>NW_026000108.1:42960151-43023754 GCF_001458135.2 Marmota marmota marmota | reverse complement strand
CAACACCAATACCTTCAGTCAACCCTTGTCTTTAGGCACTGCTGTAAAGTAAACAAAACCAACTCGTCTGTCCTTCCGACCCATGTCCAGGAACAGTTGCCCCAGAAGCCCTGGATCTCCTCCACTGTCTGGACTTAGCTACCTACCCTGGCAGTGGCCCATCTTCTAGATCAATGTATGTAGCTCTTCCCTGGGCTCCTGTTGCAGGCAGTGATAGAACAAGGATCTTGCACTAGGATGGAAATGAGCATCTGCTTCCCTCAGTGAGAAAGCCTAGATGCCAGGGCGGGGGGTGATTTTAGCTTAATTAAGAAGAAGGCTTAGTGACTGTGAAGTTATTTACCTGGTGCAGGAACAGCAGCTATTCCCAGATCACACCTTGAGTAGCAATGTTCTAGAACATTCTCAAGCCCTCTCTCCTCTCTCCTTTGTCGATGGAATGTAACCGTTTTATGTTCATTTCCTGAGTGTTCTGTTCTATCTGTGACCTGAAAAAACTAATTCACGTGAAGGTATTGGTGTTGCTAATAGCTCATGTTTTAGCATTTATAGATGAAATATTTATCATTAAAAAAATGGGTCTGTGATAGATGTTCCTTAACCCAGAGATCCTTCCTGTAGTGGGGATTTTAGCTACTGTGCAAGGCTGTGAGAAATGTGTATGAAGGGGAACAGATGACACTTCACACTGATGCCAGATGTGAGTGAGTGTGTGTGTGTGTTGCCACATGTGTGGCCCATGAGGTGGTGAGGCATGGCACACAATGTGCAAGTTAAAGACGAGAGTGCCTCTGAGTCTGCCAGTGACAGGCAGGTGCAGTTTCTCTCTCCTCTTGTCCCTATTCATGGTACAAAGGAGACTACACTCCTGGGGGCCAAGAGGAATGCCTGGCACATAGTAGGCACTCAGTCAGTTCCCAGCAAGCACCTACTGAGCGCCCATTTTTCCAGGCACTTGTCAGACATCAGCGAATGATGAAGACCCACCCTCCTGGCACCAACACTCCAGTGGGAGGGACATCAACAGGGGGCCATGGAGGGAAGATCCGAGGAGACTTAGGAAGTTCAAGTTGGAGGCAAATGGAGGAATAAAGAATGTGCCATGGGCACTGCGTTTTCTTCTTCTTGGCCACATTCAGCATGTTCCAGAGCCATGATAATTCCGTGGCAGGCCTGAGTTTGGGTAACAAAATTGTTCTAGGAGGGAATTGGGTTATGTTTAAGGGAAAGCTACCATACTGAGATAGACTTCCACGGAAAAGAACAAATTTCATTCCCAGAGTTTTTAAGAAAAAAATAGTTTTTTAAAAAAAGAATGGCAATTGAAATCCATTCCTAACCAGGATCCATGCATGGGTTGAAGGCAGTCTGAGTTCCCTGCTGCCACACATAAGCTGAGTGGCCTTGGATGAGTCACTCACTCACCTCTGTCTGCCTCTATGTCCTCAGCTGCAGAAGGAGAAGGACGCATTGGATGGCCTCTCCAGTCCCTTCCAATCCTGTGATTTCAATGACACTGAACTCTTGTGGTCCCCTGAAGTGCTCTACTTCTGTATTTTCATTTTGTTCAAGTTTTTCAATGGAAAAATCAAATGCATCATTTCTTAGAATACAGTGTGATTCTCAAAACTTTTTAGCAATTCTACCCAGTGCCGGGGTCACCGTGTCCCGGAGTCTGGGAGAGGAGTAGAGCACAGGGAGCACCACGGTGTCTGCACATAGACAGGAAGCTTTGGGTACATTCCCTGCTGTCACGTGGGACATCACCCTCACTGTCACAGCACAGGTAAGCCAAGCTCTATGCAAGCTAGCTGCTGAAAAGCAGTGTGTAAACCCAATTTGGATCATTTAAGGCATAGCATAAATATACTAGAGAAATTGTTATTAAGAGAATCTTTTAGTATCTATCGCAAAGCAAATGAAAACCTCATATTTCATGTTTGTGACATTCTAGGTTTGTATGAATTTATATTATAAAATTACCGTCCATACTTACCAAGGACTCACTCTGTGTTGGGCTCTAAGCCAAAAGCTTCTGTATAGGATTGCACCTATACAGTAACAGCTTCACAAAATCAGAACTGCGATTATCACTGTTTTTTGGATGGGAAAACACAGTTCAGAGAGGCTGAGTGATTCACCCAAAGTCACACAGTTAATAGAAAGGAGAACTAGAAGGCAACCCTATAGGAACTGGGCTGAAAGCCCAAGTTCTTCACCGCTCCTCGATACTGCCCTTGAAAACTGAGGCAAGGTCTGCTCTGAGAACCTTCGAAATCCAGCGGCTCACTTAGTCCTGTGGCTTCTATTTCCCACATCCCAGAGTGCCTTTCCCCACTTCTCAGCTACTGAGACTTGTTTCCAGGCCTGAAAAATGACAGACCATTTCCAAGCACTGCTGCTTCTCTCAAAGCCCAAGACTGAGCAGAAATAGACGGAGGAGGCTCAGGACAGAGTGGCCAGAACGGTCCCTTAGGGAGAAAAGGAAGGAAGAGTGAGAGAAAGAAACAGGAAATATGAAGGAGAAACTGGGCACAGGGACGCGACACTTATAATCCCAGCTACTCCGGAGGTGGAGCCAGGGGGATCACAAGTTTAAGACCAACCTGGGGCAACAATAGCAAGACCCCATCTCGAAAAACAAAAAAGACAAACATAGGAAAGAGGACCACATGGTTAAATGAGCCCCAGAAGATAACACCAGGGTCCTTGGGTGAGGCCAATCAGAAGCAATGCAGAACCCACCCCCTTGACCACCAAGACACCATCATCTTTGGCCTAAACTCCCTCAACAGCATATTAGTTCCCAGCTCAACACATTCCAGTGACTCCTCACTTTATTCAGAGTAAAAACCAGTGTCCCCATGTGGCCTGGTTCCTAATTGCTTTCTAACCTCGTATCCTACCACTCTCCTGGGGAAACCCCTACCCACCTGGCTCCTATCACACTGGCTCCCTGGCTAAAGACACCAGGCACACTCCTGCCTCAGGGCCTTTGCACTTACTGTGTCCACGATGGGGGGGAGAGAGGGGGATGCTATTCCCTCAGATATTCCACTGGAAAAATCACTGTCAGTGAGACCTTTTCTGACCACACAAGCTAAAGTTGTGAGTACTTTCCCTGTTGGGGTCTTTCCATGGGGACTTCTTTTTATTTTGTCCATAGCTTGCTCACCAGAGCTTAAACAATATCTTTGCACTCAAAAACTTGGAATGGAACCACCATTTGACCCAGCTATCCCATTCCTTGGTCTATACCCAAAGGACTTAAAAACAGCATACTACAGGGACACAGCCACATCAATGTTCATAGCAGCACAATTCACAATAGCTAAACTGTGGTGCCAACCTAGATGCCCTTCAGTAGATAAATGGATAAAGAGACTGTGGCATGTATACACAATGGAATATTACTCAGCAATAAAAGAAAACAAAATTATGGCATTTGCAGGTAAATGGATGGAGTTGGAGAATATTATGCTAAGCTAAGTAAGCCCTCCCAAACACCAAAAGCCGAATGTTTTTTCTGATAAGTGGATGCTGATCCATAATGAGAAGGAGGGACATGAGAAGGAGGAACTCTGGATTGGGCAAAGGGGAAGGAGGGAAAGAGAGGGTATGGAGGTAGGTGGTGGAATGAGACGGACATCATTACCCTAGGTACATGTATAATTGCACAAATGGTGTGACTCTACTTTGTGTACAACCAGAGAAGTGAAAAATTGTGTTCCCTTTGTATACAATGAATCAAAGTGTGTTCTGCTCTCATGTATAACCAATTAGAGCAAATTTAAAATTTTTTTTTAAAAGACTGAACCCCCACACACAAAAAAAAGCATTTGAATTGATTTTTGAACAACATAAAAAACTTCCTTAAGTTTTCTATAGATGAAATGACACACCCCGTGAGCTAGAGAAGCCCACCCCAACCCCTGTCCCTGGAGGTATTCAAGCAGATGTCAAGGGACCTTTTGGTAGAGCACTGGAGATTTGAGCACTGGAGATTTGCATGGACTATATTTGTCCAAGCTTCTGCCGACCCTGAAACACCATATTCTAGGAATCAGCTCTAAGTTGGTAAGACACCAGAAACTAGACCTGGGGTCACGTGCCCCATCATCTCTGCCTAGTGAACTGAACACAGGTAGCTTTTGTTTAGGGGAGGATTTTTTGTTTGATTTTCATTTCTAATGTAAGTCTTTTAAACCCCATGAGTCTATTTGGAAACATTTTCTCCTGAATACAAAAAAAAAGCACCATACATCTAATTGCAAATGAGAAATTTCAAGACCAGCTAGCGTTATCAAATAACTGTATTATCTGAAAAAAAAATTCATCATCTCACATAATTTAAATTCTTGCCCTTTGCTCCCTTGTGTATATTTTTGCCTTAAAAAGTCTGCTTAAAATTAGTTCAGTTCTTTCCTTTAGGGTAGATTTTTAAAACAAAAACATGGGAGGATTATAAGGATGTAGAGAATGACTGATCATTGAGATTCCTTTTATAGAGTGTCTTGATTTATATGTGATAAGGTTGTATGGGAAAACCAAAGAGAAGACCAAAGCATGCTCCGAGTATACACAAATCAGTGGTCCACTGCCCTCCAGAGAGGAAAAGACTTTGATTTTTTTTTTTTTTACAGTAATAAAATTGCAAGACCCTAGAGTAGAGACTCGGTCTTATTAAATGTGGGATAAAGTAAGATCCAGATATTTCCTGCACTCCCCTGCCCGAGGCTGGAAGGTGGGGTTCTTAGTTGTTTGAACAGCAGAAAGGGTGGTCAGTTCTCTGCTCCCTGGAGAAAGGCCAACTGGAAACCATCCAGAGCAGAGGTGCTGCTCCCTCGCTGTTTATGACTTGCCTGAGCACAGAGATCAGAGCCCAGGGGAACGTTCAGTTCCAATGCTTTTATTCAACACAGCAAGAACCAGGTTCCTCGACACACAGTTTTATAGAAGTCTCTCCTTTCTAAACAAAGAAGGAGCTGTTTGTTTGAAATGTTCCATGGATGTCCCATGTCCTCCTGTGCTGTGATGTAGCGCATTCTGGACGGGAGCCTACAGGTGCGCCAAGCCCAGGAATAACACTGCCGCCTGGGACCCTTGGCTCACCCCATTCCCTGCCTGCCAGTGTGGAACTGTCTCAGGGATTCTCTTTTGTTGTTGTTGTTCTTATTAGTTATCCATGATGGTAGGATGCATTTTGACCTACATTAAGGAGTATAACTTCTGGTTGTACGTGATGTGGAATTGCATTGGCTGTGTATTCACACAGGCACAAAGGAAATAAATATCTGATCCAACTATCTTTCCTATTCCCATCTCCTCTCCCTTCCCTTCATTCCCCTTTCTAAGTACTTCTAATCATTTCTACCCACTCCCATTGATTTAGCATCTGCATCTCAGAGAAAACATTTGGCCTTTTGTTCTTTAGGACTGGCTTATTTCACTTAGCATGAGAGTCTCCAATTCCATACGTAAAGTATAACTTAGTCTGTCAGGTTCCCACTCTTGTGGTCGTGCATGGTGTGGAGTCACCCTGGTCATGTATACAAATACAAGGCAAGGCAAGTTATGACCAGTTAATTCTACTGTCTTTCCTACTCCCCTCCTGCCTCCCTTCCCTCTGCTACCCTTTGTCTGGTCTAACCTATTTCTATTTCCCTTGTCTGGGGTTAGCATCTGCAAATCAGAAAGAACATTTGGGCTTTTGTTCTTTGGAATTGGCTTATTTCACTTAGCATGAGAGTCTCTAGTTCCATCCATTTACCAGCAAATGCCATAATTTCATTCTTCTTTATGGCTGAGTAATATTTCATTGTGTACATGTACCACATTTTCCTGATCCATTCATCAAAGGCACCTAGGCTGGTTCCATAGTTTAGCTATTGTGAATGAGCTGCTATAAACATTAATGTGGCTATGTCCCTGTAGTATGCTGATTTTAAGTCCTTTGGGTATATGCCAAAGAGTGTGATAGCTAGGTCAAATGGTGGTTCCATTCCAACTTTTCTGGGGAATCTCCATACTGCTTTCCAGAGTGGTTGCACCTGCTTGCAGTCCCACCATCATTCCTTAAGGGAAGTCCCCATGTCGGGCCAAATGATGTTCTTCAGTGGTGTGCCTCTTCCTCACGTCATTTCTTTCATGCTGCGCACACCCACCTCATCCTCAACGATGAAGCAGTTCTTCATTCTGCAGAACTTTATTATATAAATTGAGCTTAGTGAAGACTTTCCACAGAACACTCTCAGCATCCCTGTGGGTCCAGAACTGTAATCAGTGCAAGGTGAAGACAGGAGTGGGGTGGGGAAAGCAGGTGCCATGGAGTAAGACGTGGAGGTAGCCACGCAGAGCCCAGAGCCAATCATCAGGCAGGAGATTATGACAAGATAAACAGCAACACCATCAGGTGCTTCATGCCATGAAAACAATTGTATTGGACACGATAATTGAGTGATTTCACCTGCACTGAGTCTTGGATAACAGAAGGGAGGAAGAGAGGGGAGGAAGGAAGGGAGCTGGTAAGGTCAGCCCCTGTAGAAACCTGGCCAATGTCAGCTGGACAGACCACGCTCTCTATCCTGGGGACCTCCCCTCCATGATGTAGCCATAGGGTGCAGAGGGGCCACAAATAACCTCAGGGGATCAAACAGTCCGAATATGTGAATCTCACTTCTATGTCCCCCACTGGACAGTTTAATGCTCAGAAAGCAATCCTCAGAAAACACAAAATTAAAATGCTGCAACTAAGCCACCAAATTCCCCTTTTTCTGCAGAGAATCAAAGACTCTATGAGTATATTTGTGAGCAGCTTCTCCTTCAAAGGAAAATTTGGTGGAACGGGTACCAGGAATTGAACTCAGGGGCACTTGACCACCGAGCCACATCCTCAGCCCTATTTTGTATTTTATTTTATTTTATTGGTCTCACTGAGTTGCTCAGAGCCTCACTTTGGCTGAGGCTGGCTTTGAACTGGTGGTCCTCCAGCCTCAGCATCCCAAGCCGCTGGGATCACAAGTGTGTGCCACCGTGCCTGGCTCAAAGGAAAAATTTTAAGCAGGAAAAAATTAGCAAGAAATTTTGAAAGCAGGTATGAGACAAGGCCCAAAAGGCACAGCCACAGAAAAGTCCAGAAGGGTTGGTGCTCAAATCCCGGAGAGAAGGAACCAAGTCTCCCAGGCTGGTGCAGCCCCATCCCAGGGATGACTCTGACAGTCCCCTCCTGTTATGGGCCTTACAGTCCACCCTGAATGTGATCTTCAGGACCCAGGAGACAGGCCCTGGCTACATAACTGAGGGCACCCTTGGCCTCATGGTATGACTTGGATATGGCATGAATATTGGACTGAAACCTCATCCCCATTGTTGTGTTACTAAGAGGGTGGAAACTCGATCCCTCTATGGTGTGTAGAAGTGGGACTTGTGGGAGGTGGTCAGGATCAGATAAGGCCATCAGAGTGGAGCTTCCATGATTGAATCCTGGTGGCCTTAGAAGAAGAAGGAGAGAGACTCAAAGAGACATATATGTACCTGCACCCTTGGGACTCTGCCAGCAAGGCTATCACTAGATGTGGCCCCCTGACTTTGTACCTCCAGAACCCTGAGCCACATAAACCTCCTTTCTTTGTAACTCTCCCAGTCTGTGGTATCATGTGTTTCAGCAACAGAAAATGAACCAATACACCATGTAGGTAAGAGCCACCATCCTGCCTGCCTGGAAGGGTTTGAATATTAAAGATAATAAATCAAGGGTTCAGTGTAGAGCCTGGGACAGCAATTACTCAGGTGGTATCTATTATTACCATTGTTAATCATAATAATTTTAATATCACCTTTCCTCTCTATCAAAGCTTATTTCTTTCTTACTTTTTTTTTTTCTCTACTTCAATAACTAGAAAGTTACCTACTCAGATCCCCACAGGGCTTTCTTCTCCTGTTAGTGCTCTGGGTCATCCTGGTTTAATCAGTCCTCTTAAAGAATCACCAGCCATTCTTCTGGCTGACATTTTAATCAGGTTTTCCCAAGAATCCCAAAGGAGGGGGGAAATGGAATTGCAATGGAAAAAAAAAATCTACTTTTCTCTATATGCCAGTAAATTATAACTCCGCAGCCACCTCAGAAAAAGAACAAAAGACGCATGCTGGAACATTTTTCTGACTGAGAAAATTGACAAAGCAGTAGAGCGAAATTCTCTGCAATATTGATGGGGGAGAGGGGGGCGGGCAGGGGCAGGGAACAAGGCAGATCTGCAGAGTCGTGTCCTCACAGTCCCTCTAACTCAACACTGAGGGCACTCAGAGGACACATCCCCTTACAGAGACAGGAAAGGAGAGCACTCTTAATACCCAAAATGGAAGATTTTTTTAAGAAAACAATACATACAGGACTTGGTGCTGTGATGCACCTAATATTCGGCTGTTCACAGCATTTGTCCTTGGAAATTCTCTCTGGCCCTGAGCTCAGGTCTCCCCCTTGCAGCATCTTCGACTGGTCCTGAAGATCTCTCCAAAACAGACCTCTGTTCTGAGATCATGGCTCAGTCCGCTGCTACAAAGGAGGACCTGGCACAGCATGAGCCAGACCACGTGGGGTTGCATCTTGGCTCACCACTGAACTACTCTGCACCCTTGGGCAAGTTACTCAGCCTCTCTGAGTCCACAGTCACCTTATTGGTAAGACAGGTACCTATTTACCTTCCATTCACGCTGCGTGGAGTTGAAGTGGAGTGGTGTCGGTCAAGAGCTCAGCCCACATTCTGTTGCATAGGACACAACCAATAAATGTCTAGCACTGAGAACAAGAAGTGGGAGGAGACAGGACGGAGGAAACAAGAGTGACTCTGATGTCCTAACTATGCCACCAGCTCCCATCCTCCTCCCCGTCCTCACACCGTGTTCCTTGCACCCATGAATCAGAGCTGGCAGTGGGAACCAACAAGGAGCAATTGCCACACGTGTTAGTTTGCTAGGGCTGCCAAACTAGGTACCATAAACCGGGTGGCTTCAACAGAGGCTGCAAGTCCAAGATCAAGGACTGGCTCCTTCTGGAGGCTGTGAGAGACTCTCCCCATGCCTCTCTCCCGTCTTCTGGTCAATCTTTAGTGTTCCCTGGCTGGTAGATGCCCTCCCCCCCATCGCTGCCTTCATTTTCACATCGCATTCCCCCTGTGAGCACACATCTATGTCCAAATTTCCCCTTTTCATAAGGACACAGGTTATACCGGAGCCAGATCCACCTAAATGGCCTCATCTTAACTGATTACATCTACAACAACTCTATCTCCAAAGAAGGTCAAATTCTGAGGTTCAGGGGTGGGGGACGTGGGAAGGTCTTCAACCCATGAACTAGGGCAGAAGGAACCCCAATTCTAACATAACACCACTTCCTTGCCACGTGACACTGGGCAAGTTACTCAGCCTCTGTACTTTAGGTTCCTAAGAGCTAGTGTGAGGACCCGGGGAAGAGCTGTTGGGACACTCCACACGTCCCCCGGGGCCCTGCCACTGTGGTTCTGGAAGTCCGAATCTTAATACCCTGAGGGCTTTCTGTGGCAGCCCAGTCATTCTGCCTGTGCCATCTAAAGTTCCAGAGAGCTAATAGTCACAGGGAGAGGCCCTCGACCACCAACATCGCACAAGTGGGTATATAAATACCCCAGTCCCCTCACCTCTAGGGTGAGATAGCTCGGAGCTACCTGGTCCACTCTGCAGGGACTACAATCTTAGTCTCCATGTAGCCTTCTGAAGAACCCAAACTAACACCTGGCACTTCCTATTGTGAAGACTAAATAAATTAATATTTAGAATAGAAGCTAGCACATAGTGCTGCCTGAGTGTTGTCTGTTTGTATTCCTAAAGATTAACATCACATCGTAATCAGCATGGTTGGATCAGGATAAAGCATGGGGAGGCTATACTAAGAGCTCAATAAAAGTTAGTTATGGTTTGTATTCATGAATTCTTTCTTTTTTCTATGGTGGAGATGGGTCTGCGCACCTCTATGATATTTTTCTCTTCCCCAAGGCCTCTCGCTGTCCCCTCTACTCTCCCCCCTGTGCCTGGTGTGTGTCAATGCTTCCAATTCTGACTGCATACATGAACTTTTAAGCTATTAACATTCACTTTTTGTATTTGGCTCTTTCCAGAAAGGATTTCTGAGGAGGTGGAGGAATAATGTAGGTCTCAGTTTATGTGTCCTGACGAGCACCATGGAAAATAAAACATACAAGCGAAGATTCCAAAGAGCCCAAGATTGGAAGCCCTCATTAACTAACGCTAACTCCCCCTGCCCGAGCAGAGACCGCAGGCTAATAACATTCTGAAATTGCTTAAAAGCAGTTATGGCCACAAAACCGAGGTACAGCAGGAGTCCACTGGGAGCTTTAATAGTATTACACCTGAGTTCTTTGTGTCAGGGAGAGCTCTAGAGACTGTTCACAGGCTGCAGCAAGTTGGGAAAAGCCTCACTCAGCAAATAGCATGCCATTAACTTGGTGTGTGTGGATGGTACCCAGGGAAGCAGTGATTGAGTCAATAAAAAAACAGAGTGGATAAACAGGCCCAGACACGGGGAGGGGCCTGGGAAACGGCCATCGCCCGAGGAGATTCAAAGCAAGGCCAGTTGGAATATGTGGGCTACTTTAGATGCAAGTTTTAGACAATACACATTGAATAAATGGTGACAGTAATATGAAAATGATGTCATTTAATAAAAATACTGAAGTGTATCGGGTGCTTCTTGTATTCACAGCACTGTCCTAAGCACCTTGCCTGAAGTTAACACTCGTTGTATCCTCACAAGGGCCCCATGGGGCAGACTGCACGATCACCCCTGTTTATCTTGAAGGATACTAAGACATAGAGATTTGTTCATGTATTTCTCATTTAATCTTCACCACCGTGTTCTGAAGGAACGAGCTACCCTGACTTGTCCCCATTTCATAGATAAGAAGACTGAAACCCAGAGAGGTGGATCCTTTGTCCAAGGTCACACACCTAATAAATACTAAACCAGGGTTCAGAACTGGCCAACTGACCATGGTACCAACATGCTGATTGCTACACAAAATATGTTTAGGTTCACCTCCAAGAATAGCTAGCATGGAATTGGGGCTGTGTATTAATAATAATAGTAAACCTTCTGGAGAGCTCAATATGAGCCAGGAAGCATTTTTCTGCATTTTTAATAATTAGCTCTTCCTTATCACAGATCTTGAGGCAAATGGTATATTAAACCCATTTTACAGAACAAAAGACTGAAGAGAGTTGAAGGCCCAGTTATGGAGTCACTTGGTACACAGTGGAGCCAGAGCACTTGGCTGCAAGCCTCTGGGTGCAGAGCCTGTGTTTCTAACCACTTGAATCAATTCAAATGGTGTTTCAAATGCATGCGGGATAGTGTGGGGATCCACAATGTAAGGACAAAATCAGCAACTGCAGTGAATTCCCTTCAAGCCTCTTCACAGAGGAGTTTTCACATGTCCTGATGTTTCCATTCCAATAAGTTCTTTTGGAACTGTCGGTCTAATCCAGGAGAAGACTTTCTTGTTCCCAAGAAAAAGAAAACACACAAACGGAATGAGGCAAGGACATGGCACATCACACAGCTGTCATCAATGACTGTCAATGCCACCCAGGAGGAACTAGAACCTCAGATCCACCCCTGGATTCCCCCTGCAGTGTAGAGCAGGCCACTGCTTTGCCATCTCTATATGCTGCCATTTTTTCTGTAAGCATTACTATAAGGACAAACTCACATGGAGGTGACACTGGCCTGTTGAAATGATTTTGTTGCGCTCCACAAAAAGTGAATCTACTGGCCACTGCTCACTGCACTGATGGGGGTAAGCACTGCTCGCTCTCTCTGCTGCTAAGAAACCTCCGTCTGCTGTATGTGGCATGGAGAGGCAGTAAAAGGTCAAACAAAATACTAGAAAAGATGAGTCTTCTTTTTTGTTAATATTCTAAGTTCCAGGAAGGCTGGCTGCTCCATAGGCCATTGTGCTCCAGCAGTGGCATCTGGCCTGAAGGCAAGGGTTTCGACCGACTGGTGAGGTGGGGCCATAGTGTTGAGACCATCCTATTCAGCTACTCCAGTCCATTCAACCTGGTAAGATGGAAGTCTTGTGTGGGAAGTGCCTAGGGTGTGTAAATCAGAGGAGCATCGCCAGGTCTACTTTAGGGGGAGTCTTGGCTAGATGCACCATCTTGGTATGACCTTCCCATACCACCCTGCCTTGACACCACCTCAACACACATCAGTCACACCATACTGAAATGACAGAGGAACATGACAGCTTGTGTCACCCCACAGGCATTGTGACCAGACAACAGGTTTCACTGACTTTTGTTTCTGTAGAAATTGGCACCTAGCTAATTAAAGAATTCAGAAAATATCCCTTGATTCCAGGCAGTGACCCAGGAGGCAGCTCATCCAGCTAATGTTAAAAACAAAATAAATTGGGGTTTGTTTTCATCATCGTTCATTGAATACTTGCTTCACTGTACTAGAAATTTTGATAGGGACAGGCTCCTTTTACACTCACGAGCAACCCTATTGCATTACAGATGAGGATGTGGAGGCTGGGAGAAGTTAAGTAACTTGCCCAAGATCACACAGTTTGTTTATGATCTTAGCTGGGATCTGAAATATTTGATTCCAGCTTCCATGAAATTAAACACTCCCTTCCACATAGCCCTGCAGTCCATTTGCCATTGTGGGGCTCCTTCCTCTTCCTCTTACCCAACCCTCTCTCCCGCTTGGTGTTCTCCTTGCTTTATCTAAGATAAGGCAGAAGGCACAGAGTCTGTGGTCCTGACACTAGGCCTGGTCCCAGCTCTTCTATTTCAGACCACACCAACTGGGCCCTCGTGGGAAATCTTAGTCCTGATGAGGATCTATCCTGGGGGGCTTCAGGGAAGGGTCCCTCTTGATGGGGTGTATGCTTTGGCTTCAACAAGGCCACCAGCCCACTGACCGGTGGAGCTCGGACAAGCCTCCAACTCTCTGAGACTTCCCTATTTAAAACATGAGGATGATCACTCCCGCCCCACGTTTCTTCAGGTTGAAGTTCTATGTAGACTGATGAAAGCCAATAAAACAGCGAGAGCTTTGAACATCAAGAAATACCCTGCCAACGAGAGACGATGGTCTCTGGGCTCCAGCAATTCTGATTTATGAAATGGGAGTTGATGGCTTTTATTCACTTAACTTTTTAAATCTAATAAAGAGAACTGATGGCGTAGGAAGGTAGCTCAGTGGTAGAGTATTTACCTGGCACGTATGTGGCCCTGGGTTCAGTCCTCAGTACTGAGAGACAAAGGAATCAGAACACTTCCTTTCTCTAAGAAAGAGAGAGAGAGATGCAGAGGTAGAGGAGAAAAGATAAAGGGGAGGAGAAACAGAAGAAAAGAAAGAAAGCAGACAGATGGAACACAGGCAAAGAGACAGGGAGGAGAGGACAGACAAAGAAGCAGAGACAAAGACAGAAGGCTAAAGATGAAGCTAGAGGAATAAGAAAGGACCTCAACGCCAAGCACAAGTTTCACTCCTGTTCTGTCAGGTGCAACTTCAAGTAAATGACCTCCAAGACTGGGGTCAAATCTAGTTTTAATGACTCAACTTCTGTCTTCCTCCAACTGGTTGACCTGTGGCTGTCTCTTCCTTGACTGTCACTGTGCTGCACTGTATTACTCACCCCACAGAACTAATCACTGGCGCGTGTCAGCAAAAGGGACTTCTGCTGCCAGTAAAGAAGACATTTTGGTTGCACACACCCACCGGCTGCTTCCACATGGTTTGAGACTAGCATTTTCCCATGCTGGGTCTCCTGGAGCACTTCGCTGCTCAGCATCTTATCCTCCCTGGTACCTCTAGCCCCTGGGTAAAGACTGTTGGTTGCTCACTGAATGGGCTAGATGCGGGACTACTCCAGGTAAACAGACATGAGAGCCCAAAGACCACCCTCAGTGTTCAGAGGAGGTAGGGCCTGTAGAGAAAACCTTTTTATTACATACAACACTTCATTATTTTTTCAAAACCTTTGAAATGCACAATTTTGTCTGTGTGGGGCCTCATATAGGCCAGGCAAGTGCTCTACCACTGAGCTACATCCCCAGCCCCATGAATAACTCTTGACACCAAGTACATTGGGTGTTTTGTTTTGTTTGTGGTGCTGGGAATAGAATCCAGGACCTCACACACATTAGGCAAGTGCTCTACCACTGAGCCACATCTTCAGCCCTGTGCTAGTTATCTGTACCAGGCAATTCTCCAACTCTCTGCAGGCACCAACTGGGTGTCCTGATGATTTAATTTTGACAATGACTACCCAGGATTGGTGAAGACCCCACAGGTTAAGAGTTCCATCCCATAAGACCACCCCCACTTCAGATGCCAATTGCCAGACTAGGCCTCCCATTCATCTGAGTGTCTTATTTAAATGGGTTATTCCCACCCTTGGGCCTGATAATTGGCTAGAACAGCTCATAGAACTCAGAGAAACAGTTTACTTACTAAAGCTGATTCATAATAAAGGCTACAACTCAGGAAAAAAAAACTGCAGAGCAAGGTATAGGGGAAGAACAGGGAGTTTCCACACCATCTTTGGGCACACCTACCCCCAGCACCTCCACACTCTCACCAGTCTAGAAATCTCCACACTTCATTGTTGGGGATATTGTGGAGGCTTCCTCATGCAGTCATGATCAATTAATCCTTGACCATTGGTAATCAAGTTAATCTTCAGTCCTCTCCCTCCCCTGGCCAGGGAGTAGGGTAAAAAATCCCAACCTCTAATTATACAGTTGGTTCCTCTGGCCCTCATCCTCCAAGAGATACTATGCTAGCATGTATTCGGGTTTGGTGGAAAGAAGCGTACCCAATCACTCGGGAAATTCCAAGGGTTTTAGAAGCTTTATGCCAGGGTCCTGAGATGCAGACAAAATAGATATTTCTTATTTTATTACAATATTCCAATTACCAGCCTGCTACAGGTCCAAGAAATAAACCCACTTCTGAAGAAATGACAGTGAGGTTCCCTTCTGCTTTTAGGATTAAAGGTAGCCCACATCAGTAATGAGAACATTGGTCCTTAACCCTTGACCACCTGATGACCCTCCCAATAAACACTTAAAATCATGCAGATCATCCAAAGGCTGCTTAATCAGAGCACCCCCACTTATCCTTGCAGATGCCCCTCTTGAGGGCCACATACCTTAGATCTGTCTCTTGCATCACAGTCTCTCTGCCACAAACTTCTGATGCTCACAGCACTCCTGTCGTGCTGATAAGAAAGGTAAGCCTCAGAGTAGCCCATGGGGTACTAATTAATACTCAGAGAACATCTATTATTCACCAGGTACTGTCTGAAGGCAGCAAACCGCTTCATGTAATCCTCTGGTCCTACCTGCAAATAATGTGGAAACTGAGATACGATAGGGTTAGTGGCTCAGGCACGGTCACTTGCTAGCACACAGCCCAGGATGGGACTGGGATTTTGACTCCACATCCAGGTATGTCAGGCAGATCTTCCTACACTCATTCCTAAAAGGTTTTAGACATAGATTCATCATGAAAGGAAAAGGCTCATAGTGGGTAAAGGAGGTATGTGTTGGACAGCAAAAACTTGAAAAACAAAATACTGGAGTCCTCCATTTGTCTACAATGAGCAATTCCTTTGATTTGGCACTGCCACTCTCTGTGCCCTCAATAAGATGCAAGTGCTGACTACATCCCTCAGAAGTGCCGGCTACTTACAGAAGAGGTTTCAAGAGAGCCAAAATCTACTTGTAGGAGTATCCTTACCAGGAGCGTCTTGAACAATGAAAATTGCTTTCCTAAGTGAAACTGGACTCGAGTGGTTTGTTCTGCACTGTTACAGTCGTCCAGTTAGTGGAAGTGTTTGTGTAATTTTTTTCAAAGTTCCAAAAACAACCCAAGGAGATAATAAAATACCATCCTCTTTATTGAAGTCTGAGATTCCCTGAAGCTGAAGACTACAGATTGTGGTGTTTGATTGCCCTAAATGAAAATGTTGCAAGATAACGAATCCCCTTGGCTCTAACCTTCAAGGAGAAAACCATGCCCAGAAGCAAGGAGAGGCAGTCAGTCTAATACATTCTCCCTCTGCTAAATTCCAACATTCTGCAAAAATTCTCTCTTCTCCCTAACTACATTAGTGAAGAAAGCAATCAATATGAAAACTCCAGGTTCATCCTAAGGGGACCTCAGTGGCTAAACAAAAACTCCAAACAGTTCAGTTCCCAAACTTAAATGGATGACCCCTTATCCTCTATGTGGTACCCTCTCTAAGTTACATACACATCTTGATGTTCAAAGTTAAAAACTCAATTCTAATAAACCATGTATTGTGTTGTTAGTTTGTAATCACATCTGATTGGAGGGCCTCTGTTTCAGGAATGTTCATGAGGGCTTCTTAGGTTTGAAGTACGCTCTGATAGGATTTTCATCTCCCTACACCACCTAAATACAACAATGATCCTTCATGTCCTTCTTCTTCCTCAAAATCAATTTACTGTCAATGCTTTGGGTTGATTATAACATGGCCTATACTTTCTCCTGAGTTCACCAGAAGAAAACTTCTGTACCAGAATCATAATGAATAGAATTCCTCATTGATCCTGTTCCACTTCCCATCACTGCTATAGGATGTCCTGAGAAAATAGGTAGATGGGAAAAAGTAGATTAATGTGCCTAGGAAACAAACTTGGGGTATAAATCATGGTGAGCATGAAGGATTTGATGAGGACTCTACCTAGAAAAATGAAAGTATGAATTCATAGGATGTGTATATTATGCCTTATACTTACCAAAAGGTAGGAGCTAAACATCTTTAAATATTGTCTTAATATAGAGTTATGGTACTTTTTTTTTCATTTATCCACCCCCCCCCAAAAAAAAAATTGAATGGCAATCCAGTTTACCATTCATCATTTTCCATTTGATTTTAAGGGAATGATTATGAAGAGAGTTATTTCTGTAAAATTATTCAAAAATTCTTCTATCTTCTTTTTTCGTGGTTAGTCTGAGGTTGGGCAACACCTTTGCCTAGCTTCCTCATTGAGGCAGCTTTCCAATTATGGCTACATCCCCGATTCCCCTCAAACTTAGTGTCTTAAAATAACAACACCTATTTTGCTCACAATTGGACGATTTGAGCAGGGCACAAGGGCAAGAGCTCATCTCTGCTCCACTTGTCATCACATGGAGGGGTCAGACTGAGGGCTGGGATAATGTGCCAGTGCATTCACTCATATTGAGACAGTCAGGGACCACCATGGTGGGACAAAGATTGGAACAAAAATGAAATAAACCCTGGGCATCATAAACTATGACCCTCGGTAGCATGGCATATTGCTCCTCCGGCCTGTGTTCTTTTCAGCAGACCTGTTGTGAGGCCCTGATAAAACCACAGAAGCAGAATGTTTGCACAAGAAGAAACTGTCACCAGGGGAAAATGGAAATAAAATCTCCATCTTCACTTGTTCTTAGTCAACTTAAAAATCACTAATTTTGGAGGTCACCGAGCTGAGCAATACATTATTTATTGCCCACTAGCTTTGTTGTGGATAACAACCCTGGTGTGTTGGTTACAAAAATAATGGTTGCCTAGGTTACTTTTCAGGGACTTGAAGGTTGCTTTTGCTGAAAACACTGACTCTTCACTCAGGTCTGCAGACATCAGGCGGGTGATTGGAATGGTATCTCTGTCTTTGTATTATGGGAGCCCCCTTTGCTGCCTTAAATTTGGGGGTCAGATTCTGCTCATCCCTGCCTGTAGACAAGCTGCTTGCCTGTTGAAGCTGGTATGTGTTTTCTTCTACCCCACAACTGTGCTTCTTCAGCAGCTATGGCAGCCCAAGCATCCCCAGTCCTTCAAACCTACCGTAAGGCCCAGATTGAGCCACACGGCTCAGTGTTCACACAGGATGAGAGCAACAGCAGCAGCAGCAAGAGCACAGGTTGACCAGGACGGTCCAGTGGTCAGAGTCCTCCCCAGCAAATCAATAAAAACTTGCCTTTCCCTTTGTTTGGAGAGCAGCCTGGTCCCTTGATCAGACAGCAGTGCTATCTCCCTTTAGCTGAGGCCCCATTTTCCCACGTTGGCTGATGACCTAGTTAACGCCTTGACTGTGAGCATTCATGCTCACTTGACTTAGCTTTATTTCTATGTCATCAAATCAAAAGTTCCCATCTCAATACGTCTGGCAAGGGAGATTTCAACAGTGAGGGGTCCAAACGGCAAGGGCCCTTCATGCTTCTTTCTCTGTCCTGCTCTGATCTCACCACGTGGTCACTCCAGCCTGACAGTTTCAAGGTGCCTGGATTTTTTAACATGGTCACTTGAGGAGGCAGAGCCCTGTCACTTTCTACAACCTAGCCTGTAAAGTCCCACGATATCACCTCTGACACATTCTCTTCAGAAGAAAACCCCTAAAGCCAGTCCATTTTTATTGGTAGAAGAATTAGGCTCATGGAGGTACGTCACAGAACCTAAAACCACCAGAAGCATCTACCACATCATCTCCCTCGTGATTTTTCTCTTCAGGCTGTTAATTGGCTCAGCTTCACCAGATTCATTCACTAGTGGTTCTGTGTATGTTTGGCATGTTGGGCTCATGAGGGCTGGGATTTTTATCTGATGTATTTGGGGGCTTACATGGTAAGTGCTCAATAAATATCTGTTGAAGTAATAACTGATTCAGGATCACTTTAGTTCTCCAACATCTCTGTAGCCACCTTCACGAAATCCAGTGCACTTTACAAAGTCCGCGATTTTACTTTGCAATCAGTTTTTCTTGTCTTTTTATTACATTGTCTGAAGTCAACAACTTGCAGCAATCAACAGGAAACTAGTAAAAAGGATGTTAATGAGACGAGCATAGATAGAAGCTAATTATAACCAAGGAGGAACACTGAAAAGGGGATTCAGACTGTAAGCAGCCACTTCATTTTGGGATGAGTATAATATGAAGCTCGGGTCCCTCGTGAAAGCTTGAAACTTACAAGAGTGCAGATAATGAAGACTTAGATAATAAGGACTCCCAGAATACCTTTGAGCAAATCAACATCTCTCCTAGATTCAACTTTTTTTTTAGCTATGAAAGGGCAGTATCTCACAAGTTCTAATTTCTTGGTGGTTTTAGAACTGAAAACTTCAGATCAGTGTCATAGATGAGCAGACAGACATTTAACATCCATGATAACAAACTTACAATCCATAATAAATAATGGAAATGTTTAAAATAACTGTTCTCTAAGGATTATTCACTCCATAGCAGATGCTGTGGTAAGGGTATTTGTTATCCCATGTAGTCTCTTGAGATAAGTGTTATTGCTATAATTTGGGTCTGGAATGTTCCCCCAAAGCCCTATGTGTTGAAGGCTTTGTTCCCAAGGCTGTTGGAAGGAGGTGAAAACTTTAGGAGTTATGGCCCAGTTGGACAAAAAGGTCATGGGGCTGTGTCCTTGAAGGGTGCTTCTTGTGCCTGCTCCTTCCTCCTTTCTCTCTCTGCTTTCTGGCTGTCGAGAGGTGAACAGCTTTGCTCTGCACACCCTCCCCACCGTGATGTCCTCCCTCACCACAGGTCCAGAAGCAATCGAGCCAAGTAACCACGGACTAAAACCTCTGAGACCATCAGCCAAAATAATCTTCCCCCACTTTAAGTTGTTTTTCTTTGGTATGTTGCCACAGTGACAGGAAGCTAACACACACATTGATATATCTTCAAATGCTCAAATGAATTACGGAATTTCCCCAGGTAATGGGACAGAAACAGGACCAAACTCCAATCTCCTAAGGAGCACAACTGATCTGTGGTGTAGAGTGACTCCATTGAGTCTGGCTATGACACGATGCTGGAACTTGCTGGAACAGGGGACCCATGGAACGGGTTTGTCTCAGGCTTAGCAAAGGACCTTTAATTACAGGAAGGCCTGAAGGACCAAGTGGTAACCCAGCTTCACAGACAGCTTTTCTCTCCTAACAGGCTTCTGGATAACTCTAACTTAGACATCTTTCTTCCCCATGAATCAGAGCACATTTTTTTCCTTGGTGGATAAGTCATTGCTTCCATGTTGTCCTACGATCACACGTTTTCAAAGAGCAAGCTAGAAATTAAAGAGAGCAAAAGCCTTTGTCCCTAAAACTGATCTCTAAAGACTGAAAACAATTTACAGACATTATCTAACTCACTGTAACAACAAAGCTGGCATTATTATCCCCCATTTTACTCATGGAGAAACTGAAATAAGAAAATCATGGCTTGACTTTGACACTGAACAGAGGAGCTCTGTTAACTCTGCTACGGGAGCTGCCTGGGGGAGGTCAGGGGAGGTAGATTGGCCATGGCCTAGGCCCGTTTTCAAACTGACTTCATCAAATACATTTTAACATTCTGAAGATAAAAGAGTGGCTTGATGTGCCTGACCCTCCTCGACTAGGGGAGGTCAGCTCTGTAGAGATTTTGTCTTCTTTCTAGATTTGGATTTTGTGAAAGAATTCCTTTTGACAGAGGGATCATCGACTTCTAAAAACTAAAACCCGATAAAACTACTGGCCTGGAGATATTTAGAATATGGCACCTTTAAATTTTACTTAGAAATATTCAATAACTATTCTAGAATCCAAAGCAGTCACGAATGGCAAACCCTGAGCTTCTGGGTGCCCAAAATTGTGCTAAACATCGTGACAGACAAGAGTAGATTTCACCATGATAAGCTTCCGCTTCATTGAGGAGGAAGTTGAGCTTAGAGAGGTTAAGTCCCCTTCCCAAGACCATCGAGCTAGTAAGTGGTAGAACCAGGATAAAACCAGGCATCCTAAACTCCAAGCCCAAGTTGTTACCATGTCTCTATATCAATTTGCAACCTCGATTCACCCTAAAGTCCCTGTAAGAGAAAGACAGAATAAGCAGCTTGTTAGTTGTACTCCTTATAAAGACTCCAGAATAGACCAAAGCCAGAAGCAACACAAAAGAATTTAACTGGACTTTGTCACTAATTCTTGGAAAGGAGCCTCTAAATTTTTGGAATTTCCAGAGTGAGGAGAGGGACTTAGTTATTCATGATGGGCCCTAGTAATATGCTGAAGAGGTGACTCATGTTTGTCCCCTGAAGAGGTTAAGCCAATGAAATGACACAGGATGGGGGCTGGTTGTGCCAGAATGACCAAGCACATGATTAGAGGGTTGGGGCTTTGGGTCTCTGGCAAGGGGCTGGTTAGGACAAGTTCAACCTTTTGGGCAATAATTCATAATTCAATAATCCTGTCTATATAATAAACTCTCAAAAATAAAAAATAAAAAACTCTGGACACAGAAGTTTGGGTGAGTCTCCCTGGTTGGCAATACTCCAGGTGTTTTGTGTCACATTTGGATGTTGGGAAAGAGGTGCACCTTGACTCTCTGGGGACAAGACACCGAAAGCTTTGCATTTTGGATTTTCCCTGACCTCATGCTCTGCCTCTTTTTTGGGGGGTGGTTCTGGTTTTCAACCTTACCACTATAATACACCTGTAACCATGTCATGATTACAGGTAAAAAAACATATAATCTTGTAAAAAAGCATCTAAACGTGCTTTTTCACCAAGATGGCACCAAAAGCTAAGAAGGAAGCTCCTGCCCCTTCCAAAGCTGAAGCTAAAGCAAAAGCTTTGAAGGCCAAGAAGGCAGGGTTGAAAGGCATCCAGAGTCAGAAGAAGAAGATCTGAAGGTCACCTATCTTCTGGCAGCCCAAGACATTGTGGCTCCAGAGGCAGCCCACATATCCTCAAAGAGCAGCCCTTGAGAAACAAGCTTGACCATTCTGCCATTCCCAGGTTCCCCCTGACCACTGAGGCAGCCATGAAGAAGACTGAAGATGGAAGACACTAACACACTAGTGTTCCTCATCAATGTCAAGACCAAACACCAGACAAACAGGCTGTAAAGCTCTATGACATTGATGTGGCTGAGGTCAACACCCTGATCAGGCCTGACAGAGTGAAGGCTTCCATTGGACAGGGTCCTGATTATGATGCTTTGGATGTTGCCAACACAATTGGGGTCATGTAAACAGAGTCCAGCTGGCTATTCTAAATATATATTTTTTCAACATAAAAAAACTGTAATCGTGAGTATAGCATTTTCCTAAGTTCTATGAATCGTTTTAGTGAATTATTGAAACTGAGGGAGGAGTAAAAATTCCCAAATTGGTCATAAGTGAGCATGACCTTGGAAGCCCCAGCCGATGGCTGGTGTCTGAGACAAGGGCAGTCTCAATGGCATACTGTGCCCTCCACCTGTGAAGTCTGGTCTACATCTGGGGAGTTAGCATCAGAAGCCATTGCACAGGCTATGTGGAGAGCCCCGCGCTCATGTCCACTTGGTTAAAAGGTGTTTTCAGGATTCAGAGCTGACCATCACACAACTTTCATAAAAAATAATTGGACATAACTTTCATTCACTCATAAATGAATACATAACCAGTGTGACTCCACACTATGTACAACCACAAGAATGGGATCCTCATTGGAATGGGTTGTACTCCATGTATGTATAATATGTCAAAATACACTCTACTGTCATGTCTATCTAAAAACAACACATATTACTATACTAGAAAATAGAAATAGATGGAAAATACTAGAAAAAAAGAAATAGATGAAATATAATAAATGTTATTTTAGATTGAAAAAAATACTCCTTTAAGGACCTGTCCTAGTTGGGCTCATCAAAGCAGAGTGCCATAGACTGGATGGCTTATAAACAACAGAAATTTACTGCTCACAGTTCTGGTAACTGGAAGGTCTAAGTTCATGGTACAATCTGGTATCTGGTGAGGACCTTTTCCTCATAGATGGCACCTTCTGTGTGTCTTCATATGTCAGAGAGGGGCTAACTAGCAACCCTAAGCCTCTTACAAGGACCTTAATCCCATTCATGAGAACTCTGTCCTCATGACCTAACCTCCCTCAAACCCCCCACCTCCTGACACCATCATTTTGGAGATTAGATTTCAACCTGTGAATTTGGGGGACACAAACATTTAGTCCAAAACCAGGCTATTGCTTCCACAACTAGGTTTCATTCTCCCAGTTAAGCCCAGGATCGTCCCTTAATCCATCAGGCCCAAGGCATATTCAGGATGAGTGAACCACCATGTCTGCTTTAAGACCCTCAACAGAGAGGTAGCCCTGCCCATGGGCTCTGTGAGTTTTTTCCCCCCAGACTTTTATCCTTTTTCACATCTCTGCTATGTAACAATCTAAGACTTTACCCCTCATTAAAATGTTTATAAAGAAGAAGAACAGTATATAGGTATACTTAACATTCTTTTGCACTATTTTTCAAACCTCCAAGTAACTATGAATCTGAATAGGGCTTTAAAAACACTAAACATATTTATAAAATGAGAAGATAAAGCAAAGATCAGATCAGTCTGTGGCTTGGTGCGGTATTTGAATTCAGCAAAGGAAGAGGGGGAATCTTAGAATCATAGGATTTATGTTACTCTTATAAGGAACTAAGAAGCAAATTTGGGGGTCATAAAAGAACCCAGAAACGCAGCTGGGTGACACACTCCTGTAATCCAAGTCTCAGAAGCCTGAGGTGGTATATCACAAGTTCCAGACCAGCCTCAGCAACTTAGGCCTAACCCTAAGAAATTTAGCAAGACCCTGTTTCACAATAGAAAATAACCAGGGCTGGGGACATGGCGCAGTGGTAGAGTACCCCTGGTTTCAATCTCCAGTAATTGGGGATGGTGTAGACAGCACTAGAGATTATCTAGTTCAAAGGCTTCATTTTGAAGGTGAGAAAACTAAAGCCCAAAAGGTTAAAATGAAACATATTCCACTAAAGTGATAAATTAGAGAATCTAAAGACAGAAAATTCTTGGAATATATTTTATATTTAGAAGTTAAACAGATTAAAAATATTTTTTCCAAAGCCAAAAACTTGAATCATCATGCTATCTTATTCTCAACATAGTATGAAAATGTCACTGCCTACAATAGAATGACCTTACAATTATGACACTACTTGGTGTGGCAGTCTTCCAGGATCCCAAAAAAAAGGGTCCCAGTGTGTATAGCTATGGAAGCCACTCTCTTTCTAGAAGAGTAAAGGAATGATCCTTTGCTCCTGGATCCTCTTCCTAGAGCCTCACAATGTTTCTGGGACTTGTTCCTGAATGATTCTCAGTTCTTCAGTTATATATTGGACGACAGGGAAGCAACTCAAGAAAATAGAAGGGAGACCAGTAGAGGAGAGGAGGAGGACAAAGGAGAAGAAGAAGAGAGGAAAGGAAGGTACAGGGAATAAAACTGACCAAATTATACTTTCTTCTTGTGTGCCTGTATGAACGTGTGATGGTGAATGGATCCCACTGTTATGTATAATTATAATGCGCCAATAAAAAGAAAAAATAAAAATGATAAAATAAAATTGGATGGCATGAAACACAGCTCATTTTAAGTAACAGAAACATTTCTGAAAGAGAGTTTCCATCTTATTTTCATCCAGTAAGGAACTTCACTATTTAAAGAAATTCTAATGTGAATCCTTTTGTGAAGCCAAAAAGACAATCCTTTGCTAATGTAAGTAGCTTCCAATTTTTGTTTTGTAAATTCAGATCTCTGCATGTAGACATTTCTTTCAAATAAGTTTCCCCTGTATTCTGAGCCTTCACTTTCTCTGGGATGGCATGAGAAAAAGACAGACAAGTGTGGTAAACTGCTTAAATATCCTCAGGGAAAAGGAAAAAAGACTTCCTGACTTAGGTAGAGTGGCCCAAAACACAAAAGCTGTATTTCCTTTATCCTGAGTGAGCAAAGCTGTTTTTCAAGATCCAGTCAGAATGTATTGCAGCAAATAGCTCACGAATGTTTAATACATGATCAAGTGCACCTCACACTTCCACCCAAACACCTAATGTATTATTCCAGCAGGCTTTGAGACGAGCATCAATCAACATTGAAGCCACCTCACCCTTCCTCAAGGTGAAAGAACTAAAACAACTGCATTATCTGCGCGACAATCACTCCTGCTTTATTTGGAGCTGCATTCCACTCTGACCATCAGAGAAGCAATGACATAGTTTTACTGCTGCTCTTATTAAATATTATTACTGTGGTGCAAGCTTGACGGTCGAGAGAGGAGACAAAGGAGGCAGCTTCATTGCCCAGAGGAGATCCAGTCATCAGAGGGCCCGCAGCCTGGACAGTACATCAATCTTCGGAATCCAATTCTGACTCTGCTGCGCTGTAGTGGGGACTCTGGTCTTGGTATAAGATGTTAACAGTATCAAGGCAGCTGCGAGCCTGAAAAGTATGTATTTAAGAAGGGACAAAAGGGAGGAATTCAGAGATTAAGAACAGTGTTAAGAATACTAATTGGGATCTTAAAATTAAAAATTAAAAAAAAAAAAAACATTGCTGAAGGAGTACATCGGACCGACTGGCCATCTGATATTTTTAAGATGTCAGTCTAGTGGCATTCAGCCTGCCCTGCTCCTGGATTTGAGGAATCCGTATCTCCTTGAGCATGTTCCTGGAGGCTTTCCACAGGCTCCTGTAGAGGAGCCACTGGGTCTCCATCCTTCCTATCCTCAGGCCTTGATGGACAGTGCTGGGACAAGATCAAGGTCAACTGACAGAGGCTCTCACTCACCTGAATTTTGAGCCAGTGAAACAAAGGCAAAAGGGTAGATTAAATGTACTCCCAACAGCAATGTGACCACCACATGCCATAGCCAGATTTATAAGCTTCTTGACTCTGGTTCATGTTCATTTTTCAGACGTGATCCCCTAGCGTCCAATGCATCTTCCATACGTCCCTTCTGTGCCTCAGAATCAAGTTGATCTCATTTACTTGCAACCCAAAACATCATAACTGGTATCCATCCTTATGAGAGTTCCATGAATGTGAGACTGAGACCCAGAATGGGAACATTCTGAGGGAATAAAGTATATTTCCCTTAAAGCTCGTCGACAGTCGAAGTTCCTGTTTTATGTCTCATAAAAATATGAGGGAGGTACATAGAAAACAAATGCTTTCTTTCATACATCTATTATTGTCACTATGGATGTGAGATAGTTTTCCACCGTTACTCATTCCCCTGGTTGGGTGAGTCCCCATAGAGAAAATAAAGGGAACTAGCATGACTGGTAATAAGCAGAGTTATTTCAGTAACTCCAGACCTACCAACAAGCCCTTAAAACCGAAGGGGGATAGTAAGAAATCCAACAGGGAATGCAAAGTTTTGAAACTAGAAGAAAAGCAAGCTTTTGCCTTCCATGGCAGAAACCAGCACTGGAGTTAAGAGGTTCCCAAGATGGAGGCTTCAACTATTGTGTCTCTGGAACCTTTAGAAAAACAAGTCTAGCCACTCTTTAGGCCAAGGAGTGAAAATGTTAAGTGTCTATGCAGGTTGCAAATGGAGGACTTAAAACAAGGAAAGGAAAGTCAGAGAATCAGAGGGCCTCTTTTCCAGGGAGGGACCATGGAACTACAGAAGGAACTGCCTTCTAGATTCAGGGAAGATATGCCCCAGAACAGAGTGTCCATCCAGTGAAGGAAAGCCCATCCAGACCAAAGGCAATGATAATAAAGCTTGTAATGGTTAATCTGAATTGTCAACTTGAGAGGATAAGGAGATGGGGAAGATGAAGAGGCTTCTGGGTGTGTCAATGAGAGTGTGTCTTGGAATGATTGGCATGTGGGATAGCGAATTGAAGGGAAGACACTCCCCAAGATTGGGCAGCACCATCAGAGAGGTTGGAGCCTTGGATGGAAGAAGAAGGAGGCTGCCGCAGATGCAAGATCAATTCTCCTTGAATGGGTTCTAAATTGCTGCTGCGACCAACTGGGTTATCAGACTCCAGTTCCTTCACCCTTCCAAAAGCAGACTCTGCCAGTGATTCTCCAGGGAACTTCCAGAAGCCTTCAGTCTCTGACTGGGGCAGCATCATTGATCCCTCTTTTTCTAAGACTTCAGACCCTTGGACTGCACAGCTACTGGTTCCTTCCACTCTCCAGCCTGCAGACAGTCATTGTGGATATCCAGCTTCTGGTCGTGTAAACCTCTCTAATAAATCCCCTTTTTATAATCATACCTCCTATTGGTTCTGTTCCTCTAGAGAATCCTGAGTAATCCAGAGCTCATATCCAGAATTAAAGCCTTGGAATTCTCACAATATGGAGACCATCAGCCTTTTTCAGATAATCAGTCCACCCAGAAACAGCAATCCCATCTGTATTGCACATTTTTTTTCACATGCATGTATGCGGGTTTTTCAGCAATTTATGTGGATTGTTTTCCCTTTGTTTTCTTCTAATATGTTCCATCATCTTTATTAAAATAAGAGGAAGGACTGTCTGGGAGAACTACTGTATTCAACTTGACCTTGGCATAAAGGGACAAAAGGAATAAGAAAAATCCTGATCAGTAATTGCTGAGTCTCCAAGACAGAAACACACACACTCACACACACACACACACACACACACACCAGGAGATCTGGGGCAAGTCAATACTCACTGAAACCAGATTGGTTACATGAAAACTGACCTCACCAATTCCTAGGAAGCGAACAACACAATTATGTTCCCAAGACCCTTCAACAACCCATCTTCAGGATGGTCCATCTTTAAGGACCGCAGAATAGGTCCGACTCCAGAAGACAATAGATAATTAAGTAATGTCTTCCTCACTTCAAAGAAAGAAAACTACAGACCAATATCTCTAATGAACCTAGATGCAAAAATCCTCAATAAAATTCTGGCGAATCGGATACAAAAACATATCAAAAAAATTGTGCACCATGATCAAGTAAGATTCATCCCTGGGATGCAAGGCTGGTTCAATATACGGAAATCAATAAATGTTATTCACCACATCAATAGACTTAAAAATAAGAACCATATGATCATCTCGATAGATGCGGAAAAAGCATTCGACAAAGTACAGCATCCCTTTATGTTCAAAACTCTAGAAATACTAGGGATAACAGGAACATACCTCAATATTATAAAAGCAATCTATGCTAAGCCTCAGGCTAGCATCATTCTGAATGGAGAAAAATTGAAGGCATTCCCTCTAAAATCTGGAACAAGACAGGGATGCCCTCTCTCTCCACATCTGTTCAACATAGTTCTCGAAACACTGGCCAGAGCAATTAGACAGACGAAAGAAATTAAAGGCATAAAATAGGAAAAGAAGAACTTAAATTATCACTATTTGCAGGTGACATGATTCTATGCCTAGCAGACCCAAAAGGGTCTACAAAGAAACTATTAGAGCTAANGAAGAGGGGAGGGGAGGGGAGGGGAGGGGGATAGTAGAGGATAGGAAAGGCAGCAGAACACAACAGACACTAGTATGGCAATATGTAAATCAATGGATGTGTAACTGATGTGATTCTGCAATCTGTATATGGGGTAAAAATGGGAGTTCATAACCCACTTGAATCAAAGTGTGAAATATGATATATCAAGAAACATGTAATGTTTTGAACAACCAACAATAAAAAATTTAAAAATAATAATAATAATAATAATGTCTTCCTAACTGGACAGTCTAGAGCATTCTGATTAGAAACACGGGCACTAGAGTCAGGCAGATCTGAGTGTGCCGCCTATATGGGTGACCTCAGCAAGTCACTCATACCTAGTGTTATCAGGTCTGGGTAATAACACCCACATGTAGGATCCTTTTGAGTTTAAATAAGCTATGCAGTATGTCAGGCTTTTTGTCCACATCTGGTATAAACAAACATCCACAAAAATAAGAAAAACATGTAAATGAGGATGTAGATAAATAAAAATAAGTAAGTCAAGTCACCAATGAGGCAAGTCTGGATATCAATGATATTCAGAAAAGATTTAATCTAATTCCCTCGGGAACACAGCTAGAGAGATGAACTAGGATAGACACACTTCTTAAATATACTTATTTGCAGGTTTGATTTTTTTGTTGATGTTGTTTCTTAACCATTTTTTTTTAATTTTTTATTGTTGGCTGTTCAAAACATTACATAGTTCTTGATATATCATATTTCACACTTTGATTCAAGTGGGTTATGAGCTCCCATTTTTACCCCTGCTGCCACTATCCCCGTGACAAGCCAGACAGTTGACAGGTACTGGAGGAGACCACAGAGGGCTCCTCCAGGGGAGCAGGGACTCTCTGGCCAGTTTCATGTGGGAAATCAGGAGGACAGACTTTCTTAGGTGATTTTTCTCATTCATTCTGGTTTCTGCTTGGCTAGAAAGAGAACATAAGCTGTTTGTCTCAAATGAACGCTCCAGTAGATAAAACACCAAAAGGGATTTGGGAAACATAACAAAATCAACCGTCTGACAAGAGCACCAAGAAATATTCTTTTAGCAAAGAGTTGCAACTTCTTTCATAACCATGCCTCAGAAGCTCGAGAGCATTTCTTAGACGTCCTTAAATTCTCATTAACGTTCTATCAGCCACTATGTTACTTAACCACTCCTTGAGTCCTTTCATCTGATGTTTCCAATTAATATCTCATTTAGGGCAGTGAGTTTATTCATTTAACTGGCTTTGATTGCTCTGTCTCTATTCTTCTTGACGGTAGCCTTGATTGTGTATATAGCCTGGAACAAGTCCCCCAAGTTATCTATCTTCGTTATTTCCATCTATAAAATGGAAAAATCAAAACAGCTCCTCCTTGGGTTCAGAAATAAAAAGAGATTCCTGGAGTTACGTGTTTCTCTGCCATGAGCTCTATGAAGGAGGAGAGGGGCTTAAAGACAAACAATTGGTTTCCATTTTCTGTGCTAATTCATATAAATCCCACAAGAATCAACAGATGGCATAATGGAAGAGAGAGATGGAAGAGGAAAGGGAAAATCTCAGGATCAAGTGGAATTGTAAACCCTTGAACCAGCAAAACTGCATGTGCCCACCCCCAATCACAGGGAGCTAGAACTAGATTACCCACCTTGATGAAAAGATTGCACAATGTGGCTTTTCTACCAGATGGTCACTTACAAATAAAAGTGTTTGGTAGGGTAAACTAAGCATGCTAGAAAAAAAACCCATAGATATGCAGTGTTCTATTATCAAAATAGGAAAATCAATAACAGGCTACGTATATAGCTAGATCACTTGGAAGGTATTGAAATTAAATGAGTTTTTATTGTCATATGTCAAATTGGTTCTAGAGATGAGTTACTTTAATCACTGTTTGTGTCCGTTAGGAGTAATAATCACAAGGAAGATTTGGAGAGCAGAGTTGGTGTTTTGTACAAAGGAAGGAGCTCAGGACAGCACAGTTATGGAGAAATTGTATGCCAGGCAGGACAGAATGAGGAACAGAACAATAAGAGAGATTTTTAATGTAGTCACTTCCACAAAGCCAAAATGAGTCTAGTGTGAAACATTTATATGTAACTACATCATCTTAGTTTCTTTGGTATTAAATTTTAGAATTTATTGAGAAAATTATAATTAAAAGTAAATATCTCCTAAATAATTTATTACCATCTTATGATGCTCACATTTGTTGACTATGTAAAGAGGCCAGATTTCACTGCTGGAAGAACATATATTACAGCTAAGGTACTTGTTCTATTTGTTATAATGCTGAAAAATGTTTTTAATTAAGCGATATTAATATGAGTGCAAATAGAATTCTTTGGGGCTGCCTCCCTTATAAAGAGGTTTTAAATATTAAATGAAGCAAAATGCAAGCTGCCTTAGTTTGTCCATCTTAAAGATGAAAGTTATATGACCTTGTATCAAGGGAACACAGTGTGGATTAATTAGCTAATTAGATCTTTGTTATAGCCAGTGTTATCAGAGACAAAGTATGCTGTGGCCCTGGCTCAAACTGGCCTTTTTTTTAAATTTTTTCTTCCATCTTTCCCTCTCTCTCCCTCCTTCTCTCTCTCCCTCCTCCCCTTTCTTAACCCAACTTTAATAAGATATAATTGACAAATATACATAAACAAATTGTGTACATATATGGAATACAACATGATGTTTCAAAATATGGGTTCATTGTTAAACAATTAAATTAAATCCAGCTAATTAGCATATCCATCACCTCACATTGTTATCTTGGGGGGGAGAGGTAAGGAGAACACTTAAAATCTATGCTCTTAGCAATTTTCAAGAATGAAATACATTAAATATAGTCACTATATTGTACAATAGCCCTCCAAAATTTATTCATCCTGTGTAACTGAACCTGTGTACCTTTGACCAACATTCCCCAGTCCCCCCAACCCCACAGCCCCCCCACTGTTTTACTCTCTGCTTCTATGAGTTCAACTCTCCTAGATTCCACAAACAAATAAGGTCATGCAGTATCTGTCTTCCTGTGCCTGTCTTACTTTCAATTAACATAGTATCCTCCAGGTTCAATTTGCTGCAAATGTCAAGTTTTTTCTTCTTTTTTTAAGGTGGAATGGGATTGTCATGTCTACATATCACATTGTATTTACCCATTCATCCACTGATGTACACGTCTGTGATTCCATGTTTGGGCTTATTGAAAATAATGCTACAATGAACATGGAAGGGCAGATATCTCTTTAAAATACTGATTTTTGTTTCCTTTGCCTGCAAGCCCAGAAGTGGGATTGCCAGAGCATAAGATGGTTCCATTTTTAATTTTTCAAGGAAGCTCTGTATGTACTGTTTTCCATAACAGCGGTACCAGCGTGCCCCATGCTCTCTTTTCTCCACATCCTTGCCCACACTTGTTATCTCTCATCTTCTTTCACCTTATACTTGCCAAAATGGCTACTATTAAAAAGCCAAGTCAATCTCTTTATCTGAAACACCAACGCATTTAAAGTAGTACTTGTCACCAGATCAGAGCGAACAAAGGAGAAAACCTAATTAAACATGTCGTATAAGGCCTGGAGAATCAGGGAAACTCGAACTTCTCCGGTATCACAGCTTTGTCAAATCACTTGACCCCTTGGAAGGCTTCCTAATCAGTAAAATTAAAAGAATTAGATTTTAAGGAGTTTACCAGCACTCAAATTCTAAATTTGACACACAATTTTATTTCCTGCAAAAAGCAAACAGATCACTGCCCACATCAGAAAAAGATGCTGTAGAAGATGGAACTACATCATGAGCCACACCAGGATGGGCCAAGGAGCGGTCCCACTCCCACCTGAACTGCCTCCCACTTCCCGATCACCAGCAGGCCCAGGAGACCCAGGAAAATCCTTAGAGTGTGAAATCCTCAAGATGAATCCCTCAAGCTCCGGCACACTGGGTCTCTATGCATGTACCTCCTCATGGATTTCTTCTGGACCTCCCTGACTCCCCTGCTGGTCTCTTCCTGCCAAGAACTGGAGTTGCCCTTCAGTTGAGAACACTCATAAGGACTACTCCTTTCTTTACTCACAAATCACAAATTAGGTTACTCTCATTATTCCTCGAGTTGTTTATCTGTTAATTTACCAGTCTAGAATTTACTGAGCAGCTACTAGTCTTGGCCAAAATGATACGTACAATAAAGCCAGGTGTTGGTAGGTTTATGGCCAGCAGTGTCTTTTCTGGAATTAACACTGCTCTTCCACTTGCTGTGTTGTCTTGAACAAGTATCTTAAATTCTCTGTGTCTTGGTTTTCTCATTTGTAAAATGAGATTGATGACAGTAACTGGCTCAGAGTTTCATGGAGTGACAAATAAGTCAATCCGTGTTAAGTGCTTAGAACAGCACTTGATAAAATATGATAAGCCCTCAAATGAACGTTAATTCTTCTTGCTATCCCAAAAATATCTGAATCAGTCCAAGATCAGCAGTCCCTGTGGCTGAGCTGCTGGTGACATTTGACACAGTATCTTCTATTTAAAACATGATATTTCATGGCTGTGGAGTTGTTTGTCCACTTCAAAGGGCCATTGGGGAATGGATTTGAGGAGCATTTGTCACTGACAGGGATTAGTGAAGCAAGCAGAGTTGCTACCTCTGAGAGCTCCCGGGCAGTCACAGCTACTTTGTCCAAACCTGAGTAGTAGCCAAAGGATAGCAGCAGCCCAGAGAAAAAACCCAGAGGAGGAACTTTTGCCAGGCAGATCCAGGGTGGCCTGAGGATCTGCTCCAGCCCCACCTCTTTGAAGGCTGAAGTCTGCTGCGTGTTTATTACAGTAGAAGCATTTGGCAAACCAGATAGTGACAACAGCAGTCGTGGTGGTAGTAACTGTCATGGTAACAGCAGCATTAATGGTAGCAGTAATGGTGGTGGTTGACATAATATAGTGATGATAGCAGAGATAGTCCATGGAAATGACAGCGAGAGTAATTTGATGGAGGTAGCAATTTTAGCAACGGTGCAGTCGTAATCAGAGCAGAGGGAGGAGCAAGACCAGGGCAGGGGGAGCGCAATGGTGTACAGCAGTAGCCATTGGAGCAGAACTGCAGGAGCAAGAGTCGCAGGGGTGCCATGGCAAAGCTGCTCCATTCCTACAGCACTGTCAAAAGTACTTCAGAATAGGGATTATTGCAAGTGCCCCTTTTGCAGTAATACCTATAATTCTCTAAATTATTTCAGGTCTGACTGATACTAAGCGCGGTTGTCAGTTCCAGCCATGTCTCTTTAAGAACTGGGTCCTCCCATCTCTATCCATCCTGACCTCACTCACCCCACCCCTCCTTCCTTGTGGAAGCTGAAGCAGCCCCAGTACCCCTGCAGCCCTGGACTTTCATTGAGCAATGTGAAACTGCTGGTTTTCTTTCACAAAAGGTGTCAGTCACGGCAAAAAAAAAAAAAAACAGAGTAAAGGAAAGGTATTGCCCTCTGATGGCAGTGGCTATAGTGAGCAGAAAAGGGAAGTCCCTCACCTCGCCTGGCCAAGGCAGAGTCGAGGCACCTCCTCAAGGCCCGTCCAACTGCCTGTGTGTGTCTGCCTTCACACACGACACGTTCCTCTCCTTCAATGAAAGAAGAACTCTCTAGAAGAACTCTTCCCAGTAGTGGCTGAGAGTCAGGTATCCTCGGTGCCTATGCCAGTTCCAGCACTAGCTGATGGCTTTCTCTGACTCCATTTCCTCCCCTGTAGCACAAAGATGGTTAACTCTGTTAGAGCTGTTAGAAGATACTAGAGAAAAGGCACACCAAGACCCTGTCCTCGCACTGGGCCTACATTAAGCCCAAGCTCTATTATTTATGACTATTGCTGTTGTTACTACCATTACTCTTTTTCTTCAACCCATTAATCCATTGTTTTTATTAACACACACCCAGGCTGTTCTTTCAAGGGGGAAAAAAAAAAATCCTCTGTAATTGCTACCCAAAAAACTCAGAAAGTGGAAGTTTGTGTTTGGAGTGTCCAGGAGCCATGGAGCCCTCCAATCCACAAAGATGCTGTATGAGTTTCCTACAGCTACTGTACCAAATAACCACAAACTCAGCAGTTTAAAACAACACAAGGTTGTTAGCTTACAGTTCTGGAATTCAGAAGTCTGAAGTGGGTTTTCAGAAGGCTCTAGGGAAGAAGGTGCTTCCTGATCCCTTCCAGCTTCTAAAGGCTGCCCCCATTTCTGGACTCATGGTGCCTCACCATCCCAAGCTGTGCTTCTGACTCTCCTACCTCCCAAGGCCCAGGAGTCCTTGGAATGCAGGCAGTCTCTGGAAACTGAACCATCTTCTCTCCTAAAGCCTCTAATCACTCCTTTTAGAAAATTCCAGAACTGTAAGGCAATGACTATTCTGGGTCCGCCCATATAATCCAAGATAACTGCAAATCCTCAATTGCATCCACAAAGTCCTTTCTGCTGTTCAAGATACACATACTCACAGATTCTACAGATTAGACTGTGGACATCTTTGGGAACCAGGATACTGCTCACCAGAGATGTCATGAAGAACCAGCAGCAGTAAAGACTGAGCTGCCCGTGGTAGAGTTCCCCATTCCTTACTGAGGGTTCATTTCTGAGCCTCTGCCTTCTCCTGATCCTTCATATGTCACCCAACTTCTCTGAGGGTCAGTTTCCACGTGTCCCAAACAGGAATGGCCACACTGCAACCTTCAGGTTGTTTGGGGAATAACTAAGGTACTTGGGTTGTAAAATGCTTAGCAAATTTCAGAATACAATGCCACATAAAAATGAGTAATAATTTAACTGTCTCACGAGTCAATTAATAGACTCAAACTGCTTCGAGATCTTTGGATAAAAGGCATTCTTCTGATGCCAAGTATACACTGATGTTTTGCCTTTATTCTCACTTCTAGCCATACGTCAAACACACCCTTGTGCTCATTTTTCCCTTTTTCAGATAAACTATCTAATTTTCTGCCCCTGTGGTTTTCCTGAATATCTTCTCCCCCCAGGCCTTCCAGTGGGAGAAGTGTAGCTCATTTTCTTCACTGAGGTTTCTGTGGGTGGGTAGATATGGTCTCTTTGACGAGTCTCTTTCTTTCCCTTTGTTCTCAAGCTACAGCTCTTTCTGTCTCTGACTTGGTTTGCGCTGTGTGGTGGTGAGTTTGCCATCTCTCTTTGGAGCCTCATCAAGGGCTGCTCTGGCCTGAGGTGGAGGTTTCTTTCTAGTTCTAAAGTCTCCAGAGAGAATGAAGTCGATGTGCTGGTTCACCTGCCGAGCTAGGAGCTTGGCCTTATCCACACACCATAATATGTTATGCTAGTTACAGGGAGCACACAGCGATTGTACTTCCTTGGACTCCCACATGAAAACGAGAAGAAACCTCTGTGTGTCTGTCAGAATCCCTTCTGATTGCCTGTATTGCTTGCAGGTGGCAGAGAGAGATACCCAACCACACCCAAGGAGGAAAGCACAGATGACTCCATCTTTTGAAGTTGACCTTTCCCCAGAAACCAGGACCTGCACAGAGGCAAACGCTTATTCACTTTAAAAAAAAAAAAAGTTGCATCTCATTTCTTTAATACTTAAAAAGAACAACTGTATTGAGAATACTGCAGCGCTACTGAATAGGAGAAATAACTTCCAGTGTTCTGTAATTCAGTAGAATAACTGTGGTTGAAAACAATTGTATATTTTAAAATAGAGAGGATTTTGAATGTTCTTAGCACAAAGAAAACATAAATGTTTGAGGTGATGGTTATGCCAGTTACCTGAATCTCATCATTATACATTGTATGTGGATATTGAAATGTCACATCATACCCCATACTTGTTTATAATTATTATCTGTCAATTAAAAATATTAATAATAAAAGGAATGAACAACAAATATTTTATTTTATTTAAATAAAATGATTATGTAGATGTGTCAGTCACTGTTCAGATATTTCACACCTCGGGGATGTAATATAAGAAAATGGCAACAGACCAGGTGCAGTGGCACACAACTGTAATCCCAGTGGCTCAGGAGGCTGAGGCAGGAAGACCAAGAGTTCAAAGCCAGCTTCAACAACTTAGTGAGGCCCTAAGCAATTCAGCGAGAACCTCTCTCTAAATAAAATGCAAAAAGTGCTGGGGATGTGGCTCAGTGGTTAAGCACCCCTGGGTTCAATCTCCAATGCCAAAAAAAAAATAAATAAAATGGCAACAAAGGTATTGGAAACTCTGGCTACAGGGAAAGTGGCAGGAATTGCAGGCAGCTGCTGTAGCCCTGAGAGGAAGGAAAGCAAAGGGAGGAGCATGCAGCTATCCAGAGCCCATGAGCACACACTTGCTATGACTGTTGGAACTGAGAGCCCTGCCATCTGTTGCTGTTGTAAAACAAGTTATCTCCAAACTCGATGGCTTAAAACAACACACATTTAGAACTGTTTCTGTGGGTCAGGAGTCTAGCCATGGCTTCCCAGGGTCCTTCCACTTCTTCAGGTGTCTCAGAGGTTACAAGCAAGGTAGGTGTTACTCTGAAAGCTCAAGGGCAGAGGGATACCCTTTCAGGAGCATGCAGCTGTTGGCAGGATGCAGCTCCTTGTGGGCTCTTGGACAGAGTCGTCCCTGTTTCTTGCCACATGGATCTCATGAGCATGACAGCTTGCTTCAACAGAGCATGCAAGCCAAAAAGCATAGAATCTGCTGGCAAGATGGGAGTCAAAACCCTTCCACCCTAGTTCCAGAAGGGCATCCCTCCACACCGCCATATTCTAACGGTGGCAGGTTACTTAAGAACAGGGAATTACACAAGACCATGAACACCAAGAGGTGAGGATCAGTGGTGGCATTTGGGAGGCTACTGGCCACAGGTGCTTGGCAGGAACCCAAGTTGCCACGGACGATGCTGGAAGCAGCACAAATGCTGTTGGAGTGCCAGTAACCCATGGCACCAGCCCCTGCTGCCTATATATCGATGACAAATGGCCTTTCCAACCTGTCACCAGTGCTTCCACTGGCAAACAGAAACTGAAGTCCAACTACCAAGGGAGCCAGAAATGCATTTCCTGTGTGTCCAGCCGCTTGCAATTCCAAAGACAGGAAATGAAGGAGGGAAAAGGACAAACCACAGGCAAAGCTGGCCCAGTGGGAAATGGCCATTTCCAGTTGGTTCTGGACTGTTCTTTTGGAGCCTAACCCATCCCTTCTCAGTCTAATCAGCTCATGCCTAGGACCGCCTGCTCTCTGTGAAGGCCCCACTCACCACCCCTTCATGGGACTCCCGTGGACCTGCTTTCGTAGACTACGGCTCCATGTTCCCATCCTTTCCTGTTTCTTGCCTTTTCACTCCCTTCAAAGCTCAGCTGTTCCCTGCCCTTGCCTTCTCGGGGTCTTATCTTTGCCCAGTTAGCACCAGATGACAACGGAGAGCCTTTAAATTGATTCAATTCGACAAAGTCTATGACATAGATGCTCTGTTTCAGACATTATGCTGGATGCCAGGGATGCAGAGGTAGAAAAGAAACAGTTCCTGCCCTTGAAGAGGATGCAGTTATGCCAGGGACACTGATGTCTGTTACACTGCGTGATAAGTGCTCCAACAGAGGCACATTCTGACAGATTGATTGACAAGCCATCCAGATCTTTCCTCAATTGGCTGCAGGCTATCTGTACTCTTGGTTCTTGCTGGGGGGAAAAAATGCAAGTTTTCTCAGCCATACAATCCTTATCAAATATATTAACAAAAAATAATTTATGGAGGTTCTAAAAGATAAGCAGCCCATTTATTACTGTAGATATTCTGAAATTATGCTTCATGCACAATTCAACCGAAAAAAATCTAAAAAAAAAAAAAAACTTAATGTGATATAGAACTTTGGTTTCACACCTCGATGGAACTGCTTTATTTCAGCTGTGCTTGGGTTTCTCATCTTGAGTAACATTCAGAAACAGCTCAATGAAATTAAACACGTCCTCCCTACATCATCCATGATCCCAGATTTGGGAAGAGCTTTCTCAAAACAGTTCATTTATTTTTATCTTATGACACACCCAAATCTTACCACTCACTGTTTCCATTTGGGCTTTAGCTCCAGAAACTTAGAGCAAAATGTGTAGCTCTCTCCTTGCAACTGTACACAAGTAGGTGGTGGACATTTATTTTATTGCCCTTGTTTTCCCCCTGAATCCAAGTCCTCTTTATTCTTTTGTTGGTAAGATATTTTGAGTTCTCTGTAGAATAAGGAAGTTTTGTCAATTACAAGTAAATTATACAGGTGTACTTAACGGTGCTATTTCAACTTGAAAGGAAAGATCAAGAAAATCATAGAAAGAAGCAATATTTGGTCTGAGCTTTGGAGAATGACATTTATCCAGTCATAGAAGGTCTTTGCATGTCAGCAAAGACTTGGAGACACAAAAATGCATGTGAGTTTATGCACCAGACATAAAGGAAAGGAGACGTGGCAACTGTACATTTATTATTCATGCATTATCCCTCCAAGTTGGAAGAGGACTTTACCTGTTAAAATGCATCCTTATGCTGTTAAGCACTTAAGGAGTAATGCTAATAATAGCAGTTTCCAACAAGAGAGAAAGAACATTTGTTGATCAAATAAACCTTTTTCTGTTTATCCATATTATAGGGGCTTCCTACTCTGTGGTAAGTTGGCTAACCTAGACACTTGGCCATCAAGAATAATAAGATGGGCTCTATATGTATAATTTGTGCTCTATATGTATAATAAGAATTGTAATGCATTCCACTTTTGTAGTGTATTTTTTAAAATAATAATTTTAAAAAAGAATGATATGAAAGGTCACAGGCCTCTCCCAGAGTGGGAATAGCCAAGGTAAAACCAGAGAGCCAGTTCCCAAAGCCAGTTCACCATCCTCTGCTCCTGCAAAGCCACCTTCTGGCCTGACCAAGGCTGATTTAAAGAAAAGACCATGAGCTGTTGCACATGGAGAGAACACAGTGGCCCTAGTGTTTGGTGCCCACAAGATGTTAGTAGATCACCTGCCCCTCTCCAATCCTCATTTCCCCCTTATAATTTGGATCTCTGAGAGCTGCTGTTTTTAGCTGATCCCATTATTTTATAATCACACCTGCTATTTTGACAATCTGTTACATTCATTAATTTTTACCATCTACAAACCATCTATATACATCATCATAGCCTCTCAGTAGCTAGAGATGATTTTAAAAATGAGTAATTCATCATGTTTCAGACAGGAAATTAAGGCTTGAAATGTAGAGGTATGAATAATTTTAGGTACTTGATTTCTTTTTTTCTGGTAGGTATCACAATTATTCAGGCAGCTCAAAATGTCATGTGAAAATGTCAGTCAACACAGTAACAAATCTAGCTTTTAAGTGAGTCCCCACCAAGGCAACATGCAAACAGCAATTTGCTGGAATCAACATGTGAAAAACATCAGGCTATTTGAGGATTTGGGTGATTTCCAGTCTGAAAAGTGGCCTATTTGAGAAGAAACAATCATCACCAGGAAGAAATTAACTGAGCAATGGCTTTTGGTCTTGAATAGGTAAATTTCAAGGATTTTAAGGATTGCTTTTTACAAGTACAAAGGAGAAAAATTGGGTTACCTCTGGTGGTGGTTTTACCATTAGTTTTTGGTGTGGTTTGGTTTAGTTTGGTTTTGGTATTGGTCACTTAGCCACTGAGCCACATCCCCAGCCCCTTTTTTTATATTTTTATTTAGAGACAGAGTCATGCTGAGTTGCTTAGGGCCTTACTAACTTGCTGAGGTTGGCTTTGAACTTGTGATCCTCCTGCCTCAGCCTCCTAAACTGCTGGGATCACAGGTGTACACCACTGTGCCCAACTTACCGTTAGTTTTAACAGAGATCTTTAGGCCAACTTGGGACCCAATATAAAAGAAAGTGCCATGCGGGAACCACAGAGAGTACTGACGATAAAATGTGCCTCTTACCCCCAAAAGAGTCTGGTACTGGCCTAAACAAGCAGCGCTCTAAGTGTGAGCAAGGCGCCAGCCTAGAAAGGTAGGGTGGCATAAGGGACCCACAAGATACTAATTATTCTCTGCCCACAAGAAGCAGTGAGGCAAATAGCTATCGTGAAATAAGAATAAAAATGAGCCCTGTCATCAGAGTTCCATCCCTCAGATGCCTGAATTTTTGTATATTATTTTCACAAATCCCACATGGGACAGCACTGATTTCCCACCGCCCCTACGTTCACCAGCCACCTCCAACCACCATCACTAGTAAATCGCTTCCATGGGATCCCATGACCACACCTTCCTGTATAGGTGTGCAGGTGAGAGGTAGGTCTTCCCCGACTGTGCCCTGTGCCTGAGAGTCATGCGCCTTTCAGTGTGGCCATTGGTGTGTTTGGCTGAGATGACGAATACTTAGAACGTGAATCAGTCACTGACTTTTTAATGCCAATCTTTGTGTGACAAAAATCCAAAAGGAGAGTTTTTACAATAAATAAAAACAAAATGCCAACATTTAGAAGAGTGAAGTAAATGAAGAAAGATTTCACTGAAAAAGAAACAGAATTGTCTTTAACATGTATTGAGGGGTGTTCAAAGTTTCCTACAATGAAAGAAAAACTTTAGAACAATGAAATACTATTTTCCCCCATAAGATTGGAAAGATTAGAAAATGTATATTACATAGTAAGGAAGAGGAAAAAACTAGTAGTTCATTAATTATTGGAGGGAATATAAGTTGTTATAATCTCTTTGTAGGGACTATACTTAAAAGTAATAACTATTAAAATTTTAAATCTATATATACTTCAGCCCTTTAGTCTTCCATGAAGATACTTGTTCTTCAAAAATACTATACATGAGGCCTTGGGATGTGGCTCTGTGGTAGGGAACTTGCCCAGCATGTGTGAAGCCCTGGGTGCCATCCCAGCATCACCAAAAAATTTTTTAAAAAACTATACATGAAAGCAAAAAATCAATTGCAAAGGATATTGATTGCAATATCATCATAACATAAACAGGATATATTACAAATGACAAGCAATATTTGGAGAACACTATGTCCAAGATTCTATACTATTACTAAAAGGGACAGAGTATCTCTCTATGAAAAGATGTCCAAGTTAAGTGAAAAAAAGGCTTAATAGTGTCATGGCAACACTTCATTATTTGTTCCCATTACCAGGTAAGCAAGGCCACCTCTAGGGCCCAGAACTCTTTACACAATCAAAGAAACCCACCTTCAGGCAGCCGGTCAAGGCAGTATAGGTAATATGAGGATGTCTGATAAGGATTAAAAGGAAAGTCAAATTCCTCAGGCAAGTATCTTAGTGTTCTAAAATTTCTATCTCATTGTGCCAAAAATACACTAAGGTTTGATCTTGCTCAGAAAGAAGAGATGGCTTGTTGGATAGGCCCTAAAACAGTGTCTTGTTTTATAATAAAAAATAAATGAAATGAAATAAAATGTAAAAGTCTTTCTTACTAATTGGTAGAAATATGCAACCAAATACTAACTATCAATAGTTCTTCAATAAATTGAACCAAAGATACAATTTAAATAACCAGTCCTTTTCAAAAAACTTCAACTGTCTTCTCTCATAACTTAATACAATCTTTTTTTTTCTTCCTGCTTTAAGAAAATGCTTTAACTTTCCTTCACTAAAACTCAGGTATCAAATAGCTTGTCCACAGCTCCCTGGGTGCTAGCTTAGGGCAGCAGCTATCAGAGTTCATTGATTTGCTGCTAGCAAATTGGAAGATTTAATGGTGTGACTTCTGTGTGTTGCTAGTTGATCAGGTCTCACTGGGGTCTCTCCAAATGGGAAAAGAATTGCTTCCTGCTAATCTCAGACAGCAGCACTGCATTCACCTCCATTTCCTCGCTGATCTTAAACAGAAAGAAGACTGAGAAAGATTATGTTTCATTCCCCCACTGCGTCGACATAAAACCCAATTGCGGTCCCTTTCTGATCAACAAGACGTTACCTTGGCAACTACTTTGTACAGATCTGATTCTCCCCTCTTTGAAACTCATCATTTGTGTAAAAGTTATTTTGCCTCTTAATGACAACAAGGAGATGTTAGCCAGGCTGACTGCTTCCCTGGTACCGCCAAACAACAGTTGTAAAGCTGGCAGCCCCAGGACCAAATTCAACACTCAGAAATGTTTGGTCCACACAAAACTTTTGGTTTTGTTGATTTTTTTATATTTTATTTTATTTATTTATTTTTGGTGTGGTATTGAGGATAGGACTAGGCAAGTACTCAATTACTGAGGCACACCCCAGCCCTTGTTGATTATTTTTTTTGTTAATGTGGGACAACATTTGCAAATCAGAAGATTTGACATAAAAATCTAAATTTCTAGGTCTCTTTAAAATCGTTGAGAACTGAAGTCACCAGGCACACATTCTTGACAACCATCTATAGCTTAGAATTGGTTGCTACCCTCCACTCAACCTCCTTTTGTTGATTAGACTACCTGGTGGGCATTTGGGCAGTGACTGCAGTTCTCAAATACATGCCATTTTTTAAAAATGAAAATTCTTAGAACCAAACAATAGTTGTTTTCAAGCTGTTTAAATTTTTAAAGAAGTCTCATTTCTTCAAAATTCAGCAGAATTTCAATTCACCAAGTGTATTCTCAGGTACATAAGATTTTCCAACATTATTTTTAACTCTCAGAAAAGGCAAAGTTAGGGAGGGAAGTGACTCATGTCTTTTGATCAGTTAAGGTGGCAGGAGTGGGGAAATTGGTAGGGAAGAGAGTAGTCCACAAACTTGAGTACGCTTCAGAACTACATAGAGGGATGGCTGAACACCAAATTCTGGATTAGACTTTCAGATTTAGTAGGTTTGGGAAGCAGGTTGTAGGTGTGCTGAGAATTTGCATTTCTAACACTTTACAGTCACACGGAGGCTACTGATCTGAAAACCCCACATGGAGAATCATTGAGTTCTCACTGCATCAAATATATCTGTAAATAGACTGAAGCCAAACACAGCAGAATTTTACATAGACTTTCACAAAACAGCCCATAGTAAGTTTTCTTTCACTCCATGTTTCATAGACCCAAGCTTTTTTGAGTTGATGCTCCTGGTAATCACTAAGAGAACCAAACACAGATGGAAGAAGGGAAAGGTTTAAGAAAGTGGACCACTTTTTTAAAGCTTTAGCACAAATAGAACGCACATCATTTCCACTCACATTTCATTGGTGAGAGTGAGTCACATGACCATATCTAGACACAAAGGATGCTGGGAAATGTAGTCCCTGGCTGGGCAGCTACTTCCCAGTAAAAATTCTATAAGATGGAAGGGAAAAGGGGAAACAAACTTTTTTTATATATATATAGTGTTTTGGGGTTTTTTTTTATTGATTGTTCAAAACATTACAAAGCTCTTGACATATTTCATACATTTGATTCAACACACATTTTTGTGGACAACTATCCGTGTCCACATCAGAAGCCATGAGTGTGGCTTACTCTTACCTTCAGTGATTTCCTTTCCTTTACAGAAGACCTTCTTCCTTGCTGTTGCCCATCCAAACCCCAATATTCTTCTAGTTATCTTTCAACTACATCAAAATTCTCAATAAAAATGTCAGTCTTTTATCTTAGTATGTAACTAAAATAATTTTTACCAAATAGTTGGTTGTTTCCTTGGGAATATTTTTAATAATCATTATAATTTTAAAGAATCAGATTTGTTCTTTTCTAGTTAATCAAAAGAAAAAAATGAACTGAAGGCATTTTGAAAGTTTTGAATAAAAGGCTTACTAGAGTCAAGTATTACATCAGATTTGTTTCCAAAAACTAACAAGTAAATAAGTAATGAAAGACACATAAAATAATTAATATCTCAACACTATAATCTCACTATCCACGTTGTGGTGAATTAATACTGTGTAAAGTCCGCTTTAGCTCCTGGGATCTAAGTGAGCTATAGAGATGGTTTATGGGCTTCTAAAATTAATTAAAATTGAGAGTGTGCAATAATATGAAGAGTGACTCATTTACCATTGCAAGTAACAGAAAATTGACCCATACTAGCTTAAGCAAAAAGGGAATTTATTGTCTCACCTAAGAAGAAAGATTCAGAGGCAGACATGGCCAAATCCTGAGTTCATCCAAGGTCAACAGGAATATTTTTCTACACTTCTTGATTTTGCATCTTAAGAGAATGGCAGCAATGGTTTTAATACCTAAACCTTTTAGGTCTGGCAAATAAAATCGGGAGTTCCTCCATGAAAGAAACATCACTGTGGCTCACTGGATCTGATTGGGCCATATGTTCATCCTTACACTAATCAATGCAGTCAAGAGGAACTAATCATAGGTCTCATGTGTGGAGTCACTTAATCCAAACTGACTATGAGTTCGAAAAAGTGGCTCCTAGAGGGGATTTGGGATACAGTTACTGTTACAGTTTGCATAAGTGTTATGGTTTGGATAAGTGTAACACAAAGGTCTATGTGTTATGGGCTTGGTCCCAGGTAGCACATTGGGAAGCATGGTGAAACCTCCATCATACCGGGCCTAACAGGAAATCTTAGGTCTTTGGAGGCATGCCATCAAGGGGGATTGTGGGACCCCAGTATGGTCCTCTTCTGTTTTGCTTCCTGTCCCTGAGGTGAGGGCTTTGCTCCACTATATGCCTCCACACAATGTGCTTCCTTTGTCAGAGTCCCAAAGCCATAGTCACTCCATCTTGGACTGGAACCTGCAGAAACATGAGTCTTTTCTCTTTGTAATTTAATTGTCTCAGGTATTTCCTTATAGTGATGGAAAACTCACCAACACTGTTACTATTAAGGTTTGAAGAGGATTCATGCCCCACCCTAGTTGAGAGAAAGGCACAGGAACCAAGTAGAGAAGGCTAACCAAGTAGATGTCAGGCTTCAGATCTTTTAACAAAGCTTGCCAATTCTTAAATTAGATGAGCCTACCCTACAACAGACATGCAGACTTCCATGGGAGCCTGGTCCTATAAGATTTAGAGACTGGAGAAACAGAAAATGAGCTCCACAAACTGATAGATGACCAAGAGAAAATAGCAGCTTGCTGAGTCTTCATGCCTGAGCCGTTGATTCAGAAACCAGAGGAGGAGTGATGGGAGGTGAAGAAAAGACAAACAGATATACATAGAGAGTAAAAGGTGGGGTCAGGTGGTTCAGCCAATCCCTGATGGGGGAAGACTGACCCAGAGCTAGCTCATCCCATTTATTATACAGGTTTCATCAAAAGGTTATTTGTGGGAAAGTTTCAGCAAAGCAGGCACTCTGAAGGACACAGGACTGGCAAACCAATAGGGTCATCTTGTTTTGCTCAGAAACCTATATCCCTGGGAGTTGCTGTCTGAACTCAAGTCCTCAACTGATAACTCTGGTCTTTGCACAGAGTTTTCTCAGGCTGGCATCACCAGAGAAATTGGATCATCTTGACCTGCACTTTTGCACATCCAGCTCCCAACACAAACACAGCCACAAAAGAGTCAAAGGCCATGATTTGATTTAAATCACCACTCTCCACAGCAGCTGAGTTTAATATGCTCAGCCACTGCACCTAAACTCATGCATAGGTAATCACTTTTCCTCCCTTGGAGAGATAAGAAAAGAGGGCACAGGAAACAGAGGAGCTACAAGTGCTGTCATGATGAAGTCCAACACACAAAAATAGAGCTCTGAGGAATGTCTCCTCTCAACATTTAACAGGACAGTATAAGAGTGGTGATAGAAACAACAGATACCCACTACAAATACAAAGTGAGGCTTACTTTAAGACAGATATGGTGGTGCATGCCTGTAATCCCAGCTACTGGGGAGGCTGAGACAGGAGGATCACAAGTTTGAGGCCATCCTAGGCAACTTAGGAAGGCTATGTCTCAAAATGAAATTTTAAAATATGGCTATTGGAATCTAGCTGAGAGGTGGAGTGCTTGCCTTGCATATGTGAAGCCATAGGCTCAATCCCCAATATAAAATAAAGAAGAAAAAGAAAAGGAGACTCATTTTGAAATACATAGAGTAAAACATAGACATCTAAATGGTTATATTCCTCAACCTTTTTAGTTATAAAACTAAGTTAATCCAACCTGCTATGAAGATGCCATGATTCCTTTTAGGTATTGGGCTGCATGATGGTTGCTCTTTTCTGATTTAGTATTTTTCTATAGATGAAGAATCACCAAGTGTCGTAGTTCAGGTGGTTATAACACAGTACCAAGGTCCAGGTGGCTCATAAACAACAGAAGCTCATTTCTCATGAATCATGATGCCATAGTAATTAGTAAGTGGTGGGGGTCCTCTTCCTAGTTGCAGATTGCAAAAGCCTTGTATTCTCATATGGAAAAGGGGGGTAAGCTAGTTCTCTGGACTTTTTATAAGGGCACTAATTAATTCCATTCATGAGGACTCCACCCTCATTATTAGCTCCCAAAGGCTAATGATCAGCTACCATGACACAGTGCTTAAGATTTCAACATAAGGGGGAGGGGGAGGGGACTCAAACATTCAGTCCAGAGCACCAAGTTTAAAAGTATACTTTCTTTTTGTTGATTCCCTGTGATGAAGGAAGAATGAGTAGCTAGAAGAATTCAGTTGCAAGCTTGGGGAAGAGACTCAAACAAGGTAAAGAAGAGATTCATATGAACCTGGACCTGGTTCTGAAATATAAGCGCCATGAAAAGAGGGTCCTTTCTCCCTGCTCACAAATGTATCTTTCCCCAATGCTTGAATGGGGCCTTTGGCATTATTCTCAATAAACATTTGTAAGATGAACTAGGAGAGATAACTTTGATTCAAGTGGGTTATGAACTCCCTAAAGATTGTTTTTAGTATTTAATGCTGCATTTGGAATAAATGTATGCAAAGAATGTCTGAAGTGATTGCCACAGGGGTCAATTTGAAATGCACCAGTTTCGTGGAAAGAACTAGACCCAGGTTTGAATCCCAGCCCCAAAGTACCAGCTGAGCTGCCTGTGGGCCAAATTCCACTACATCTTCATCTATAGCAGAGCACCTGGCACAAAAGGGTTTTGAAGCTGGTGTTTTGTAAATGCTCCCTTCCCAACGTCCCACAAGATGAGGTGGCCTTTGGCAGTCAGACATTCTTTTTTTTTTCTTTTTTTTAAAATTGATTTTATTTTTTTTAAATACACTACAGCAGAATGCATTACAATTCTTATTACACATATAGAGCACAATTTTTCATATCTTTGTATACAAAGTATGTTCACACTAATTTGTCTTTATACATGTACTTTTTTTGCATTACAATTCTTATTANTTCATGTACTTGTTGATTGATTGTATGTCCTCCTCTGAGAAGTGTCTGTTCAGGTCCTTGGCCCATTTGTTGATTGGGTTGTTTGTTATCTTATTGTCTAATTTTTTGAGTTCTTTTATACTCTGGATATTAGGGCTCTATCTGAAGTGTGAGGAGTAAAGATTTGTTCCCAGGATGTAGGCTCCCTATTTACCTCTCCTATTGTTTCTTTAGCTGAGAAAAAACTTTTTAGTTTGAGTAAGTCCCATTTGTTGATTCTAGTTATTAACTTTTGTGCTATGGGTGTCCTACTGAGGAATTTGGAGCCCGACCCCACCGTATGTAGATCGTAGCCAACTTTTTCTTCTATCACACGGCGTGTCTCTGATTTGATATCAAGCTCCTTGATCCATTTTGAATTAACTTTTGTGCATGGCGAGAGAAAGGGGTTCAGTTTCATTTTGTTGCATATGGATTTCCAGTTTTCCCAGCACCATTTGTTGAAGATGCTATCCTTCCTCCATTGCATGCTTTTAGCCCCTTTATCAAATATAAGATAGTTGTAGTTTTGTGGATTGGTTTCTGTGTCCTCTATTCTGTACCAGAGAGATAATTTTTTGAATCAGAAGACAAATCTCTTTGGGGATTATAGTGGCTACAGAAGTACAGAGTCAATTAGGATCTAAAATTTAACTTGACCCTTATTAAAACAACCCTAATTCAGGCTGGTTAAGGGTTATCCCACTGACCTGGAAGAGATCAAGAATTAGGGAACCAAAAATTATCCAAAATGATGAGAATCTTGAGGAATTTAATAATTCCCAGTAATAGCTGTCCATTGACACCACCTGAAAAAAATTTTGAATAACCTCATACCCAGACCCTATTTTTGCAGATTCTGTCCTAGGTATCCATACTTTGCAATAACAATGTAGTAGTCAGCTTTGCATTTACTACAAGAAAATACATGAGGCAACTAACTTTATGAGGAAAAAATACATTTAGCCCACAGTGTTGGAGGTTCAAATTCCAAACAGTGACTCAGGCCTGGGTAGGGCCGCTTCTTCCCTGCATCACCTCAGGGTACAGGATGTCAATGGGGCAGAGCCAGTAACCCAAGGGAGCAGAAAGAGACTGCCAGAGTTGGATCCCACCATGCCTTTCCAGGGCCTGGTCCCCAGTCCTGTGACCTAAGGACCTCCTCATTCGCCCACAGAACTTCCCAATACCAACTCTGGAAACCAAGCCTTTATATGTGGGGCTTTGGGAGACACTCATCTAAACTTTTGCAAGGAGAAATGTAAAATTGTAAAGCCCTGGAGGTGGAGGCCCAATCTAATTCACTTTGTCTCCCTAGGGTGCCTAACATACTGCCGATGTTTTGTGACTAGAATCAAATAAAGAAAACAAAATCTCAGACAGATGTACAGGACAAGCCACTTCCTGGTCACCAACGTTCCCTAGAACGCCTGGACAGTCAAGGAGAGGTAGTAGAGTGACACCTTCTACTTGTACCCAAACCTGTTTTATCACCATGTTTGCCAAAGAACCTGGGCTAGATGAGTTGCACTGTCAACCTCAACTAAGACTCTCAAAAAGGCTTTGCCCAACCAGACCACATAAATTTTGTTTTCAGAATGTTTCCTATTGGACCCAACAGTCCCTCGCAGCCCTGGGGCTGGAATGCATTGGGTGGATTCGCGGCCATGGGCACAAACTGCACCTTCCCTTTGCAGAGGCAGAACACTCCACACAGTGGACTCATCCAGCTGAAGAAGCTTTTCTTAAGTGGCCCTTCCAACAGCACTGAGGGGTAGGGGTCCAAGCAATTACCCTCTAAGCTGCATCTCGCAGGAGCCCCTGGCTCTTAGAAGGAGCAACGCGGTTCTGAGCAGCCCCTCCTCCAAGTGTTAACTAACGGCCCCTTAAATGCCTCCGGTAATGGGTCTCTCGGAACTTCCCTTAGGAGGCGATGCCAGGGGCTAATAGACATCGCTGTCAGGGAGGTTTTGATGCTGCTGCGCGCTTACATTTTCTTTTCTGCAGTTTCAGCTCCTTGCTCCTAATTACCTCCCCCTGGATTGCCCCGCGCAGGATCCCAGCCTGGCCTGCCTCTCTGACCCAGGTTCATCCTTCGCAACAGCCGCTGAAAATGCAGCCTCGAGCAACCCGACCTTCCTGGGAAAGAAGCCATCAGAGGTAGGCGGACTCCGACTCCAGGACAAGTCCCTGGAGTTGGCCCACTGCCTTGCCTGGGTCTCCTACAGATCACGTTGGGGAGCTCCAGCCTGTCACCACCAACCTCCTGCTCCTCCCGCCTCCTCTACCTGCCTGGACTTTGGGATGTGGCTGTTCCTCCAGCATCTGGGGCCCTGCTGAGAAAGCGGAGCTCTGGTACCACACCAAGGGGCCATGAGATTAATTACTCTCCCTTGCACCAAGGAAAGCGTGAGGGCTGTGCCCCGCAATGCACGTGGAAATGGAGTCCAGTCATCCCCAGAGCTCCAGGCTGCAAACCAGGGGGAGTTCTCACTCAATTCCCTTGCTCCTCCTGTGCCTTTTAACTAACTTTGAAATTCCTCTGGCTGCTGGTGGTGTCTCCGTGCTGTTTCCAAGGGCTGGAGCCCCACAACTGATTTATTTGGTAACCATTGCAGGAATTTCAGAAAATGAGAACCAGAGGAGGAAGCAGGCTTGGAGTAATTAAGATGATTTGTTACACATGATTCAGATAGGCACAAAGGGGTACCTGAATGCCCAGAGAATATAAGATCAAAGGAAGGCAATCCCCAAAGTGGGAGCTTGGCTCCAAAGGAAAGCAGGCAGTTTGAAGGTGGCTGCATAACTGACAGATTAAAATACCTCTCCCTATTTTTATCTTCTCCCGGAGATAAAACAGAGGGAGATAATTTTTTTTTTAACTCTCAGCAGTCAGTTTACGGAATAAAAAATTCAAATGTGCATGCTGTATTTACAAGTTCACAAGATCTCCCCACCTGAAAAAATTTTTCAGGGGAGAGCAGTGCTATTTAAGCTCCAGGAAACCAGTGGAGAGAGTGCATAGTCCTAAGAAAGCACATGCTCTTTTCGAGCTTGTTAGTGGCTCTTAAAAATCCTCTTTGTGATGGGAGCTCCCTAGCCTCCTCCCAGGTGTGGAATGTGAAATCAGGTAGGAGAGGGTCAGAGCCAAGCACATGGGTTTCAGTGAGCGTGAATCCCCAACCACCTTTCAAATCCCCGGATGATATTTTGCTGTGTGTTTCTCTTTCCCAGCGATATTGAACACACCGTGGTGTTATTTTCCTACACTATTGATGCCGCAGAACTTCTTCTCTTTTGCCTCAATAAATACATTCATCTATCATTCCCACTAACTTAGTGGTCCTCAACGAACCTGCAGCACAACATTCCGGCTCCTGGCTATGTCATCCAGAGTTCCTCAGAAGCTCAAGTTCCACTGATTTGGGAACTTGGTGATGTAGGGACAGTCCTAGAACTAGAATCCATGGGTCTGGAAACATGGAAACAGAAGAAGCCTTTGTCACCTCCTTGTTCAGCCCCTTTCTGAAAAGTGACTTCAAGACGGATTCCCCTCCTCAAATAGAATTCTTCCTTCCTGTAAAGAAAACTTGAAGTCTGAGTAATACAGAGAATACAGAGGGGATACTATGGTTGGTATCTACAGCACACCCAAAAGATCAATGACATCCTGATAATCAATATTTAAATGGAGAAGCTAAGGGTTGGGGAGGGTAAGTCACTTGCGTCTCCTGTCACAGATCTAGCAAGTGAGGGACAGAGGGTTCTCTCTAGTTTCTGTGAATAAATGCCTGATCTCCTTCAATGCCTGAGCCTGCATTTATGCACGACTTCAGAGTTGCTGTGAAGATTAAACCAAGCAATCAAGCACCCAGTAGGAATTGTCTCATGAAATGGACTTCTTGCAGAATCTCGTAGCCTGCATATTTGCGTTGTCTGGGAGACTTTGCCTCTGCTTTGAATAGAGTCTTTATCTAGGGAACTGTTTCTTGGATGCTGACTTTATGCCAGGCCCCTGGAGGCCTACACATCACAGATAGGAATGCGGCAGAGATACTGACCATGATTATGAAGATAAGCAAGTTTAACTTGCACCCCTTTGTTCTGAGCAGAACATCTCTAACATTCCTTCTCCCATCAATCATTTTCAGACATTCAAAAGTCCCCAGCCATTCTCCCATCCTCCAGAAAAGGAGGCCATGATGACTTCTTAGCTGCCAGGGATAGAGACATCAAGGGACTTTTCCCTGAGCCAACTTAAATGGAGTGTTCCTTGTGGTGGGGTGAGAGGGTGTGGACAAAATGGCTGCCCCCACGTTGTGCCAGCACTTCTCAGGCTGTGTAGGGTATACACAGTGTACCTGGGGAGCCTGGGGCATGCAGATGGCCTCAGCAGTTTGGGAGGACCTGAGATTCTGCATTTCTAACAAGCTCCCAGGGGAGGGGCATGCCACTGGTCCTGGTATTACATGGATCTCTTTTTCATTGTAAACTCCTTGATTTTGTATTTGGACAAAGAAATTCTGTAGAGAGTAGAGGCCCTGGCCTCACTGCACTGTTGTGAACCCTGCCAAATTCAGTCACCTGGGAAAGAGACCTTCAGACCCCAGAGAGAAAGCGCCTCATCCTCTGTGGAACTGGCCCTTCTGCAGGTGTCACATGAGTAGTCTCCTAGACATCAGGGACCGGCCAGCTGGAAACGCCATGAACAAGGCAGACAGGCAGACATGGGGGCATCAGCTGACATAGGGAAACTCCTCCCTATGACCCCACCTGCAGGCATTTCTTTTTGACTCAGCTACGAATCCAAGGAATTCAAAGAAGGGTCAAGTGTCCTCTTCATATCTAGCAAGTGGGGGACACTGGGGTCTCTGTAGCATTCATAATGAATCAGTGGCCCTCACCCTGAAACCAGCTTGGTGGGCCTCTTAGAAATCAGCCAGAGACTTTCAAGGGGAAGATAAATCTTGAGGAATAAGAGTTGGATCTTCAAGGTCCCGTGGCTCTTCTTTCAAGAAGTTTCCCCTCCCCTCCACTGAAAATATGGAGGATCTAGGAAGAGATAACGTTTCTGGTGCCTGGTGTGAACATGGAGCTTAAAAAAAGAAAGGGTTAGTTCTCAGAAATATGGTTCCTCAGTGTTGCTGGTGGACCTGAGTTTGCCAGTGTTCTGGCTAAAGAGTGGGACAACCCAACTTAAGAAAGCACAAAACCAGGCGAGGTGGCGCGTGCCTGTCATCCCAGCTGCACTGGAGACACACAGAAGGATGGAGGGCAGCCTCGGCAGCCTAGAGGGACCCTGTCTCAAGACAGAAAATAAGAAATGGCTGGGGATGTAGCCCAGTAGTAGAGTGCCTCTGGGTTCAATCCTCAGTACAGGGTGGAAAAACAGAGAGAGAGAAGCTGTTAAAAAAAAAAAAGTATAAATGTGGGTTCAGCCAGATACCCTGAGTTAGCACCCCCAACAGAGGAGAGGGCAATGTCCACCGTCCCTGCCTTGAGCCATTGGGATTCCTCAAGGTCATCTCCCTAAATGGAAATCAACTCAAGCCCCGATCCTCCCTAATAGCATAACTATTTAGCACACATTTAGCCAACTATTAATTAATGCCTCCTCCATGGAGAAAGAGGCCATGGTCAGACCAGTCTTTAATGAGCATCCTAGTGCCTGGCCAGACTTTGAGGGAACACACATATTGAGATATTAGTTGAAGCTCAAAAACAATAGATGCCTGCGCCCTCTAAGTAGCTCATGTGTTACAGATCTGACAAGTCTCATTGATTTAAATGGCTAGAGCACTGCTTGGATTTTAATCTCCTTCACCCTTATACCAAGGAGGTCGCTGTTTAAACGCTTTTACTTAATAATGTAAACACCTGTCACACGCCAGGGGCAAAGCTGTTAAGGAGAAGGATTATTTAAAACAACACTCCTGAATACAACATTGCTATTATTGTCTTCTCCTCAGTTGTCAGGGTCTGAGCAGGACCTGCTTTCTTAGGAGCACAAGCAGTGGCCCAGTCACCTAGTGCTCTCCTCCCCATTGAGGTCTGCAGAGCTTTCTCTGCAAACAGGATGGCCATCTGCTCACTGCTGTCATCTGAATGTCCCCAAATATCTGAATTGCCATGACTGTTGTAATCAAAGCTTGTGTCTGCCAAAGTCCCTTGTTAAAATGGAAAGCTGTTTCCGTGAAGGAATAACCTTTATCCTGGTAGCTACAAGACACAGTATTGTCTGCAAGTATTGTCTCATATACCTACAATGATCCTATAAATCAGTGCCATTGTTAACCCCATAACCTGAAGCACAGAATGGTTAAGTAACTTTCTCAAGGACACATAGTATTTTGCAGGAAAAAGATTCAAATCTAGGACTGACTTCAGAGCTTGTAGTTTTAAGCACTGTGCCCTTGCCATATGTCTCTCGCTGCATGTGTGTGTGTGTCATAAGGACCATTAGTTCACTGCCTAACATTGTCACCTGGCAAGGTGAAAGCCCAGAAGAATGGCACAGAAGAGAGTAAAAGTTGGAGGGAGGGGGGAAGAAACCTACTACACTGCTAGACAGGAAGGGTCTGAGGGTGTGCCCTCGTCCAGGGCTGAAGCCTTGGGAACAGAATATGGGCATCAAGAGGACCAGGAGTTAAGCCAATCATAATGTTGCATGCTTGTAATCCCAGCATTTTAGGAGGCTGAGGCAGGAGTATTGCGAGTTCAAAGCCAGCCTCAGCAACCTAGGAGCCCTAAGAAACCTATAAAGACCCTTTTTATAAATAAAATATTTAAAAGGGCTGAAGATGTGGCTTTGTGGTTAAGCACCCCTGGGTTCAATCCCAGGTACCAAAAAAAGGTAGGGGGCTGGACCAGGAGTTAGACCCAGAAAGGCACATAAGATGTCAAGCCCAGAGACATGAGAGCACTGCCCATAACCTCGTTTAGTGGAAAGTGTCTTCTACCTCCTGTTCTCTTCTTTCACTCAAGCTGCATCATGGTCGGTAGCAGGGGACACAAGATGCCAAAGCACAGCCCCTCCCCCACCTCGCCTGCCATGTCTTCTGAATGTCACTGCAACTTTTGGTCTTAGCCAAACCCAGGTCAGCTTGGGCCTTCCACAGCATGCAAGCTAATGTCAACTAACCAGCTGTTGGTTACTTCTTTGACCCTAGGGAGGAAGGCACACTCATGGACCCCACATGTCCCAATAGTCACGGTCCTTATCCAAGTTACTGATCAGATATTGGTGTGGTTTATTAAGACCATTCTTCTGGGCTCGGAACATAAGTCAGTGGTAGCATACTTGTCTAGCATGCTCAAGGCCCTAGATTTGATCCTCAGTACCAAAAAAAAAAAAAAAACAACAAACAAACAAACACTCCTCCTCTATTAGCCTATTTTAATGATGAAAGTCAATCTCTTTGGCTTGGTCTCAGTTCCTTAATTCAAGAGTACTTTAATAAATAAGCCCTTTGTGACAATACAGAACAAGAAGAGAGAAAATGGTTCATTTATTTGACAAATATTTACTCACCATCTTTTCTATACCAGACACTGCCCTTGGTACTCTGGATGAAGTGGAGAATAGGCACTTCACTGTTCCTGCCCATATGGAACTTGCAGTTGCAGGAGAAAAAGAAATAAGTTCAGTCTTTAAGGGAAGAAGCAAAGAGTCAAGGTTGGAAAGGGAAAAAGTCCAGGCAGTGTTTCTCCAAGAGCGGTGCCCAAACCAGCCCAGCATCCCCAAGATGTTGTTAACAACAGCGGCCTTCATGCCTCTTCCTGACCTACTGAATCCAAGACTCTGGTTATGGGCCCCCGGAAATCTGTGTTTCAACAAGGCCTTCCAGATGGTTGTCATCTGTGCTAAGGTTTAAGAACCACTGAGGCAGAAAGTGAGGGTGGACCTACTTCTCGCCATATGCAAAAAATAACAAAATGGATCAAAGACCTAAGTGTAAAGTGCAGAACTATGAAATTACTAGAGGAAAACATGGGGGAGCCCTTCAAGGCACTGGTTTTTTTTAGATAAGACCCCCAAAGTACAAGCAAATAAAGCAAAAAATAAGGGCTATGTCACACTAAGGAACTTGTGCACAGCCAGGAGAACAGAGTGAAGAGAAAACCAGCACAACTCGAGAAACACGTGCAGACTTCATCCAACAAGGGCCTGATTTCCAAGATGAATATGGAACTCGCACAACTCAACAGCAAAAATGTAGAAACAACCCTATTTTTAAATGGGCAAATGCTTTGGGGTAGAATAGACATATCTCAAAAGAGGATATATAAATGGCCAACAAGTACATGAAAAAACGCTCAGTATCACTAATCATCCAGGAAATGAAAACCAAAACAATGAGATATTATCTCACCCTGGTTACAATGGGCCTAATTGAAAAAAACAAAAAAATACCAAATGCTGGTTCAGATGCAGGGAAGGAAACCCATATACACTGTTAGTGGGAATGCAAATTAGCACAGCCACTATGGAGAACAGTACAGAGATTCTTCAAAATAGAACTACCATATGATTCAGCTATCCCATGACCCGGTATTCATCCAAAGGAAACGAAATCGATATATCAAAGAGATACCTGCATTCCCATGTTTCTTGTGGCACTATTCACAGTTGCAAAGATATGGAAAAACCAAAGTGTCCATCGACAGATGAGTGGACAAAGACAGTGTGGTGCTATTCAAAGTGGAATATTATTCTGTTGTTAAAAAAGAAGGAAATCCTGTTTTTTGTTTTTTTGTTTTTTTGTTTTTTTGGTTTTTTTTGTAGCAGCATGGGTGTAACCCAAGGACAATATGTCAAGTTAAATAATCCAGGCACAGAAATACAAATATTGCATGTTTCCACTCATGTGGGACAATTAAAAAGTTAATTTCAAAGAAACAGAGTAGAAGAGTGGTTACTAGAGGCTAGAGAGGGGAGGGGGATAGAAGGATGTAGTGTAACAGGTTCCAAACTGCAGGAGTAGCTCTCGTGTTCTACCACACAGTGTGATGACTACAGTTTACATCTTATTAGATGTTGATTAAAGAGCTAGAAGAGGTGAATTCAAAGGTTCCCAACACAAAGAAATGATAAAGGTTTAAGGAGCAAAAAATGATAATTATCCCTGAATAGATCATCATGCATTATACTCATATATTAAATTATAACACTGTATTCCATAAATATGTACAGTTATTATGTGACTAAAGTTTTTTAAAAAGAAAGAAAGTGGGGGAGGGGGGCAAGAAGGAGCTTTTTCTTTTCTTTTTTTTTTTTTTTGGTACTGGAGATTGTACCCAAGTCCACCTCTGAGCACATCCCCAGCATTATTTTGTATTTAATTTAGAGACAGGGTCTCACTGAGTTGCTTAGAGCCTCACTTTTGCTGAGGCTGGCTTTGAATGCAAGATCCTCCTGCTCAGCCTCCGCAGCCACCAGAATTACAGGCATGCGCCACTGTGCCCAACAGGAAGAAGCATCTTTACGTAAAAGATGAGAAGAGGCCTTTCTGATATTCAAACTGAGAACTGAGGAATGAAAAGAGATACATCAAGCAAAGCCAAGAGAAAAACATTCCAGGTACTGGGAAGAACAGGTACAAAATTCCTGAAGTGAAATTTATGGTCCAGGAATAAAAAGGAGAAAAGTTGGCTGGTGCATAGTTGTTGAAGAAGCTATTGCCAACAGAGACCACATCATGCAAGGACTTATAGACCTCAGTGAGAAGCATGAATTATTAATTCACATAAATGCTCTAATGAAATAAACATGATCCTATGAGAATTTATAACACAAAACCCTGACCTAGATTGAAGGTGAAGGAGGGCTTCCAGAGGTAGTGATGTTTGAGGTAAGATATGAAGGGCAATACAAATCAACTGAAGGGATAGAGAAGCCATCATGTGCCAAGGCCCTGAGGCAGCAAAGAGCATGACACATCAGGAAATTTGTCAAAGACTTTAAAATGGCAAAAAAAAATGATTACTAAATGTTCTAATGCATCTTATATGGTTGTCTGTGCCTTTCATTGTCTTTGACCTATTTTTCAACTATTTCAAGTTGTAGAAAGCTAAGAGTAATGCAAATGATTTTTGTCCTTAGAAATACAAGCTAATTTTTCCTAGTAAAATGCAACTAATTATTGCCTGTGACTATATCTAGTTTTACATGTCTTAACAAATTCAGTTCAGCATTTCCTAATTGTCTCTGTGTGTGCGTGTGCGTGTGTGTGTGTGTGTGTGTGTGTGGTATGGTGTGTATGCACACATATTTGAACTAGTTATGTCATCTTACTGGTTCTCTCATTAATCAGTGAGTTAAAAAAAAATCTTTGGATACATGTTCATTTAATATTTTTCTGATGGTTATGATTTTACCTTTTTAACAAATATTTCTTTAGTAACTTATACAAGAAATTGCAGTCAGGATGGTAATAGTCTGCCAGATAAAACAATACCCTGGAGTTAAACTTGAACTCAGACACACAATATTTTTTATAAATGTCCCAAATATCAGAAGGACATATTCATACTACAAAGTATTTGTTATTTAACAGAAATTCAAACTTAGCTAGGCAGCCTGTACTTTTATCTGTTCAATGTGGCAATGCCACAGCATGGTCACGGCTGACTCTGCTCCCAACACACCCCAGTTTGCTCCCAGGCTTGAGAACAGAGGAAAGCACTTTCATTCAGACTTCAACCTCTTCTCAGGGGTTACTTTAACGTATCCTTCCCACACTCCAATGCAAAATTTCATCTTTTGTTTTTCATAAAAAATTGGCTTAAATCACCCCTGTCATCAAACTGTGGGGAACCAGTGTCTTCCCAGTGGCTCTCCTTCCACCCTCTGCTACTGCACCACGCAGATGGAGAGGTGTCCGCCACTTGGTTTAGAAGCACAAGCAGTTCCATTGTTTCTATGGAATTGCTGAACTACATGAACAGAACCAAGTGACCAATTTATTTTTTAACCCAACAGACCAATTGGCTTGAGGCATTCAGTACTCTGGGAAAAACCGCTGTCTTATTTCCTACCTGCCTATGAATGGTTTCCCCTCTGCCCCAGAGAGTGTGTGAGGAGCCATATAATCTGGGGTCTCTGGACAAAAGAAAAGAGGGACAAAAAGACAAATTCCATGGAATTCACACTGTAGGAGTTGACATACGTCTCAGAGAAGCTGCCCGCTGTTGTGACCCCCTACCCCTTCCACCAGCTTAAATCGTCTTTCCACCAGTGAGAGTTTGCTGCTTCTGTTTCTTTTTTGACAGCCAAATTTTTTATTTGTTCATTTCTTTCCTTTGAAGTTTTCCTTCAAGGACATCCATGGCCTGAGATTATTTGCCATAGTTCTTAACTACGACACAACTGTGACCAACCACTGTATGAGCGTGTTAGTCATCCTTCGTCACTACAACCAAAATATCTGGCCAGAACAATGTCAAGAAGGAAAGGTTCACTAGGGGCTCATGGTTTTAGAGATTTCAGTCCACAGTCAGCCAGTTTCATTCCTCTGTGCCTGAGGTGAGGCAGAAGGGTGTGGCACAGGAAAGTGGCCCAGCTCTTGGCAGTTAAAGAGCAGAGAGAGACAGAGGAAAGGATCAGGGACAATATATTATTCCCAAGGGCATGGCCCCAGTGACCTCCTTCCTCCAACCATGCCCCACCTGTCTATGGTTTCCACCTCCTCACAGTATTCCATTCAAATTATTAATCCATCAAATGAATTAATCCACTGATGAGGTTGGAACCCTCATGATTCAATCCCTTCCCCAAAGCCCCATCACTGCACTGGGGACCAAGTCTTGGACACATGAACTTTGGGGGGACATTCCAGATTCAAACAATAACAATGGGGTTTCCCTCTCCATCGATTTTGTAGAGGTCTACCCCTTCCCCTAGATTCTCATTGTCATCAATTTTAATTAAGTTGATTTGGTGCTCAGGGTTATGGTTGGAAGCACCACCCAACAAGCTCAGTGCTTTGGCAGCTTTGTGAATTCAAGTGCTAGGCCAAGGTGGACCAGGTGGTCCAGTACCTCTTAATATCTATTACACGGGGCTGGGGTGTGGCTCAGCAGTAGAGTGCTTGCCTAGCACATCTGAGATGCTGAGTTTGAACCTTAGCACTACCAAAAAAATAAATAAATAAATAAATAAAAGGTATTGTGTCCAACTACAACTAAAAGAGTTTAAAATATATATATCCATTACACCACCCCAAGCAATGCACATAGGTGCACATGGGTGAAGCTGACTCTTGAATACATCTGAACTTCACTCTGCAGCTTTTCCATATTCAAGCCACCCAATAAAATGCAAAAGACCTCCATAAAAATGTCCTGATGTCAGTTGACATTTGAGAAGAAATCCACTGCCAGGATACGATACACAAGCCAACTATTGGAAGGGAGGCCAAAGAAGTTTGGTAAGAGGTATCAGGGACAGTTAAGAAAGATCCAGTCATTTTAAATTTCAGGTCTGAGGCTATAGTTATCACACCTGCCTTTCCCTATAATGTGAAATGATATCTCCAAAAGGAATTCTTCATGGTACTACATTGTGGATTAGGTGGGCATCCCCCAGAATGGCAAAAGAGAGATGTTTCCATAAATGAAGACACATCCCCAAGGTGGCTCCGATCACCAGCAGAACCTTGATCATACTCTCCTGAGCTCCTCTGACTCTCAGAAGAATTAATACCACTTCCCCAATGCAGGGGGCAAGGAATGGCCTGGCTCATCCCTGTAATGTAGAAGCAGGAGCCTGGCAGACAGACTCTCTCCAGATTGAACAAATGCTGGGGGGTCCAGTGAAGATCGCTGGCCCCAGGAATCATCCCTCCGGCTGTGCGCTCCAACTTTGGCTCCCAATTCTGTAATACTGCTGTTATAAATTGACAGGCACAGCATGTGGTCAAGGAGCCATTACAAGCCCTCTCCAACGAGGTTTCCCCCACCCCAGGGACTTAATTTCTTAAAATGTTGGAGTGATTGTTCCTGTGGAAAGTAGGACAGTCAGTCTCTCTTTGAGCCTACCAGACAAAAACAAAACTAAACAAACTAAAAAGCAAAGCCTCTGAAGGGCTCGCAGGCGGGCAGGCTTCCTTGCCTGCACCTGCAGGCCCCTCCTCCCTGTACTGTGGCTGCTCCATCTCTCTAAGGAGAGCAGATGGTACCGGGCAGGAGATGGGCTCGGTATTATGTGGCTCCCAGCTCCTCCATCTGAAATCAGGTCTAAGCAGATCTTTTTTCCACTGTGAATTAGAGCCAGTTGTTTAAGGGATGGCTTAGATGTGTGCCAGGAAAGTAAGATTTTAATCCACACTAACACACTCACTGCGGTCTTCTGGAGAGCTCAAAGCACTTTATAACAGAGACAGTGAAGTCTCTGGAAGGCCCTGCTTCAAGAATAGAGGAAAAGATTGCCACAACCAGCTTGCAGAAGGTGACTGTCTAGTCATTGGCAGAGAAGAAATCGCACCCCCTTCGACCTCCACCCCTGATTCCAGGCATCTAATAGCACCAGGTGCTTCCATCCAAGGGCACGCATTATGGAAGGGCAAAGAGTCCCCTGAGGCTTAGGAAGGTCTGCAGAGCCCAGTGTAACTTTGGCTGACCCTCCCCAGCACCCAAGTGAAAGCAGTGGCCTGCCCCTATGTGGAAGAGTTGGCTGTCCCATGGAGCTTGGCAGCCAGGTCTGGGAGGGACTCGTCGCCCCCACGGCAACAGCCACAGAATGAAGGCAAAGAGAGAGTTGGATTTCCACAGCAGGAAAGCTCTGAATGCTAAACTCTGCATTTCACAAAAGTCATTTCATTGTCGTCATAATTACTGAATTGAAATTGCATCTATTTTCAGGTCTCAGGAAGCCATAAAAAGAGAAAAGAGGGATTTTCACGATTTTCACGGTGAGAAATAAGAAATGATGAGGGGAAGAGGGCAGCCCACAGAGCAGACTCAAGGAGGGAAAGCACAGCTGTCGCCGATGCTGGTCAAGGAGTCTGGAAACCATGGAGTAATGGATGCCAGGTGAGTGGACAGGGAGAACAGGAAGGGGGCTGGACACAGAGTTTCAATTCCCATCAGAGGTAAGAGCTGAAGGAAGATCCAGGAAGAAATTTTTTACATGGTGGTCCGGGGCAGGATTCTAAAATGAGCACAGAAATCTGAAATCATGCTGTTCTGTGTGCTTTGTGAGCAGGATGGTGATAAATACTCAGGATTCAAGATTTCTTCTGCATTTAAAAATAATAATAATAAAAATACAAAATAGCAATTATAGGAGAAAGGTAATGATAATCAACCAGCGCACCCATGCCTCCTACAATATCAACAAAGGCTGAGAGAGACAGAGTGACAGAAAAGGAGCGAGTGAGCGAGCAAAGGGGGGGGGGCTTCTCAATAATTTTTGAAGACTTGCAGAGGTGGACTCTACTCTTGCTTTTAAGAACAAAAACCTTCTAATATCCACTTCTGGCAGTTGTGGAATGACCCCTTGTATAATTGATGTCTGTCTTTGATTGATTGAGGCCTGTTAGGTGCACACACCTAACATTAATACTATCATTTTCACAACAACTCTGAGCATGCAGTATTTCTCCACCTACAAATGAAGAAAGTAAGGTTGCGGCTGTTAAATAAATTGCCCAAGATTACTACAATGAACTGAATGTCTGCCGCAGTCTGGCTGGGCACAAATCACGAGCCACTGAAGCAGGAACAAACTTTATTTTTAAACTGCAGGAAAACACTTCACACAGCTCCCGGGGAATCCTCCCGAACGCCACGAGGCTTCTCCAGGAACCCCCAGCCGGAAAAATCTCTCCCGGAAATCCCTCCTCCTGCACTTCCCCAACCAATGGGAACTCTCGGGGAATCCCCGGAAATCCCCATGAGAACTCCAAAATAGTGCGAGAACTCAAAAGTTGCGGCAGAGGCGGATAGTAATGCCTTGCCTGTCAATCAATACTGTTGGCAAAATGCCAGGGGCCATACAGACTCGGCCGTGGCTCTCAGCAAATGTCTAGTTCCCCCAAATTCATACGTTAAAGACCTAATTTCCAATATGATGTTATTTGAAGGGGAAGTTTTTGGGAAGTAATTAAATCATGGTGGCGGGATCCTCAAAAATGGGGTCAGTGCCCTTATAAGAGACAGGAGAGAAAAGATCTCTGTCCTCTGTGTGAGGATATAGGAAAAAAGGGGTCTCTGCAAACCAGGATATATGTCCTTACCAGGAACCAAATCCACAGCACCTTGACTTTGGACTTCTCAGCCTCTTGGATTATGGGGGGAGGGGAGGCTATGGGATTTTTGTTACAGCAGCTGAACTAAGATTGTCACACACCCACTATGTAATGGATCAATAACTTTACACAAATCTGCATCCCTTCTACTGTCCCAACTACATCCCAGCAGCAACATAACTCTGTCAATCTGGCAATCACAGTAATATTGCCCCACTTGTGTAGCTCACTATAGTTGACAAAGCACTTTTATACCTATCACTCAACATAGTGTGTGGAGCAGAAAGTAGCATCTGGAATCCTCAGGCCTCAAATCCCAGATCCTGATACCCAGTATGAGACCCAGCATTACATGTTATTTCTACCAGAAAAAAAAAATACTGGTAAAACAACCTTTAAAATAGCAACATATGGTGTCAATGAGGATGCAGGGACATCATCATTCTCTTACACTCTTGCTGAAAATACCACATGGCACAAGCCTTCTGAAGAATAATTTGGTAATAAAAGTTTTCAAAGTTTCACAATATTTCACCCAGTACCTCTGTTTCTGGGACTCTATTTTAAGAAACAGTGAGGAATACACAGAAATATTAATAAAAAAAAAGCATGCAATGGAGGAAGGATAGCATCTTCAACAAATGGTGCTGGGAAAACTGGAAATCCATATGCAACAAAATGAAACTGAACCCCTTTCTCTCGCCATGCACAAAAGTTAATTCAAAATGGATCAAGGAGCTTGATATCAAATCAGAGAC
>NW_026000108.1:42936152-42959679 GCF_001458135.2 Marmota marmota marmota | reverse complement strand
TGTAAATCAATGGATGTGTAACTGATGTGATTCTGCAATCTGTGTATGGGGTGAAGGTGGGAGTTCATAACCCACTTGAATCAAAGTGTGGAATATGATATGTCAAGAAATTTGTAATGTTTTGAACAACCCACAATAAAAAATTTTAAAAAAAAAGAAATATTAATAAAAATTTATGATATTCATTGTAGGACAATGTATAAGAGCAAAAACTTGGAAAGAAACTAAAAGTCTAGATACTCATCAAACTGACCAAATAGATTATAGTAATATTTGTAACTGAATGCCATAATTCATCACATACCATGTTATTAGATAATAATCAAAGTTATGCAGAGAGTTCCTAATACAATTTAAGGGAAAAGGTAAGTCGCAAAATAGTATAAAAAGTGCAACTTCCCAATTTTGCTTTTAAAATGTACCTATGTATAAATGTGATCAAACATAAATGCATTTAATTTTCACAGTGGTTGTCTCTGAATGAAAAAGCTATAGGTGATGCTTAATTTCCTTTATATTTTTCTAAATTTTCTTTACTGAATATATGTCTTTACTAATCATAAAATGTGACTTTTACTTTCTAATATTTTGTACAGAAAAGCCTCTTCACCCATTTCTTCACAAAGGGACCCCAGTTTTCCCTTTCATATCCATTCCCCAGCCTCAGATCCAGAGTAGAGCTTAGCCCCAATTTGTACTATTATCATCATCACTCCTAGTGATCTTGAAAAAATAAAGGATCTTCAAGTCCTCTTAAAGGTTTCCAAAGATAGCAATCACGTCCTGGTCATTCTGTACTCCTATCTCAATAAGTATTAATTAATGGCAAATAAATGACCAACATTTAGTCAAGCCAGATCATCACATTTATCACTCAGCCCCTGCTGTTTCAGTAAGATCAAGACAAACATGACTGCTACATTGCGTAGGACAGCTTTGTTTCCTGGTTTTCAGAGTTTCACTTGATCCCTGCCATCCAGCGATTCATCACATCCACACCTACCCTACGTCACTCAATGAAGACACGATGGTCAAGTTAAAAAGTCCCATGCCATAAAAGCAGACATGTAGAGGGTGCATGGGGGCAGGAAAGATGGTGGAATGAGATGGACATCATTACCCTAGGTACATGTATGACTGCACATAAGGTGTGACCTACGTGGTGTACAACCATAGAAATGTAAAGTTGTGCTGCAATGAATGAAAATGCATTCTGCTGTCATATCTACCTAATTAAAATAAATTAATTAATTTTTAAAAAACAATCACATAGACCAATAATACAGAATAGAAGACACAGAAACAAACCCACACATCTGCAGTCCTCTGATCCTTCACAACGATGCCAGAAATATACCCTGAAGAAAAGACAACTTTTTAACAAAAAAAATTGATGCTGGGAAGACTGGTAATCCATATGTAGAAAAAGGAAACTAGACCCTTATCCCACCCTGCACAAAAATCAACTCAAAATGGATCAAAGACATGGGAATTAGACCAGAAACTCTGCAACCCCCAGGAGAAAACATAGAATCAACACTTCAGCATATAGGCACAGGCAATGACTTTCTCAATAGGACCTCTTAAACCTCAAGAAATAATACTAAGAATTAATAAATGGGATGCCATCAAGTTAAAAAAAAAATCTGCACAGCAAAGGAAACAATTAGGAATGAGAAGAGAGAACCTACAGAATGGGAGAAATCTTTTGCTAGCTACTTTTCTAACAGAGGATTAATATCCAGAATATATCAAATCTCAGAAAACTTAACACCAATAAAACAAATAACCCAATTAAAGCAAATGAATTAAACAGACACTTCTCAAAAGAAGTACAAATGGCCAACAAATATATGAAAAATGCTCCACATCATTAGCAATCAGGTAAATGTAAATCAAAACTACTGAGATTTCATCTCACAGTAATTAGATTGGCAGTCATCAAGAATATAAATAATAATAATTGCTGGAAAGTATGTAGAGAAAAAGGAACAGTTTTATACTTTGATGGGATTGTACTTTAGTACAACCACTGTGGAAATCAGGATGGAGGTTTCCTTAGAAGAATGAACCACCATAGGACTCATCTATACTACTCCTTAGAAGTCATCCTAAAGAATTAGAGTCATCATGCTATAGTTACATACGTATACCCATGTTTATACCAGCACAATTCACAATTGTGAATTGTGGAATTCACAGCTAATTCCAAACTATGGAACCAGCTTAGTATCCACCAATGCACAAATGGATAAAGACAATATGGTGTATATATACAATGTAGTTTTATTCAGCCATTAAAAAAAAATGAAATGGGGCTGGGGATGTGGCTCAAGTGGTAGCGTGCTCGCCTGGCATGCGTGTGGCCCGAGTTCGATCCTCAGCACCACATACAAACAAAGATGTTGTGTCCGCTGAAAACTAAAAAATAAATATTAAAATTTCTCTCTCTCTCTCTCTCTCTAAAAAAATGAAACAATGTCATTTGCAGGAAAATGGATGGAACTAGAGACCATTATGTTGAACAAAATAAGCCTAACTCAGAAAGTCAAGGGTCATGTGTTTTTTGTTTTTTGTTTTCTCACATGTGGAAGCTAGAGAGGGTGTGGAAATCTCATGAAAATCAAAGGGAGATCAGTAGAGAAAAGGGATCAGAGGTGGGAGGAGAGGGGAAGGGGAAGCGCTGGGGGTGGTACTGGCCAAATGATATTTGTTATATTGTGTGCATGTACGAATATGCAATAACAAACCCCATCATTATGTGCAGCTATAATGCACCAACAAAAAACGTGGAAAGAAAAAAAGCAATAGAAACACTGAAAAAAAAATTCCATTTCCTCCACCACTTGTGCTATCTCATGCTCAGCCTCACAATGAGCATGTGGCTTCTGATCCAAAGTGTGGTCAGTCATCTGTCCCCTGAACACCATACTTTATATAAAGTAACAATTCAGAATCCCAATAGCCATCCATTCTAGTGAATTACCACAAAGGGCCAGGCCCTGGGAAGACAAAGGGGAACACTCACTGCTACGTTCCTCTGCCAACCTTTGGCCCCGTGGAGGACAGGAGGATGGCAGAATGCTCAACAGCTCTTATTAGGTGAGCAGATGTGAGCAAACCAAGAAAAGCATGGTCAGGCAGCGACCACCTGCTCACATCACCACTGAAAATCCTCAGACCCACTAATGCTACTGCAAGAAATGTACTGCACAGAGACACTTCCACATGTACACAAAAGTATATGAAAATGTCTACTGACCCAGTAGTGTTTTAGAAAAAAAAAAATCACAACTTAAATGGCAAGTAACAGGAGACCAGACCTATTATAAAATAGTGTCTAGGTATTTTAAAATAATAGCTAATCCTCACGTAGCTTCATATGACACATACACCCAACTCAACTCGAATTGTGTTACGTGTGTTCACTCATCTAGCTTGCCTAGCATTCTATGAGGTTATTATTATTAACCCCACAGTATAGGTGGAGAAACTGAGGCAGATCACTCAGCTAATACGTAATAGATCCAGGGTTCAGGATGGGGGTGCTAGTACTCCCAAGTGCACACTATTAACAACTCACACAACACCAAAACATACGCAGGACCCAAGTCAGATACGCAGCCAGTCCGATATGTGTCCACCAGCAAGAATGACATCAATTTTAATATACCAATATAGAAAAAAAATACAGTGTATTGTTAAGTAAAAAAAGCAAAGTACAGGACAACCTACACACTGTCATTTTTACTTTTTAAAATCTAGACAGAAATAAACCCACAGACAAAAAACACCTGAAATGACCAGGCTGATAAGAGGGGTTACCTCTGGGAAAGGAACTGGAAAGAGCATTTTTTTTTAAGAGAGAGGGAGAGAGAGAGAGAGAGAGAGAGAAAGAGAATTTTTTTAATATTTTAGTTTTCGGCGGACACAACATCCTTGTTTGTATGTGGTGCTGAGGATCAAACCCGGGCTGCACGCATGCCAGGCGAGGGCGCTACCGCCTGAGCCACATCCCCAGCCCGGAAAGAGCATTGAGAGGGCAGAGGAAATGGGCACAGCTTGTCTTAGACCCTTCTTTATATTTGAAATTTATGAGCATTTATTCCTTTGGTCATTTTAAAAAGAGAAGAAAATTAATTGAAGGAAGGAAGGAAGGAAGGGAGGGAGGGAGGGAGGGAGGGAGGAAAAAGGAAAAGAAAAATAAAGTTTAGAGAGGGCCCATCAAAAAGCAGATGTGTGGGTAGGACCAGTGCAGAGGATCTAACCTCCAGGATTGGGGCTCTTTCACAAAAATAGAGAGTCATAAAAGTCACAAGCTAAGCTGAAGGGCTCCAAGTAGAGGTGCTACTCATCATCTACACAACGAGTGATGAGCCTGACTCCAGATCCATCTCGCCCAGCAGTGACGTGGCCTGTGGGGCCATCTGCTTTAGGAGAAAGAGGTCTGTGTTGGGGTCAGAAGGCCCGGCTTTGAATTCCAGTCCTACCTCTCACAAGCAATAAAACCTTGGGACACTCTGCTTTTTGAGCCTCGGTTTTGTCTTCTATAAAATATAGATAAAAACTTCCTATTTCACAATGCCATTCTGAAATTCAGTGGGATGTGCCAATGCCAACCTTCCAGGCATGTGATTGATGCTGGTTAAAGATGACTCTGTTGGTCACAGAACAAGACCAGCACCCTAATCCATCATTCTTTCCCAAGAAGCTACACTGTCCTCTTTGCCCAGGTCAGTGCATAAATTGGAAGAGGCAAAGTAAGACCTGGTCAAATGAACCACATCCACATGGGGCCACATTCAAACTGCCCATGGACTTGTGCTAATTAGGCCTCAGCCTCATGGTTACCTTGAAGCTTTTTTTTTTTTTTAATTTTTTTGGTACTGGGGATTGAACCCAGGGGTGCTTAACCACTGAGTCACATCCCCAGCCTTTTTTGTTTTTTGTTATTTAATTTAGAGACAGGGTCTTACTGAGTTGCTTAGGATCTCACTAATTTGCTGAAGCTGGCTTTGAACTCATGATCCTCCTGCCTCAGCCTCCTAAGCTGCTGGGATTCCAAGTGTATACTGCTGAAGCTTGTTCTTAAAAGGAATGATAGTCACTGGGAATTAATGTAGATAGGAAGCTTAATAATTGTTCTACTTTATATCCTAAGCATATATATCCTAAGCATCCTCCAAAAGTTCATATTTTGAAGACTTGGTCTCCAGCTGGTGGCACTATTGGGAGGTGGTGGAACCTTCAGGAAGTGGGGCCAAGCAACCAATTGCTTGCCAATACAATGTGTTGTGGTTTGGATATGAGGTGTCCCCCAAAAGCTCCTGGTTAATGCAGGAATATTCAGAAGTGAAATGATTAGATTATAAGAACTGTCACCTAATTGGAAAAGATTAGAGTACCAGGTGGTACCTTAGGCAGGTACGGTGTGCCTGGAGGAAGTTGGTCACAGGAGGCGTGACTTTGGGATTTATATTTTGTCCCTTGTGCTTCCCCTCTCTCTGCTTCATGACTGCCCTAATAAGGTAAGCAGCTTTGCTCAGCCACACCCTTCTGCCATGATGCTCTGCCTCACCTCTGCCACACAGCAATGGAGTCAGCCGACCATGAATCAAACCTCTGAAACCATAAGCTCAAAACAAACCTTCCCTCCTCTAAGTTGTTCTGGTCAAGTACTTTGGTCACCGTGACATAAGGCTGCCTAACATGCAATGCAAAGAGACGTGATATCTGCAACTCCCAGGTCATGCCCTTAGAAGCAAGCTGTTTTCTCCTACTTTCCCCTTTCCATCTTCCTGCCAGTTGGAAGTTGGTGGTGGGTCATTTTGACCCTAAAGGATATTAGCTGAAGGAAATATAAGGTGTCTACATGCTACACAACCTCAAGAAGCAGAGCCACCTACCACCCCTGGGTCACTCACCAGCTCAGACTTCTATGAGAGGAAGAATTAATCCTCTTATTTTATAAAATCCACTGTTACTTTGTCCTTTGCTATAGCATCTGAGCCACTATCTTAAGCATTGCAACATCCTTTGAATGTATAAATGGCTGTGCCAAGAGTGATACGGTGCTCATTGTTAATTGCATCTGCTGCCTTGAGTTGACAAACCATGTTGTCACACAGGAGTCACCATTTTATTCACCGAACCACAATTTCTGCTTCTGCACATCGCATGGGTAATGCAGCTGCACCTTCAGACGTCTTCACACCAAGCAGACTGGGAGGATTGCTCCCAGCACCCCTCTGGCATAGTTCCTTCTGTCTCTATGCCGAGAGTCCCTGACAGCCTGCTGTCTTTAACACTGAACCTTCCGCAGAGCATCTGAAAGCTTGGCAGATACCAGGTCACAGCCCCTATGATAACTGGCCTGCGTGTGCTCTTTTCCCAGTTCTGACTTGGAGCAAGCAAAGAGACTATCCGTTTCCCTTCCAAATAACCTTCAACCAGGCAAACAAAACATTTGAATTGAAAAGTTTACTGAGGATGCATTGGGTTTTTTTGTTTTGGTTTGTTTCCTTTTTAATACACACACACACACACACACACAGAGAGATACCTGCCACACTCAGGGAAGGAGTACAGGGGAAAATAAGTAGGAAGCGACATCATCAAGAAACTTACATCCTCCATGTCATTTCTCACCAGACCCTCCCTGCAGTCTACCACCTACTGCCCTAGCATTCCTGCAGTTTCCAAACTGACATGCTCCCCATCCCACACCCTGGGACTTGCCCACTTTACCATCCCCCCACAGTCACCTGTTAGCTCCTACACATCCTCTGGGTCAAAGTTTTAATACCCACCCTGAGTATACCCCCCACTGGATCAAGAGGACAGATTGCATCTGTATTTGTCTGTGTCCCCATCTGGAACATGGGCATCCATGACATAGGAACTGTGTCTCATCTACATCAATATCTCTGGCACACAGTTGGGTGCCTGGCACCAAAGAGACACAAGAAAAAAATTTTTACTGGATGGAGAAGGCATCCTGCCCCCAACAAATGCCTTCATCATTCTTGCTCTTTGGAGTTCATAAATAGGGTCACTCATGAGAGCACCACACCATGTCTCCCACGATAGCCACACATAGTGTGTTGCAGAAACCAGTGAAGGTCTCGAACCAGACCCTGAAACTTTAGGAACAAACTAGCCCTGATGGATGCTATCATGGGATGAGAAAAACCTGCCCAGCTGGATTGAGCAGGGTCCACATCTGTCAGGTTCACTTGAAAAGGAATTTATCCCCTTTAGGCAAAGTGTATCCCACCTACTGCTCCGGGGTGGTAGTGGCTCTGTTAAGAGATTTACTCTGACATGTTTAAGATCTATAGAGTCATTTTTGCTGACTGCACTGCACCTAGATGCCGGATGGCTAGGCATGTTTAACAAGCACTGTTCCACTGGGGGGTGGGTTTGCAAATGTGCTACTTTAATGGCTATTCATATTAGCTCTGTGTTCAAAGGTCCCAGGTTATGTCTCCATCTAGTCCGGTGTTTGTTTAGCTCTCCGTGTTAGAATGAGTAATAAGCCCCTTAGCTTTGTGACAAATTATTCTTTAAACGCAAGACCCATCAGCACTCTGCCCTCAAGTTCCTGCTAAGCAGAGAAGATTCCCAGGAGGTAACTCCTCAGCCCCATGGGAGCTTGTAAAATGTAAAATTGGAAGTTGGTGGCAGCATAAACGAATCCAAAAATAGCTCTTGTGAAAACTCTGCCTCTGTAGTGTAGAACCCATTTCTGCTAGAGCTGGATGGACCTTCCATGGGTCCCAGGTCCCTCCCACTGAGGTTAGCGGGAGGTAGGATGAGATGTAGATTTAGCGCTTGCAGTTAACTTGCAAACACCAAATTTGGATACAAGTAATTCTTTATTCTTGTTTTGCTTTGGTTTTTTTTTTAATTCCACACCTCTGAAAAGACAGAAATAGATCAAATATTCTCACTCTCGTTTAGCAATGGAGAAAGAAAAGCATAGAGAAATTGCCGGCCCAATGTATGCAGAAGGGATTACCTGGTCAGTCAGAGCAGTGAGGAGTCTAGAACCAAACACATGATGTGATCATGTGCTCATGTGCCTGACCCAGTGCCCGGCATATAGCAAGCAGGAACACTCTAAGCGTTGACTGAGTGAATGAGTGAACCATTCATGAACAAATGCAAGCAACTAAACCAGTGTCTTTCAAATTTGAATAATGTAAGGCCCTCTTTCGGAGAAATAATAGGCTCTTGACCCCAGAGATTGACTCCAAAAATCCCAATTTGAATAATATGGTCATAAGAAATTATATTTTTATTCTTTGAAAATGCCTCTCAGTAGCAATTTTCATGACAAAATAAAATTTCCACTTTTATAACTGATAAGAATGTTTTGCGGTTACTGAAGGAAAAACCCAATTTTAAAAAAATTCTCACTGAATCCAAAACCTCAGGTTCTACCGGCCAGTCCAAATTGAAAAAGAAGAGGAAGAGAGGAAGGAAGGAAGGAAGGAAGGAAGGAAGGAAGGAAGGAAGGAAGGAAGGAAGGAAGGAAGGGAGGGAGGGAGGGAGGGAGGGAGGGAAACAGACTAGATAGCAAGCCCTTGACTGAGGAGACAGAGTGTGTTACACTTAGCTCCTTGACTTGGGGACCTGGGGACCTCTCTCCAGCTACTTGAGGATGATGCTGGTGATATAATCATGCCAACCTCCTATCCTGAAGAGGAAGGGACAATGGGATGGCAGCCAGGGAGGGCCAGCCCCACAGGAGAACTCTGGAGACTTCAGGTTGATGGCAGGGCAGCTAAGCAGAGCTCAAGCCCAGCCGGGTGCTCAAGAAGATTCCACAGAGGAAATGGGACCTGGAACAGGAAAAGAACTTGAGGGCCCAGAAGAAAAGCAGGAGAACTTCAGCCACGAAGGAAAGGAAGTCTTTTCCTTTCCTGTTGATTTGCCACCTCATCTTCAATTGAATTTGCCAACAAAGGCCCCAAGGTCATGCATGAGAAGTCTGCCCAAACCTTAAAGTCTGGATGAGTTTTTAGTCATGCCCAACCAGGCAGGAATCACTAGAAAGATCTTTGAAAGTCAAGACATCCTAATTCCTCAAAGAAAAAAGCATCCCAGGAAGCTTCAAGAAAATGTCTTCTCTACCACTCTCTCTTTCCTCCCTATTTCTAGTATAAAAACTACCTTGGGCCACCCAGATCCCGTCCTCTCAAAGTATGAAGTTTGCCTTTCAGGCTCTGAAGCTCCCCTATCCATAATTATTATGCCTTAACCTACAGCCCATCAATGAGATCTTGTCTTTTTCATGGTTTTTCCCATATCCAACGGCCAGGCATACCCTAGCATTCAGGAAAAAAAAAAAACAGTTCCCCTGTTGCTCTGTCCCTTCTCCCACACCAAAATTTACTCACAAGAAAGCAGCTGATCAATAGAGCCATGTTAAGATCTAACTAACACCGCTTAGCGTTGGCCTACTCGGGTTACTTTAGCTCCAGTGAAAACAGGATTGGGAGAATTTTCACAAACAGAACTAGGAGAGCACCCAAGGCTACAGAGGACATGTTCCTCCTTTGACGCAAACAGGTGTATCTTATTAAGCTAACTTTGAGGCCAGTTCTTATCAAAAAGATAAAGTGAGATTTGGGCACGCTCAGACAAGGGCAGTAGAGTTGGTCCTGTGATGACAGATACGAACTGCAAAGAGCAGCCTTTAAAAAAGAAAAGAAATAAAAGAAAAACTATAATCTACAGCCTAGGAACACTTATTAAGATGAGATTTAACCAAAGACTATAAAATCTTAAATGGTAGATAATAAGGTCAAGCCAAGTTACTATTTTCAGCCCAGCACAGATGATGAGACAGGAGGACATAAATGGAAATTAAAAGAAAAGAGATTCAGAACAGATCAGAAGGTTAGCAAAAATAATCAATGGCTGAAATGACTTTCTGGACTCATTCACTTGTGCTGAAAATATTGGGTCATTGAAAAAGTAATGAGATGATATTCTTGGGAAATGGAATAGTTAAAATGAATGAGTCCAGATGGATCCAAAGACTTTAATCATTCTAAAGAGAAACACTTGCTGGGCAGCTCTCTCCCAAACCAAGTCGGAATTTCATTCCGGGGAGATTGGTAGGTGTAGGGTAAGAGACCCTCAGTTTTCACATTCTGGGCATCTGCAGCTCTTTCGAAGGTATAATCGTGTTTAATACTAAGGAATTTTTATGAATAGTGCCTCCTACAGGATCCTAACAAGAAAAATGGGGTGGGGGGGAGAAAAGGCACCCTGGAGTTTATCTCAGCCCGGCTACCATCAAAGCCAACCTCTCTCCAGTGTTCCCACAAATCGTGCATATTCCAATGCATAATTCCAGGACATGACAATCCAGGGGTAACCTAATCTACAGCTCTAATTGTTAGACAGCTACAATTTTTCTGCAGTCTTGCCTCCTACCCTTTCCCCATTGGATCTAGTCATGTCCTTCAGAGCTACACAACGTGGGTCTATTTCTATTTGTATATGGTAACCCCAAAAAGGTTTTTTTTTTTTTAATTTGTTCTTTTTAGTTATACATGTCAATAGAATCTATTTTGATATATTTATACAAACATGGCCTTCCAATGTTTAAAGAAAGCTCACACTAAGCTTTCTCTTTACAACTAAATATTCCCATTTCCTTCATATGATATGATTTCCAGACTCTTCATCTTTCTGACCAGCATCCTTGAAAAGATACTAAATATCCATCATGCACACACACACACATACAAACACACACACACACACACACACACACACACACTGGACCAAGTGGAGTGCCTCACCTGGAACCTGATTCCCCAAATACCTTCTTTGATCTAGAAACAGTGACTGTAGGTGCAACCAAATCTTATCAACAATGACTACTCCTCCTCCCAGCCTAGGATACACCAAGTGCTGAACTAGCCACTTTACACACAAAATTGCTAATCCTAACCATGGCTCATTTAAATATTTCCATTGTGCAGGTGAAAAAAAATGGAACTTAGAAAGCAAATAACCTGTTCAAGATCACAGAGCTAGGAAATAGCTAAGCAGGGATTAGAGTTCAGCTCCATTTGGCCCCAACACTGTCACCCTTCCCAGAATACCATGCTGTCCAACATTTCCTTAATGATGGTCTCCCTGCTCATTCACCTCTACCTGTGGTGAAATCCCCCTGTCATCTTCGCCTTCACATGTGTTAAAGGTTTGCACCTAGCATGAGAATGATATACTTTACATCATAGTGGCATTCATCTCAAGGCATGCTGGGAGAAAGGGGCTGGACCAGGGCCAGGAGGAGTACAGGACTATGTGAGCAGAGCCACAATTCTAGGATAGGCCATTAGTGGCCCCAACCCTAATCCAAGCAGGTACCCAGACAAGACAGCCCATTTCCGGGAGTCTCAGGAAGACCTGTGGGGAGCAGGCACACAACGTCAGAGGTATGAAATATTGGCTATGAGAATGTCAAGCTAATCCAAGGTTCTACATGGAGTCCTACCTCCAACAGAGCCTCGTGGCCCCACAAGTGTATAAGCCATGAGAAGAACAAAGCAGGGATTAGCCTGCCTGGCTCAGGCCCCATGATCCAGAAAAGGGTAAAAAAACAGGAAAAATTATGTACCCAAGAGATACAGACAGAAGGGAGCTTGGCTTAAACTCTCAGCTCTTCTCCTGTGCAGGCACCAAGTGCTTTAACACTGCAGGGTCCAAAGAAAGGGCTGGCCCTTGCCTGGATCCTGGGAGATAACCCGTAAGCCTTTGGAATGCCCTGCCTGAGGAGGACTTGGTATACTGGAGTCAAAGCACAGTGTTTGTGCTATCAATGCCCTATGTGGCCCTGACCATGTTCTATCTGCTTCATCTCTCTGGAGGCAGAAGACTTAGCAGCTAAAATCAGCCACTCTGAGCCCACAAGATTGAGCCCCAGACAGCACTGGAGTACTCCTTCACCTGTGCTCCCAGACATCATCACTGGGGGAGTTAACTGCCGTCCACGTGATACACTGTGGGTGTAACAACTGGAAGGTCATGGCTGATTTCTCCTGGAATCCATCTACATACTTTCTTCCTTTAACTGAGAGCATAACCGTCTTTCTGCATTCTGTGAGTCCTTTCAATGAATCAACCTTGGGAACCCCATACACACCTCCCAATAGCAGTCTTGGGAGGGGTTCGCTGTGACCAGCAACCTCGCTGGAGGACCTGTGGATTATTTCTCAACCACTTCGTGTGTGGCCGTATGGAACCCTCGTACAACACGCCCGCTGGCCCCTCACTGGTTCCAGATCTGCCTGTAGAGAATAGGATTGTCACTTGGAACAGCTGGGATGGATCTAAGACAACAGCAAAAATTCACACAGACCTCCCCCATGTGGTATCCATTTAAATGAGCGGGGTTTTTTAAATAAGTTTGTTGGCAAGATCTGTGGTTCTAATTGTGAAAGTGATACATATTCATTGTCAAAATTCTGGAAAACATAACAAAATATAGAAAAAAGAAAACAGTTCATTGGAATCTCACCACCCAAAGGTGAGCATGGCTAATATTGTGCTACAGTTCGGGCTAGTCAATTTCTTTTTCATGAATATGTAGCTGTGTCCCTGATGGAGACAGAATTTGATAATTTTTTTGTTGTTGTTAGCAAGAAAATCTGCAAGTTAAAAGTCGACAGCCACTTTCATGTCTAACAAGTCATCTTGGGACACATTTTTTTTTTCCGTTCTGGAAACAATCATATAGGCAGTTTCTTTTAGTTTTGCAGATTTAAAACAGAGGCACCCAGCATCCAGAAGCGAGAATATTGGTCATGGGATAATGTTTTGTTTTGTTTTGTTCTGTTTTGTCTTTAACAAAGGCTGCCCATCTCTTCCCCCTGGTACCAAAGCCATATGTCTCTGAGAAGTGGGGGCCCAAAAGTCTCCTGGGTGGAAAGAAATCAAGAGCCCCTAACTACATTTTATTAAGTTTACTGGTTTTCAGCCCTCTCTGATGAGCTCAGCTGATCTTGTGCAGGAACCTGGGTTAGTGAATCATCAGGGTTGGGGAGATGTTTTAGACATAGCACATTGCTGAAACTAGAACCTTCCACCATAGCAGCAGCACCTGGGGACAATTTAAAAAAAAAATGTGTACAAAAGCAAACTAAGAAGCTGAAACAATGGGAACCCAGGACATTGTTGGCACAAAACAGTGAGAAGAAATCTCTTCCAGGCCCGCTGAGAACTATCCTCTGAACCCAGACAGTGATAGTTCATTGGAAACATGTGACCATATCTTATACCCCAAGCAGATAAAGCAGAAGACCTAAACTTCACAAACATACAATCTGCAATAAAATCGGATTACACTGCATGATGCTGTATGTTTTTCCCTACTTAACAGTATATACCAAGCATTTCCAATGGCATTAAACATACTTGAAAACATAATAGAAAATAATAACAGCTAATGTTCATGCAGTATTTAGGTAGTGTTTACCACGTGACATAGTATTATTAATACTATAATCTAGAGAAAGAAACTGAGGCCCAAAGAGATTATGTTAAATGTCCAACAACATGTCCTTCACCCAAGTTGAGGTTTACTAGTGCTTGAAGCCAAGCAGTATGACTTTAGTATTAATGTTCTCAATTTTGTAAACACAAGGTACTTAATCATTGTCCCATAGTTAGGTATTTTATTTTTCCCATTTTTTTCACTGTTAAAACTATGTGGTGATAAATATCCTTATGCATAACATTTTGAAAGTCAATTAAATTTTTAACCTAAATGTAGAATTTCACATTTGTTTAATTCGATCACATTTAATTAAATCACTTTTAATTTAGACCTGTGAAGTTTTGTTGGATCTTGATTCTGCAGTTCAAATTTTTCACTCTCTCCCCCCACCCTCCAGCTGTGTCATTCAGACTTAATTGGCCTGTACTCCTCAAACAAATCCTCTAAGGTTTGATCTGACAAGACAAGGTCCTATGGCTTGCTTAGCATCGCTCTCACCCCCTCATCTTACTTACTCTCTTTCAATGCATGGCCAGAGTCTTCCAGTTTCTCAACCACAAGGCCTTTGAACATTCTGTTCCCTCTCCTACAATCCCCTCCCCTGACCTGGTGAACTTCAAGCAGTACTACACTCCTCAGATTCTTTGTTATATAGTCTCAAACTGCATTCTTCCCTTCCAAGTGGAAAATTTACACAACGGGTCATGAAAATGTTTGCTTAATAGCTGTCTCCCTAGCTCACTAACAGATTCCATGACAATTAGGACCCGTGCCTATTTTCTCACCATGCTATCCCAGTACCAGCATTACTCTGGACTCACAGTGAAACCTCCAATAAATATTTGCTGAATGAATGGACGCATGCATGAATGGATATAACACCCTATCACACAGAACTAGAACCACTGACACTCTGTGTTGATGTGTGCATCAGGCTCCTTGAGGGTAGTGTTCCAAATAGTTAAGATGTAAGACTTGCCCCTCAATCTATTTTCAGATCAGCTCTCCATATTTTAACCAGAACATTCTTTTCAATTTACCAGTCCCAAAATGTCAACAGAAGACTCAAATGGGCCCATGGCTGAGTTTTTGGTCTTTGGTCAGGCCTCCTGCCTTGGCCAGGGCTAACAAAAGGGGCTCTGGCTAGGTGGTCAAGCATGAATCCCTCAGCAGGGATGGGAACACAATGGTGATTAGGTTCAGGGATGGCATCTTTAAGAAGCACTTAGGTAAGAACACTTTTTTTTTTTTTAAGCTTGGGGAAGGCTTGAGAGAGAAGCCCCAGCTGGATGGAACTGAAGAACTGTTATTTAAAACTTTGCTTGATGGAAGACATTACTATTCTTCTCACCATGGCTACTTTCTAAGCACTGTTTCCTAGCAGCCCTTATTAGCCTGGCAAAGCGAAGAAATGAGTCTGTTGCTCAAAAGAGAATCTTGGACTGGAGATTAAAAGGCAATTACGGATTTGTGATGGGTGGGGTAGTCAGAGGAGGGCGGTGGGTTTCCTCTCCACTGACACAAAGCAGTTCAAGAAGGAAGCGGGTAGAGTGGAAAAGTGGGTTGAGGAAGTTGGCCAACCAAGAGCTTGCAAGTGGGGGTTTTGAGAGGAGTGGACGGTCCTAGAGGGATGGATCCTCTAAGACTTAGGGTCTTAGAGGTTTCACCCAGTTGAGGTTTACTAGAAAAGATATTTAAAAGCTGATGGAAATAAGCCAGAGATGGGAAACAGAAGAAAAAAGAAAATGGGTGAAGTGAGATCTCTATGGGATTGAAGTCCAGAGAACCATGAAAAATCCCAGAGTTCAGAAGAGGAAATGTCACCGCCACAGGCAGCCTGGGGTCCCAAGGTCGTGCGTAGGACATGGACCGCGCAAGACCCGCCCGCCGCCTTCCTGGGTCAGCTTCCAGCGCAGCGCGTGACGACTGTGCCCCCTACCGGCGACAGCCAGCATCACAGGGCACGCGGAGCCCCTTTCCGCGGGACCCAGGGAGCAAAAGCGGCGGGCTGATTGGGGGGTCTCCGAAGAAAACAACGGTCACCGCACAAAAGGAGCCTGGGGAGGAAGTCATTTGGATGGGTGCGGTTATTCTCCTCTGACCTTCTCTTTGGTGAAGGGGAAAAATTAAAAGTCAAGTAAACTGACTAGCAACGGTTACGCCTGTACCCACAAAAACACCCAAGTCTGAGTCAGCCCCATGCTGTGGATTCAGACCTGCTGTGACCTGCCAGGCGCAGACCAAATGTAGAAGGTTCGGCGTCGCAGGCACCCGGGAAGCGCCAGGACCGGAGCTCTCTGCTGAGCTCCGGGGCGGGGGAGGGAAACAAAAAGTGAGGTTGGAGCTGAAGAGGAGGCATTGGCTGCACAATGCTGCCATCTAGCGGAAAGGCTCGGGAATGCTCTACCTGTCGGTCGCTTGCCGGGGCAGCCAGGCCTGACTGCAGAGCACAGGCCATCTCAAACAAGGCTCTGCAATAGCCGCGGTGGCTCAGACCTAGCGAATTACTGGCTGACGTAGCAACTCAGGATGTGTTGTTGATATGTTTGGGGGTTCTGAACATTGATTTTGGATTATTTTCCCCATCTGTAAACATTAAAGAAGCTTCTAGAAAAGACGTTACCTCGGACAAATGAATTGAAGTCTCCAATAAGCTAAAAACAAAGAGCAGACCAATCTCTGGAGTCTGGAGTACAGAGGTGGGGGCAGGGCCCATGGTCACACTTGGCTTCACAGAAGACAGAAGTGCATGGAAATAGGGTTCAGGTCTTAACTCTGTTAGCTTCTCTGGACTCAATTTCTTTATCGATAATATCACAATAAATTTAGCTTTACAGGAATACTTTGAGGATCAGATAGACTAATACTTGAAAAGCTTGGAGAAGTTTGAAGGTACATGTATCACTAGATGTGATCAAGTGTGACCTCTTGTTCCAATCAGAGGTGACAAAGCAAGATGGCCAGCCCTCTTTCAAGTTTCTGGTATTGAGGGGAGAACCTGAGTATCTTGAGTCCATTTCTCAGAAACTGTTTCAATAAAACCTGACCTTCCTGAATGTTACTCTCATGCCATACCCAAGGATGCTGTGAGGCAATTAAATCACTTTAATTAGAAACTAACCTCTGTCCTTGGAGAACAGCTACTAGAGAATGATGAGGGCATTTGATTTTGGAGTTGTGTTTGATGAACTGATAGGTGTGTCAATCTTATTTTTAACAGTTAAGCAGAGCATAAGCTAGACATTTTTGCAGTGAGCATGATCCTCCCCATCTTACTATGTTTTAGTCAGCTTTTTCACTGCTGTGACCAAAAGACCTGACAAGAACAACTTTAGAGGAGAAAAAGTTTGTGGGGGCTCAGTTTCAGAGACAGAGTTCCCTAGACAGCCTACTCTATTCCTCAAGGCTCTGAAGAGACAGAATATCATGACAGAAAGTAGCTCAGAACCCTAAAGGCACGCCCCCAATGACCCACCTCCTCCAGCCACACCTACCTGCCTTCAGTTCCCACTCAGTTAATCCCTATCAGGGCTTTAATTCACTGGTTGGGTTAAGGCTCTCATAACCCAATCATTTCACCTCTAAACCTTCCTGCATTGTCGCACACATGAGATTCACTGGGGCAACTAAGATCTAAACCATAACATAGTGTTTTAAGGACAACTTAAGACAAATCAAATTTAACAGCGTCATTGAGCAAAGGAATGATTTATGAACTGGGCAGCGCTCAAAATTAGTCAGGGTTCCAAGAGCTCTTGTCAGCCAATGTGAGCAATGAGCTTATACATACTGAACATAGAAGCTAAATTGAGACATCATCTGATTGGCTACAGCTAGGCAGCTGCCTTATTTGAGCACAGTGAGATGAGTTGGCCATCTGTGATTGGCTGACTGCATATGTCAATGATAAAGAGACAACCCAACTTTAAAATGGGCAAAGAACTCTGAATGAGATTCCTCCAAAGAGGATTAACAAATGTCCAATAAGTGTATGAAAAGATGTTCAGCATCATTAGCCACAATAATATAGCATTTCACACGATCTAAGAATGCTGTAATTTTTTTAAAAGCAGATATTAATAGCAAATGCTGGCAAGGATGTGCAGAAACTGGACTTCTCCTACACTGCTGATGAAAATGTAAAATGGTGTTGCTGCTTTGACCCCTGAGGTAAAACTGGTAAGGCCTAGGGGGACATTTTTCCATTCTGGATCAGACTTAGAGTATAGACCAGGCAGGGTCACTACTTGCCATGTGGACCTAAGAGGGTGACCAAATTGTGGAAGATGATCCAGTGGACCAGACTCTGTGGGGAAGGCCAGAACTGAAGGGAATATGAGGGTATCTAGACCAGCCTCTAGATATTTCCATATCCTTCACCACACAACCATGCCCTCCAGGCAATAGCTACACAATTTTTCAGTATATAAACTGTTTATTTACTATCTATAGTAGTCAGAGTTCTCCAGGGAAACAGGAATTATAGAAGATACACAGATAGTAGATATATAGAAATATACATACATACATACATGAGAGACAAATTTATTATGCAGAATTATCTCACATGATTGTGGAGGCTGAGAAATCCTAAGATCTTCAGTGGACAAACTCAGGCCCAGGAAAGTTAATAATGTAGTTCTGGTCCAAGGGCAGAAGACTAATGTCCCAGTTTGAACAGTTCGGCCTCTGAAGTTCTCTCTTACTCATTCTTTTTGTTCTCTTCAGGCCTTCAACTGATCAGATGAAGAACACAGTTATCTAGTACATCTGCTTTGTGCAGTCTACCAATTCAAACTGATATTTCATCCAAAAGAACCCTCACAGATACACTTAGAAAATGTTTAATCAAATACACAGGGCGCCCCATAGCCCAATCAAGCTGACATATAAGAATCACCATCACTGAGAAGAATGGTAAAGGAGGTACTGAGAAATGAAATTGACCAAAAATTTTGTTACTTACATATACAAATACATCGCAATGGATCCCACTATTATGTATAAATATAATGTACCAATAAAAAAGAGTAATAAAATTATCAACCTGCACAGTATCCATTGCTCCTACCAAACTACAAATTCCCTCAAGACCACTACTACTTTCTTGATCCCAGACCATCATAAAGAAGATGCTACATAAATATTTGTTGAATGAATGAGGCATGATCCTTAGGAGGCTTCTTCATTGGGGTTAAACTGCAAGTCTCCTGTGAGTACCCAATTATGACTATGCTCACATGAGTGTTAAATAACTCTTATGCTGGGAAGTACCTCTTAAATTTCAAGGTCCAAAGCAGGTGACCTACCTAGTCCCCACCAGGAACAATAAATCAAATGAAGAAGCAGACACCAAAAATAGAGTAAAGGTATTCAGGAACTTAAGTGAACCTAGAGTCATTCTTTGGAAATACCATGCAAATCATGTGAATATTTTAAATTTTCTAAGAGCCATAATTTTAAAAGTAAGAAGAAGCGAATGAAAATATTTCATCACATATTTTATATTGTTAGAAATATGTGATTGCTAAATATAATTCTTACTTAATATATCCAAAATTTTATTTCAACATATACTCAACATAAAAATCATTGATACTTGCCTTCTTTTTTCATCCTAAGCCTTTGAAATTCACACCACACATCTCTGTTGCAGGAGCCACATTCCAAGTGCTCAGTAGCTACAAGTGGCTAGTGGTCCTCACAGTCTGGAGAACAGCAGCATTGTCCTGATTACTTGCCAAGAAGGACAAGTGGCATCCCCTGAAGCCCTGATTACTGAATGGCACTGATCTGAGATTCCATGGGATTAAGTGTCTTTGTCCCCACATTTTCTCTAATTTGAGAAATGTCAGAACCAGGGTCTCCAAGTACTTGAAGACTACAGAGCCAGGTGAAAGTGAGACTTCAGCATCTGCCCTGCTATTTACAATGGTGAGACCTTGGGCAAGCCACTCAATCTCTCCAAGAGCAGGCGTCCTCACAAATCGAATGGAGAATTGTTGGGAAAATCGTCTCGGAGCACAATAAAACCCTGTACTACTCATTTGTTACACAGGGCACTTCAGGATTCCAAGCTGAACTCATCAGACATGGAACTCCAAGAGGGTCCTGCTATTAGCTTTTCTGCAGAATGACTGAGCCTTTAAATGGGGTTTAAAAAGGATTTTTTCTAGGTCCTCCTGAGTCCCATGAAGGAAGCTAGACCATGGAGGCCACCATACAATGGATTTTATGTTTATCATGTGTTGAGGGGTCTGACAAGGTTTTTTCCAGTCCCTGACATAGATTTCTAGGTCAGCCAGACACAAGAGATCCCACATAGAGCAAACAGATTACCAGGACACAGAATCCATGGTGTTAATTGTAAGAGGGAAGATACTCATGAAATATCTGCATGAGATAAAAATGATGCACACCTTTGGTCTCTCTGTCATTTTTTAATATCTCATTATTCATAGACATACATACCAGGACACCTATAGATTCTGGCATCTCCATGGAATCAGTCATATGAGGAAGACACTCACAAACTCATTTGGGGCCCTTACGGTTGCTTTAGATCCTCTGCCCATGGTCTGGTTTCCTGCCACCTACTAAATTTCAAATTTTCTTTTAAGAGCAGTGTTAAGGTTTGGATCTGGAATTGACCCCCCAAAAAATCACATTTTGAAATCATGGTCCCCAGGACAGCAAAGTCCAAAAGTGGGGCTTTTAGGCAAAGACTGGATGATGAGAGCTGTAACATCATCAGTGGATTAATCCACTGAATGAATTAATCATCTGAATGGATTATTGGGTAGTAACTGTAGGCAGATGAGCATGGCTAGAAGTAGGTCACTGAGGACATAGCCTTGGGGACTATAGCTGTTCCCTGGCTTCTTGCACACACACTTCACGCATGCCTCCCCCTCCCTCCCCCCCTCTCTTCCTGGTTGCCATGACCTGAGCAGCTTTCCTTCACCATACCCTTCCGCCACAACATTCTCCCTTAACCTCAGGCCAAAAGCAATAATCAGCCAAACATGGACTAAACATCTGAAACCATGAGCCTAAAATAAACTTTTCCTCCTCTAAGTGGTTCTAGCCAGGTATTTGATCACGGCAATGATAAACTGACTAACCCAAGCAGCTTCTGAATGCCATAAGCATTTAGAAATCTACCGTGTTTTTGTCTTCTGTAATTTGTACATTGGTTTCCCTGGCACTAACCCCTCCCAAGTGTTATCAAATCCATGTCCCCATTCATGATCTGTCAGCCTCCATCTCTCAAAAGTTAACAAAGGAAGAAGAGACTAGCCCACATGGCTCTTTGGGCTGCCCATAATGTTCTTGGAAATCTGTTAGTGATGCATGTGAAGCCTCGTCTCCTATTGTTGGTACCAGCTGGCAGGCACGGGCTGACAATGCATTTACCAGCATCTGTTTTATTCTGTGGAATAAAGCCTGACTGTTTTCTTCTCTCTACCAACGTAAAGAGGAGTTATGGGTAACTCGTGGAGTATCTGCATGAGATGAAAATCTGTAAAATGCTTCCTGCCGAAATGGGACTGTTAGAAACAGCAGCTGAACAGGCATCACCTCTAGGGCCCTGTGGAGTGGTGACAAGCTCTCAGCACTGAGCTGAGCCGCAAGAGAAGAAGTCAGACAGAGAGTGGAAAGAAGGTGGAGAAAAAGTTAAAACAAAAGGATAGTTCCGTGACAGGGAGGAGACATGCTGCTGAAGGCCTGTGTGATAGACATGAGGATGAGCCACCCAGACTGTCCTTTAGGAAGGGCCCCCTGTCCAGTTGCAGGATTGTGGCCAGCAGATGGTCTCCAGATATCAGCTCAGTTCTGCCTCTGCTGCTGAGCTAGAGAGCTGCCTCACTCAAGAGCTTGCCCTTCCTGGTGCAGTCATGGTGACAGAGAGATAGAGATAAAGGACTGACCATCTCAGGCTTCCCAGGGACAACTCAAACAGGCAACACTCTGTGGGGCTCCTCGGATTGGCCCCAACTTTACATGACCTGCACTGTAGCTCAACTTGCCCCTTTTCTCAGTTCTATCACCTCCTCTTTCTGTTCACAGGAGCTGAGCCCTAGTAAAGTCTTGCACTTGTACCCCAAACTCCATCTCAGCATCAACTTCCAAAAACCCAAGCTTCGATGTCCTAGATTTGATTATACTGGATACTTGACATATATCACTTCTTTTAGTCTGCACTAGTATGTGATTTAGATATGGTAGAGATGATAGAGACAATGGTGGAGGTAGACATAGGAATAGACAGAGAATTAGTCCTGACTTAGTCCATTCTCATTGCTAAACAGAATACCTGAGAGTGGGTAATTTATAGAAAAGAAATTTATTTATCCTGGTCCTGGAGGCTGTGATGACCAAGATTCAGAGGCTGTCATTGTCGAGGGTGTCTTTGCTTATGGGGACTTTATGCAGAGTCCAGAGACCATGCAAGATATCATAGGGCAAGACAGAGCAAGTATGCTAAAGAGAGCTTGCTTTTATAACAAATGGTCCTGTGATGACCCATTAATCTCAAGTGGATAAATTCACACGAGAAGGCAGGACTCTCGTGACCCTGTCCCCTCCCAAAGGTCCCACCTCCAATTACCATTAATATATGACCAACATGTGAATTCTAGGGAAAAAACATTCCAATCTAAAATAAGTCCCCTTTTACAACTGAGGAAACCAAGGCTCTAGGGGTTTAGTGCCTTGGCCTTGGGTTCCAGGGTAGCAGAACCAAGTATGAACTCAGCCAATGAAGCACAGTGTGTGCAATGCCCTTTCTCCTGCACCCTACCCCCTGGGGTGGCTGATCAAAAGACCCTCCAAATGGACTGCCAGTGACCTGGAGGGTACCAGAAAGTCAAGGAGTGAATTCCTCTAAAGAACAACAAAGATGGAGGAGAAACAGTATGGTCACCTTCTGGTGAGATTTCAAGTTTTTTTGGAAGATCCCCAGCACCGAAAATATTCCTTCTACCTGGCCAGTTGCTGACTATAATCCCTTGCCTTCTAAAATTAGAGAGAAAGTTCATTTATAAATACTAAGAAGAGTGTCATATTCCGCGGGCGGGTGTCAGGGCTCCTTTCTGAGCTTTTCCTATCAACCAGCCTCTGTCTGAACTCCCTATACCTAGGCTGCCTCAGTTACCTCCTGATAAACCAGCTCCTTGGGAGTGATGAAGTGTGTTTATATTTTACAGACAATTCAAAAGGGGAGGAGGTTTAGCCCAAGCGCCAGGCTCCAGATTGGGAGGATATATTAAGGCGGTGACCTCAACACTTTCTGTCACTTGGTAGATTTGCATGTACAAGGCCAGTACCCCCAAAGCTGTTTATTTCTTCCTAGTTATGTTGCCCATAATTGGGATAAAGTAGATAATAGTCCTTTAGTAATTGTCTAGTGATAAAAATAGCTATTCTTTACACGGGCATGGTTAACACAGATATTTTCTAAAAGCCAAAATTGAATTCCTCATTAAGCAGTATCATTAAGTACTAGACTGTAAAAATATAATACACAGTTAAGGTTAAGTTTTTAATAAAAAAATAAAGTTATTTGAAATCTAATTTCACTGGGCCCTTCATAAAGTGTGTGATGGAGGTTTGGTTTCCCTTGGGCTGGTAGAACATCACCCTGACTCTCACCCTGGAACACTAGCAAGGTGCTTTTGTGAGCATTGGGGTGTCACCAGCCATCATGTTTGCAAGTTTGAACCCTCTAGCCAGTGAAAGGATCCAGAATGTGCCACCCCAAAATATGCCCCCTTGTCGTAAAGGTTATTTTGAGCTGGACAGGGAGAGGAACATCAGGACAAGTTGGCATAAATAAGAGGCCTCGTGAAAACTACTTAGCTTCATCATCACTGGGCACTTCCCAGCTCCTTCCTTATTATTCTTCCTCCCTTAAAGCCCAAGCCTCTCTTCCTTTGTTAATACTCTAGCCCTGGAGTCTAACCACTTGTTGTTCAGCTTCCCCCTCCCCCCTCCTCCCCCTCC
>NW_026000108.1:42885359-42936130 GCF_001458135.2 Marmota marmota marmota | reverse complement strand
CTTCTTCTTCTTCTTCTTCTTCTTCTTCTTCTTCTTCTTCTTCTTCAACAAACTCCCATACACCTAAAATATTCATATAACTGCGCTGGGGGTATAGCTCAGTGGAACAGCACTTGCCTAGAATGCGTGAGGCCCTTTAGTTCAATCCCCAGCTCCACAGGAAGAAAAAAATTAATGAAATAGTTTGTTCTTTTTCCTCCTGTTAGTCATCTACTGTTAGCTTAATATGCAGATATCCCAGGCACTAAATCTAAGAGGGTAGAGGAAAAGTTTTACAGGCACCTCTTTTTCCAAGTCATAGAGTCTTTTACTTATTGTTGGCAGTGACCCTCTGTCATGGGGCTCAGGAGTCACTCTGCCTAACAGTGAAGACTCTCCTTGTTCTCTGCTTCAGAAGAAAACTCTTTGAAGGATCTGGTTCCTGAAAGAGAACCCACAACCCCCTGGTGCATTGCTTCTCTAGGAGCGGAAACCCCTCTCTAGGAGACCTGTGGAGAAAGCACCAAGAGCTTAGGTTCTTTCCCGATCCTGCTCCACGACCTTGGCAATAACAAATCTGGATCTCTGTTTCCTCACTGAGAGAAGTGAGAGGAGGGAAGGGGCAGGGGAGGAAGAGGGCAGAGAGGGAAGCAGAGACAGCTAGGGAAAGAGCCAGAAGAGTTGATTCTAGCCCCAGTTGCTCTGATGGAGAGACTCTCAGAGTATCTTGCTAACTTCGAGAAACTGAAAATAAAATTTGCATTTAGTCATTTCCATAGCAACCTTAACAAAACCATTAAGATGCTTTTGTTCTTTAATACATCTGTTCTTTTTTTTTAAAGGTACTACCTTTCTTTCTCAGCTATGAATCTAATCTTATCTAAAGATAACCCTTAAAAGCCATTCAGTGTTACATAATTATAGTTCCAACCAACAATGCAAAGCATGTCATTTAAGTGTTCCCACCTAATTGATCCTCTATAGCAACTCTCCTGCAGACCCACTCTCAGGATGGAACTAAACCTAAGCATATGAAACCACAGGAAGGAATCTGCCTCCACAGTGCTCCGCCCACCTGTACTGATTTCACATCCTATGCATTGACCCTACTTCCACAAATAGCTGCCAACTTCAAATTGTGAGCAATCCTGCCCACTCTCAGCCCATGTCATTCTGATGTAACAGCCAGCTTCTAGATTTGGCCATTAAAATCCTGTGAGGCCCTAGATACTAACTGGTTCAGAGATGAGTACATGTCCCATCAAAGCCAATGAGACACTGTCTGAAATTTATGGGGCATGAACATGGGATATTCCTCATGGAAGAGGACCTGAAGTCATGAAGCCTAAAGCTCCACAGTTGTTTCAGTACCAGGAAGAGGACCAAAGAAATGGAGCCACCAAAGAGAAAGTAAAGCTGACAGGCCAGGAGAGAGAAACCAGAGTCAGACAACATGGTTTCTGAGCCTGTATTCAGCCACACCTGAAACCAGGAACCCTCTGGACCTTTCAGATCAAGACCCATTAACTTTCCTTTCTCAACTCTGAGTTGACTTTCCTCTCACTGACCCCAAAAACACTTTAAAGGGTACAGAGTACAAATTGCTGCAGCTTTTAGTTGGCAACTGGTCAGTGTCTATAAAAACTTTTTTCATGTGCATAACTCTTGTTCTAGAAATCCTACTTCCAGAAATATATTCTTCAGAAATAACTCTCACAATTATGGAAATATATGCATACAATCAAGAAGTCCATTAAAGTATTGTTTGTCACACCGAAGGATTGGAAACAACCTAATGTCATTCAAGAGAGAAATGGATTAATAAATCATGCTACATCAGTAACGTGGGATATTAAGAAATATCCCGTCTGACATAAAAAAAAGTCAGATTCCTATTAAAGGTAAAAATAATCAGCTTCAAACTATATTTCTAATACTATATCTGATGTAGTAGGGATGAATGCATGAATTGAAAAGGTCTGAAAGAATCAAATCATCACCAGAGGTCATTTCTCTGAAATGGGATGAAGGAATGTAACTTGTAAATCATTTTTATATTGTCGAATTTTTTATTTCAACCATAAATTACTTTGACAATTAACAAAACCCAAAAGAGAACAAAAAAGACAAAATGCTACAATACCTTTGAGTAGTGCTTGAAGCCGTAAGCCTGCGATTAGTGCCACTGAGTGTCAGGCTGCATGCCAGACACTGGGAATGCAAAGACAAACGGTGGGGCAAAGACAATCCCAGGAAGTGTACCCGGGCCATAAGGTCACTGTGCCCTGACTTCAGATTTTGAAGCGTTAGCCATGATGGATCACAGAATTCACTGATCTCTTTATTTATCTATTTTTCAAATTAGTATATTATAGATACACTTAAAGGTGACACTTAGTATGGTATATTCATAGGACGGTTTGGTCAGTTTCATTCCACCGTTTTTCCCTTTTCCATCAGTCCTCCCTCCCCATTGAGCCCCTTTCTCAACTGCACTAATCTCTCTTCTATTTTCATGGGATTCCCACCCACTCATTCCTCATACTCCCTTTATTTCTTTTTTTTCTTTCTTTCTTTTTTTTTTCTTTTTTTTTTGGTCTAGCTTCTGCATGTGAGAGAAAACAGTTGACCCTTGACTTTCTGGGTCTGACTTTGCCTCAGTCTGGCTGGGCACAAAATAACCGAGCTGCCAGGAGACACTTCTAGGTTCAAAACAGGAACAAACTTTATTTGCAAACTCCACCAGCACACTCCCCAGGAGCTCTCCCGAACACCACCCACGCGGCTCCTCCAGGAACACACCACACACCAACCAGAACTCCCACCACCGGAACTTCACCAACCAATATGAACTCTTCAGGAATCCCCGCGAGAGCTCAACCGGAAATCAAAACTCAACGGAAACTCCACGAGAACTCAAAAGTCATCATCTTAATGGCTCGCTGGTGTCACCTCTCAACCACTACTTCTGGCAAAAATGCCATGTGTCATCCCGACTCGGCTGTGGCCCTCAACAGACTTATTTCATTTAGAATGATGTTCTCCAGTTTCAACCATTTACCAGCAAATACCATCACTTAATTCTTCTTTAGGGCTTAGTAAAACTCCATTGGGTACATACACCACACACCATATTTTCCTTATCCATTCATGTGTTGATAGGCATCTGGGCTATTCTATAACTTGGCTATTGTGAATTGCACTGTTATAAACATGGATGTGTCTGTACCTCTATAGTATGCTGATTTACTTTTAGATACATAACATGGTGTAGGATAGCTGGGTCATATGGGAATTCACCAATTTCTTAAAAGTGAAATCATGGATTTTAGTACAATGTGGGGTCAATTTAGTGCCACCAAGTTACCATTAATGCTATCAGGAAAAGTTTTTGGTTTCCTTTCATATAACTTAACTAGTCTTGCATGAGCTCCTAAAAACCCCAGAGGTGCGTGGTTATGAGATTGCTGGCAAGGCCAATTGTTGGCATAGATTTGAACCCCAACAGCACCATAAATGATACTTTCACTGAGACTAGCAAGTGAGCTTTTGCTTGGAAGAGCATCTCCAATCAATGGGACTACCTGTGCTGGGCTGAGCACCCTCTAAAAATTGACCTGAGACCACCAACTCACATCCCAGATACCTTGAAACACCACTTGTGAGGCAAGAGTGTGCAGTGGACTTCAGGGAACGCTGGATCCATTCCCACAATGAGGAGGCCACAGCACCCCGTACTAGTGCCATTCCAGAACAACCCAGTTTGCATAAAGTGTGTGACATCCAGCACTTTCTTGATTATTTATCCAGTCGTTTGTTTAATTATGGTCTTTTCACTCAATGCAAATGCAAGAGGAGGACTCTGTTTCTCCTTATATCCCCATGTCTAGCACAAGGCCTGACCCATAACAGGGGCTCAATGGGCATTGTTGAATGCACCAACTAGTTCTTTAGAAAAACAAACTTTTACTGTGAGATGAACAGTGTTTTCACTTTCCTTCTCAGCTGTACTATAAGACTAAGAATTACAGATTAAGGAAGAAGCAAAGGAGATGGTGTTGTAGAAGCTTCAAGAAGCATGGTTTAGAGAACTACACAAATGTTGGCCATCATCATTACCACAGTCCTGAACAGTGCTCAGGAAACTGGTTCATTACTGAGAAATGGCCCTCTTTATATTCCAAACTTGGCTGATATTAAAAAAAAAAAATAGGCAGCAGTTATCACTTCAATAAATGGATTAAAGTATATTTGTGCTTTGGGGGGTATGTGTTTGTTTGGAGTACTAGGGATTGGATCCAGAGGTGCCTTACCACTGAGCTACATCTCCAGCTCTTTTTATTTTGTATTTTGAGTCAGGAGCTCACTTAGTTGCTAAGGCTGGCTTCGAACTTGCAATCCTCCTGCCTCAGCTTCCCAAGTCAATGGGATTACAGGCATGTGCCACCATGCCTAGCTGTGTTTATGCTTTTTAGAAACCTACATCATTTTATTAATTTATAAAAATTCAGAGCAAAACACAATCCTAATAATAGACTCAAAGACCTTAGAACTAGAAGGGACCTCAGGTCAATATTCTGTCTTTCTCCTTACAGAAACAAAAACTAAAGACCTAAGAGGTAAAGTGACTTGGCTAGTGTTGCACAACTAATTCTTCAAAGATCCAAGACAAGATTCTTTGTCTCCTGGAAGGCTCTTTTCCTCTACATCATGCTAGGTCTGAAATTCTGATTGTACCAGTCATTGTTAATGACTGGTGTCTGGCTTTTCATTGTAAAGTCAATACCCCCAATGCTAAAGTTAAATTAACATTGCATTCAGTGTCAATGATAACAAGTTAAGCTGTTTCAAGCTAACAAAATTAGCCTTTCTTTCTTTTCTTTTCTTTTTTTTTCCTTTCCCTTCCCTCCACTCTCCTTCCCTTCCCTCACAAACTCACATTTGTCCCATACACCCCAATGCAAAATGGCCGTTCCGAAAACTCTAGCAACTAAATGCCAGCAGAGCCAAGCCCTGATCTCAGCTACAGTAGCACACAGTCGAAAATGCTGTGCATTCAAGTCACCAAAGGTATGATTTCTGCCTGAGAATGTCCGATAACAGAAATGAATAATGGTTCTTTACCTGAAAATACATATTGATTGTTGGCTGTGAACTTCACCATGGATAATGCTGAAGTCACCATCCTTCAAATGCGTGTGAATTGGAGTTGCTGTTGCCTGATCTTTGCAGGATGATTTGCAGCAAGAGACAAGACAAGGCAGGAGAAATGTCTCCATCCAGTTCAAGCTGGACGTTCTCCAGCTAATATTCCATCCTGGATTATTTGATCTTCACACCTAAGGTCCCAGTTTATAGTACACAAAGGACAGAATGATTGCCAGCATTTGACTAAGATGAAGGCACCTCCTTGCTCTTTAATCTTGCACAGAACTGAATCCTTCAAAGATCACCCCATCATCCCAGGCCCGAATAGCTTGAGTCTCTGATGACTCATCCTACCCAGGATGTACTCCCTTTCTGCTTGCTGTGAATGGCATTACATGGAAAGCAGCACATATACCAGGTGTCATCGTCTCTCCACAACCAGACTAAGCTTTTTCCTAGCTCCTAAAATGTAGCAATGATTGTCTTTTTCACTTTCTGATGCTTAAAGCATTAAGCATTATTACCTAATTTGACAATGAGAATATTCTTAATCCTGCAGGCAGAAGGTGGTTGGTTGGTTGTTGATTAACAGTGGAAGAGAACAGTCTACCTGAGAATTGACTTTGTGCTACCCTAAAGCCCTAGCAACAGGACATTAAGTCTGGTGACCTCAGAAATTCTAAGTATGAAGCTTCTTACAGGGTAGAATTCAAGGTGCACCTAGAAGTTTCTGATAGCCACAAACACTTCCCCAGCATCCAATTTGAATACCTAAAATGTCACCCTTAAAGATTTGTTTCAATCGAGCTCAGCTTGGGATCTCTAAATAGCCCTCACAAAATCCATACAGAAAATTCTATAGAACCACTGAGAGGGCTAGATATTACCTCCACCTTAGCAGAGATGATGTCTCCAGGGTTATCGGGCAATGAGCACAAGGCTTCAAGAAAAACAGAACCAGATGAGGGAGAGAACAGGAGAGTCACAAAAGAGAAGGAAGGGCAAAACAGGGGCCACATTCCCAGTTGGCCCAGAATGGGCTCGAGGAGAACACCAATCCAGGTGAGAAGAGAAACTGGTCCCAGAGAAGCATCCAAGAACACAAGTGGTACAATTCCACACCATGTTCCTAGAAGCAAAATCCATTTTTCCTGCCTTTTCAGTCCCAGAACTCACATCATCAGTGCCACCAGGAGCCTGATCAGGGAAACATAAAGACACTTGAGGCATGGAGGACTTGAGAGAAGAAATGTACCACTCAACCTAATTGAGTGTCATTAAAAAGATCTTTAATGCTTTATATAGTCAAGCAAGACAAATCAGCCGACTTCACCTTCTTTTATTTTTTTTAAATTATAAAATATTACCGTTAGACCTGCACAAAAAAAAAAATTCCCCTTGGATGTACCAATGCTTTATCATTGTCATCAGCTTGTGCTTTGTCTAATGACTTAATCATCTTTCTTCCTCCAACTTAATCATCTTTCCCCTTCTCCCAAGTTACAGCAGAGTCGATATCCTTGTGCTCAATGGATTCTTAGACCTCAAGCATAATCCTGGCCTCTTCTCTTCTCAAGAAGGTTTCTACTGACAAATTCTACTCTAAATGGATCCTATCATCACCCAGACATCCCATACTCTCTACCTTTTTTTCTGTTGCCTTACGTAACTTCTATAGATAAAGGTGATACTGTGCCTTCCCTTTCCCATCTCCACGTGTATCTATTTTACTCCCTACAAGTTCTAGTACTACTTCCCTCTGACTCTAATGGACTTGCTCCTCAGCCTTCCAGCTGTGTCTGAAGTAGGACACCATAGTGGTAAGAGCACAGCAGGCAGATCTGAGTGTCTGTATAAGTCAGCTTGACATCACTATAATGAAATACCTGAGGCATGGGTTACTTATGAAGAAAAGAGAAATTTGTTTTGGCTCATGGTTCTGGAGGTTTCAGTCCAAGATCAGCCAGCCCCATTGGTGTGGGCCTCTGGTGAGGGTGGCATATCGTGGTGGGAGCACAGATTGGAGCATGTGCACACTCACAAGCCGGGAGGCAGAGAGGATGAGCAGCGTTCAGCCGTCCCTTAGGGTATGCCCCTGAAGACCCAAGGACTTCCCACTAGGCCTTTTAAAGGCCTATAGCACCCCCCATAGCACCACCCTGGGACCAAGACTTTAACATATAGACCTTTGGGGACACTCCCCATACTCAAACCATAGCAGTGTCCTTCCCAGATCCCCCACTTTCCATCTGATCTATATAATGCTGTGCGCAGTTGACAACATAATGGGATTCTGCACAGAGAACCAATGGGGCTTTTCTCTCTCCCACCTTCAAGGATAGGAGCCATGACCCCAAACATCTTCGAATCAATCTCTAGTGCTATGAGATGTGCCTGGAAATAGGATCCATGTTTATGAAACAAACATGCAACAGAGATAACTGAAGATAATATGCAAGGTAACATTGGACCACCAGGGAGGTAGAGGCCAGAGGAAGGAAGTGTCAAGAAATCCCAGGAAGTCAAAATGGACAAGAGGGAATGGTTAAGGAGGGAGAAACAGTAATCACTGTGGGAAAAAAGGCAAGAAACAGACATTGCTAGAGCAAGGGACTCTGACATTTGGTTCTGTAGGCCCTTTTAAAGAGGGATACTTCATTTTTTGTTTTGTTTTGTTTTTTTAAGGAATGGATTCTACCGTATTCATATGGACATTTTTAGTCATAAAATGTTTCTTAAGTCAATTCTCTCTCATCAATAAAGCAGCAAAAGGGGCTGGGGTCGTGGCTCAGTGGGAGAGCGCTCGCCTAGCACATGTGAGACACTGGGTTTGATCCTCAGCACCATATAAAAATAAATAAGTAAAATAAAGGTATCGTGTCCATCTACAACTAAAAAGAATTTTTTTTAAAATTTTTTAGTAAGCAGTAAAAAAGCCAGGCACAGTGGTTCAAGCCTATAATCCCAGCAATTTAGGAGGCTGAGGCAGGAGGATTGCAAGTTCAAAGCCAGCCTCAGCAACTTAGCAAGGCCCTAAACAACTTAGCAAGACCCTATTTATAAGTAAAATATAATAAGGGCTGGAGATGAGGCTCAGTGGTAAAGAACCTCTGGGTTCAATTCCCCAGTACCAAAAAAAAAAAGCAACAAGAATTTTCAAATTATTTGGGTTAGGTGCAAGGAGAAGAGAAGGTGTAAATTGGAGGAGGGGTTAATTATCTGAAAGAACATCACAGAAATGCATCAGGCATGGAATTCCAGAAATTGAAGGCATTTCTCCATGGGTCCAAACGGGAAGGAATGCATTTCCAAAGGGGAGTTTTCTTCCAACCCTTTCAAAAGAAATTCAAGGAGAAACTGCCATTATTATAGCCTTTCATGTTTTAAAATCATATAGAATTTTATACTCCAAAAAGTTTGTGAAGTATTTATTTTGGTGAAAAAGACTATCACCCAAAAGAACTCATACATGATTTGGAACTAGAAGTTCACAATCATTTCAACTAAAGATGGTTGATCAATTCTCTGGGTAATAAGGAATTCCCTCTCACAGGACAAAAGGGAGGTTTTAGCCTCTGGAGAGCTCTGAGATAGTACCTAAAGCATCAACCACAAGTTTCAAACACCAGAAAGCTTTTAGCAGAAGCATCATGGAAGAGGCTAATGTGGTGGTAAAGCTGCTATCAAGAGAGGCCAGCAGCTAGTCCCTGTCTGCTTGGAAAGATCACCCTGTGCTTTCTGACATGCCTCTGGAAATCAATGAATGTTAAATACTATATTTACCATGTTTTCAAACCTAATATACTCCAAAAGTGGGCTTATGTAATTTTAGAATTTTCTTCTTCTTTTCTTTTTTTTTTTTTTTTTTTTTTTTTTTTTTTTNATCAGGTTGGGTCTATCAACAAGGGCTCACTGAGTTGCTTAACACTTCACTAAGTTGCTGAGACTGGCTTTGAACGCAAATCCTCCTGCCTCAGCCTCCTGTGCCACTGGGATTACAGGTGTGAACCACCATACTTGGCTAATATTTTCTTCTTTACAAGCTAATTAAAACTGGGTATTTTATAGTAAATCTCAACCCAGACTGGCTTTAAAAACATCCAAAGCCCAAAAGAAACCACTGAAAAGTAATTTACATATTTACAAAATTCTTCTGATGAGAGTGGGAAGAGGTCTTTGATGGCATGATGCTTGGGAAAATATCATTAAAATCTTTATGGGTCTTTTGTGGTCCTGGGGATCATACCCAGAGTCTGGTGCATGTGCTCTACCACTGAGCTTTCTGCCCAGACAAAATTTTTGTTTTGGTATTTCTCTCTCAGTCTGAGCAGCTCCAAACAAAATTCCATCCTTGGATCTGGAGACCATCATGCTAAGTGAAGTAAGCCAAACACAAAAATCTAAAGGTCAAATGTTCTCTCTGATATGCAGATGCTAACACACAATGGAGGTGGGGGGATAAAAGTTCATTGGATAAGCCAAAGGGGAATGAAGGGCCCAGAGGGGGAATAGGAATAGGAAAGACAGTGGAACAAATTGGACATCACTTTCTTATGTTCATATATGAATACATGACCAATATAACTCCACATCGTGCACAACCACAAGAATGGGATCCTAATTAGGATAAGTTATATTCCATGTATGAAAATGTACTAGTGAGCCCTCATGAACAGACAGGAACTACCACAAACATGGCATTGACTCTCCTTGTTGCTGCATCTACAATATCCACCATCCTCTTATACTACTTTATTTTTCTTCAAAGTGTTTATCCTACCTGCCACGATATTATGGACTTGATTTTTTTTTAATAATAATTTTTTTTTAAAAAAACTCCTTGCTTCTTCTCCCTCCTTCCCCGGCAGCCTGCTGTGGGATTTGTTCTGTTTTTCCAATTTCTCTTGGCTCTTTTGACTAAAAAAAAAAAAAAATCAGCCCAGTCTCTCTTTCTTGCAGTTTATAGCCTCACATTTTCTCAATTAACATAGCAAAAATGAAATCCTATCTTCCTTAGAAAGCTGTGATTATGTAAACATTAATACTTTTCAATGTTATAGATTCCATATTTGTACTTTCTAAGTTTTTTAAATGAACACACGCAAATTTTCAATCAGATAAAAAAGTCATATGTCCTTTTTTCAATAAAATAAAATATAAAGCATCTTTAAAATGTGCTTTAAAACATTAAGTACAAATTTTAAAATCTGGATACCAGATGTCAGAATTTTATAAACAAGTACAATTTTAATTAAAAAAATATTGCACACTAAATCAGGGCTAATAATTTTATAAGTTGTTCAGAAAAGGGATTTTTAATAGCAATTACCATAATTTCATAAAAGGAGGAATACTGAGACAACTCTAAAAGTAAGGTAGGCTACGGATATAGCTTAGTGGTACAGCACCTGTCTAGCATGTGCGAGGCCCTGGGTTCCATTTCCAGCACCAAAAGAAAAATAAATAGGCAAACATAATCTCATAATAAAACAAAATGATTTACATAGAATAAATTTGACTTTCAAAATCTCACTTAATTGTGCTTATGTTTACTTCTACCAATCACCATCTAGGACTATGAACTTCACTAGGGACAGGTGCCACCCTGAATACTGGCTTCGAGAATCACCAGCTTCCGGGCAGTCAAAAAGCCAAGAATGGAATGAGAGTAGTCCAGGGAATACAGAGAGATGAAGGTTAGGAGTCTTCGGACAATGACCCAGTAGAACAGTGGTGTTCAAATCACTCCATCAAAGATGCTCCAAAAGAGCTACAAGGACTGGGGAAAAGATCAGAGGGTGGGCACAGATCAGGAGGAGGCAGGAGGGGAGAGCAAGTAAGTACTAGGAATGAGGTTGATCAAACTATGCTGTGTGCACGTATGAGTACAGCATAATGAATCCCTCTATTATGCATGATTATAACATGCCAATAAAAAAAATTTTAATAAAAAATAAAGAGCTGAATCCCAAGAAAACAAAGGCCAAATCCTCTCTCTGATATTCAGATGCTAATACATGATAAGGGGGTGAGGGAAGAACAGAAGTACTTTGAATTAGACAAAGGAGAATGAAGGGAAGGGAGAGGGGATGGGAATAGGAAAGACAGTAGAATGAGTCGGACATCACTTTCCTATGTTCATATATGAATTCAGGACCAGTGTAAATCCACATCATGTACAACCACAAAAATAGGAAGCTATATTTCATATATGCATAATATGTCAAAATACATTCTACTGACATGTATAACTAAAAAGAAAAAATTTAAAAAAAATTTAAATGAAACAAAATAAATAAAGCTCTGAGGATGTGGGTCCCTGAGTTCTTACTTCAACCAGAGGGGCCCTACTCTTATTCAACGTTATAATGGAATTCCACGTAGTCAGCCTCGTTTGAGGCACATGGATACTCTAGACTAGCTGATAGTTTGTGCCAATTCTTTAAATATTGATTCAACATCATTTAGTGAGAGTGCAGAGAAACCAACCGACTTCTATTGACAAGAATTATATGTCTCTTTCTTTATGTGCAGAACAAGAGATAATTGCATACACCTATCATTAGCATAGTTTTTAACTTATTTGTAATTGTCTTTCGTTTCACTGATTTCCCATTATTCCTAACTACAAAGCACCATTCGCTCAGTCTCAGTCTCTCAGCGTCAATGTGCCTTACGTGGCTTTTTTTCAGTGTGCTTTCTTTGTGTTTGCTTTTGTCTCTCTGTTAACAAAACATTCTCTCTTTTCTGAAATGTGTATTCTTATTTAAGATGTTCAAGAATTTCCAAATCACATACATTTGAGGAGACCAATTAAAAGATTTTAAATTTATATGATAAAATAAACCATTTGTTCTGAGTAAGCAGGACTATGATGCACTGTGGGGTTTCAGAATTTCAGCTGACTGCAACTGCCAACCTCAGGCTGCAGTCGCTGGCTTGCTGGGGTTGGGGCAGACTGAACCGCATGCCTGCTGGAGTCATCAAACATTCTGATAAAATTGGCCGCCACCACCAGAGAGCATTCTGTTTTTGTTTCTTTTTCCACATAAAGGCCTTACTTCATTAGGGCTAGAAATGCTATATATTTTGATGCTTTTGAAAATAATAGCAGGTGGAAACCTGAGCTTAAAAGCACCATATTTCTGAGTTATTCCAACATCCCTTATGGTCACCTCCCTAGGAGTAGCTCAGATGACCTGCTGCTTAACCAGATCTACAAAATTCACTTGTCTAAGGATTTGACTTTCATGTAAAATCTAAAGACCACAAAAGAATAAGCATGTGCATCAGAGACCACCAGAGGGTTACAATACATAGTTGTAAAATGAAGAGTGTCTTTGAAGTCTCACATAGTTATTGACTACCAACCTATTTCTCTGATGATACATCATCCAGCCCAAACTGATAGCAGTTGCTTTGCTTTTGAAGGTCAGCTTTGATTTCGGCCAGACAGAGAAAGGAAAGAGGAAATGAAGGGAGGGGAGACACCAGGTGATGACTGACAGTATATCCTCTCTTCACCCCATCCCCAAGCAAGTACAAAGAGATCAGACTCATCCCTGTCCTCTACCATTTCCCCATTATTGGTAGGAAAAGCGTTCCCTTGCAATTTATGGGCCCCAGAGCAGTCCCTTTCCTCTTCCCCTCACCAATCTGTACCCAATTTTTTTGCATATGGACATAGACAGCTCATTTAGTGTGCTGCGGAGAAGCCCAGCTCCACGGGGCAGCTGGCAGCACACGCACACGGACGGGAGATCCGGGCCGGCAGGACTTGGCATTCCCTGAAACGCCCTCAGAAGCTCATCCAACAATCCACCCCTCTGAATGCAGGAGGTGTGGAGATAATGACTATTTCCTGAATATCACGCTGTTTAAACAGCCCTGCTGTGGTGTTTGGAGAAATTCAGGATGTTTTTGCATCCCAGGTGCTGCTGGAGCTGCCTCGCTAAGCTAAATACCCCACACAGGCGCTGAGAACAGGTGGTGGCTGGCCAGATTGCTGGCAGCCAGGGCGGTGGTTGTTTTTCTTGTTCCAGCAGTTGGCAGAGGAATGCAGGCTTCAGTGCAATCAGTAGCTTTCCATCCTCAAAAAAAGGAATGTGTTTTCCCTGACACCAGAGCAGGAAGACACTCCACACTGCTCCTGAGCCCTCTCTGAGACAGATCAAAGTCCAACACCATTCCTCAGAAACTTCCTCAGTTTATCCCTGGTTTTAAGCACTCTGGCATGCAAAACTCAAGACTCACTCAAGCTAGCTCCAGAGGGTGTGTGTGAGAGAGAGAGAAAGAGAGATCAAAAGAACACAAGGGAAAAAATAACTCTGAGACTCAAAAGAACGAGAAATCAACCAAGAATCTCCTGGGGCTCTCTAAAAAATCTCTCAAGATCTCTCAAGAATGCAACTCCTCCATCTCTAGTTTCTTCATGATCTCAGCCCCCTCACCAACTATTTTCCTATTCGTTGGGCTTGGCCCTCATCCCACTAGCCTCTGTCACCTTCTTGGAATGGCCCCTTCCTCCTTTGATGAAGTCAGTTCCAACTATACTCTATCAAATGGCTCTATTCACCCATGGCCTTGTTAACCTGGAAATGTTCTTCCATATTTACTTGTTCATTTCACACTCTAACATAAGCTCCATGGGAGTAGGACTGTGTCTTGTAGGTCACCACCACCAGGGGCCCCAGAACAGCACAAAACAGATGTCAGCACTTAGTAAATGCATGATCCTTCACACCCAGTGCCCTCTACTAGGAAATGTCTGTGCTTTTTGGTTGGAATTTCCAAGACAGGTCATCTGACTGGTTCTCTAGCCAACAAATGGATTTGTGTCTTTAGCTTCAGCAATTGTCCTCAGTCCAGTCCGCCAGGCTGCCCTTTCTAAGAATTATTGGTGGCTCTGAGTCTTTCTAGGGATTTAAAGATAAAGAAGACTCTGAAGCATGTCTCAGAGTGGACTCAGCAGTCTTTGCAGCTACCTCCTCCTACACATGTGTGGGCCACATACCCACTACCCCATTTTCGTGTGGACCCCTCTCCATCAAGACATCTGGCTCGTGTTGGACTGAATTCTGAAATAGGCTATAACACCTGTAGACTGATGGTGTAGATGGCACAAGGTGGGGGTGAGCCTTTCTGGAAGAAAGAGAACAGCATGAGGCAAGACCTGGAAGCAGGGAATCCCTCATACTGCTCTTTTCAGAATTCAGTCCAGTCTTCACTCCCTGTCCAGATTCTGTCATTTTGAATTAGTCATTCCTTTCCCTAAATTCAGGGACCACCTTATCTGGGGACTCACTCTAGGCTTCTTTTTTAGAAAAAGCTAGGAATCAGACAATAAAATGCCGCACAAAGATGCTAGCAGTGAGAACCCAAAGTTTTATTCACAGTAAGGCAGAGCTAAAGCACAACATCTGTGCCGGGTGCAAGAGGCATGTGGAGCAGGCTCACATGCAGAAGGCAGGCTCTTGGGGAAGACCAAGAGGTGTGCCATGCAGCACAGGACAACAGAATGACAAAATGAGAGTGATGAGGACAGACTTGGCCCACCCAGCAACCAGGAGAAACCAACTCTACTTCAATACAAACTGTTTCTAAAGTTTACCTAAGGCCAGTGGTTCTGTCTGGGCTCTGTGTTAACATTACCTAGAGTACTTTTGAAAAATATTCATGTCCTTGGAGGAAATACAGATCCATTTTGAAAAGTAGAAGAAGCCAATCTTTAAAGACTCTATACTGTATGATTCCAACTCTATGAAGTTCTAGGAACCGCAAAAGTATCAGTCATTGACAAGGGTTAGTGGGGAAAGAGGGTAAATTGAGTGCAGAGGGTTTTTCAATGTAGTGAAACTACTCTGTATGATGCTATCATGGTGACACATGTCATCATGCACTTGTCCAAACCCACAAAGTGTCTGTCCAACACCAAGAGTGAACCCTGATATAAAAATGGACTCCAGGTGATATGCCAACGCAGGCTCATCGATTATAACAAACGTACCCCTCTGGTGAAAGATGTTGATGATGGGGTACTTTATGCTTAATCTAGCTGTGAACTGCTCTATAAATATATCTCCATGTCCAGAGCCCACCTCAGGATTGTGACTAAATTGCTCTGGGATGGGGGACTCAGGCACTGAGAACTATATCACTGAAGCTATATCAAAATGCATAGCATAAGAGAAAGATGAGGGCCTGGGTCCCAAAGCAGCCCAAGGGCAAATCCCAACTATACCATTTCCCAACCTGGCCATCTTCTGAGAATCATTTAAAATCTCTGAGCCCTGGTGGGCTGGAGGTGTAGCTCAGTGGTAGGGCTCTTGCTTAGCCTGTGCAAAGCCCTAAGTTCAATCCCCAGCACCTCACTAAATAAATAATTCTCTGAGCCTTTCATTTCCAAACAAGTCATGTGTTAACAATTCCTGCCTTGCACAAATATTGTAAGGATTAGGGAAAATAGTTACTTGGCAGGTAGATATAACTACACTCCTCTGAAAACTAACAGACTCTAGACTTTTCATCAAGGCAATAGCTCCTTAATAAGTGTCATTCATGTCAGCAACTTTAGACCAGGAGGTAGTGAATCTGCAACTGATATAGAAGTCAGTAGCTGCACTTGAATGAGAATGCTGCATCCTCAGAAAGTTACGGGTGGCAAAGGCACTGCAGACACATCATGTGAGTGTGGGGTCAGGCACTTTTCAAGCATCTTTGTATGAGAGAAAAACTATCATCATGCTCAAAAGACAAGGAGAAATATCTTTCCAATTTTTTTATTAGCAAAATAATAGTATCCAGTTTCCAAATCCCTTAAACAAATGCTCCTCAGCTTTTTCACTGAACTTGACCCTCTTCCCACCCAAAACTGGAACTAAATCAAAAATGCAATGGTATCAAGATGAGAATTTGCAATTTGGCCTAACTTAAGTCAAGTTTGTGTGAAAGATTAAATGTGTTGCAGTCAGAGTCTGAACCACCAAAGAGAAAAACAGCAAATTTTAATTAGGATAATTATTTGACAACTTAATTTAGACTGTGGAAATGTTGATGAGCCTGAGTCCCTAGTTTAAAAATAGAAGATGTGTGAAAAAATCCTAAGGTGGGAATCAACAGACGAAATTAATATAAAATATTGCAAGACAAACAAAAATACATATTTATAGTAACATAAGTATATTCAGGACCCTAATTCACCAATGGACCTGTTGACTTTTCTCAGCCATACATTACCTGGCATTTGTTCATTATCTTAATAATAACAGTTACCAAACTACAGCCCATGGGCCAAACATAGCCCACTGCCTGTTTTATTACCCATAAATAAAAGTATTATTAGAAGGAAGCCAAATCTGATTGTTTATGTATCATCAATAGCTGCTTGATTTTCCAAAAGCAGGGTTGTGTAGTTGTGAGAGGATGGCCCAAAAGTTGAAAATATTTATTATCTGACCCTTTACAAAAATTTTGCCAAGTCCTACACTATAGAAACATGGCATAATATCATTTCTCTACCATAAATACTTAAGCTAAACCTGATAGCATGCGTAAAAATGTATCTAAATATGTGTTTGAAGATGTATGCTTTATATAAAGTACATGGAATCACAAGACCGTGTTTACTATTTGTTACTTACCATTTGAGAAAAATTACTAAGTAAAAATAGCTTATACTACTGTCTATTTTTATATAGATAAGAGTTACACTGAAAGTAAAGATTTCATTTCAGTCTTTATTAGCAGTCACTTGATGGTTAGTTATTTTCACAAACCCGAGAAACCTGGAAAAGAAATACAAGTCATATTATTTCTGTATTAGTTATTCCACATATTAAATGTAAAAGGAAATGGAACTGGCATGTTTAATTCAACTCAGCACTTTCTAACAGAGATGAAATAGTGTCAATTACATGCACTGCAGTTGTTTTAAAGCAAACTGAAACATAAAATATACTCAATTTAATTAAAGCATAAAAATGAAATGAGGTATCAATAGTAAAATAGTGAGAACAGCAGTATTGGTGTGGTAATCTTATTTATGCATCTCGATTTACTGCGTTCAAAATTGTGTGGGTTTTAAACAGTCATTAATGGGAATCCAGTTAAAATAGAGCAACAAAAGAGGGGGAAAAAAACAATTTAAATAAGCGACATTTTTCTTTTTTGCATTTAGCCATCTCCTAGAGAAGGGGCTATTAAATTTTTAAATCAGTTTTTAATCAAAGTTTAGTGGTACAATATTTAATTGAAAACAACAGCAGATGTTCTTTATCAAAACATCTTTCATAATGGTTAAATCAAGGTCTGAGGAGTTATTTAATGAGTTAACTGTTGGCCTGTGAATGCAGCAGCAATTTCATATATATTTGTGACTTTAAAAAACACAGGTTTGGGGGCTGGGGATGTGGCTCAAGCGGTAGCGCGCTCGCCTGGCATGCGTGCGGCCCGGGTTCGATCCTCAGCACCACGTACAAACAAAGATGTTGTGTCCGCCGAAAAACTAAAAATAAAAAAATAAATTATCTCTCTCTCTCTCTCTCTCTCCTTCTCCTCTCTCTTTAAAAAAAAAAAAAACACAGGTTTGGGATTGGCTGGGTTCTGTTGGCCATTTTCTTCTTCTCCTACTGTTCATTGTGTGGTCCACACAAAGATGAGTGTTTCAAATACTGAACAGGTTTTTGGCTCAAATTAGACCCAAGGATGAAGAAGATAAGCAACAGAAAGCCTACCAGTGGGAAATGTATAGAGAAATCACTCATTCATTCATTCATTCATTCATGATCACTTAAGATGAGTGCCAGAGATACAGCCATGCTAAATCAGTGTTTTAAGTGAGTCGCTATTCTTGAGATGTCACTGCCTGGTGGTTGGATATGGTGCAGTAAAGCTAAGTTGGAGAATGTACCAAGGGGGTGCCAGACCTGAGGGCCAGACAGGACTCTTCCAATAAACAGAGGTGTCTGCTCTGAGACCTGAAGGTGAGCAAGGATGCTCTGGGAGCCAAAGCAGATTGTCTTTGCCCTTTGGGAAAGGTTTTTGCTTCCTATGGCCCTGGATGATTTTTAAATAGACCTCAAAGAGAGAGAGAACAGGATAACCATATTCCAAATGAGCTTTGTCATAGGGTTTATTTTCTCTCCTAGACTAAAAGCCCCTAGGGAAAGAGAAGAGACTTGGCAAAGGCAGAATATGGCCAGCCATGTGGATGGATTGGGAAAGGCTGGAAACAGGAATTTGATGGGCTCCAAATAAGGAAGAGAGGGAGGGAGGGAGGGAGACCCAGTTCCAGAAGTGGGCGAGCACAGCCTGGCATGTGGACGTGTATTGGAGGACATGACTGGAGACAAGTGCCCACAGTCCAAGCGTCAGTCAAACGCAGGCGGCCCAGCAAGAGGAGCTGGCTTCCTGAGCAGACGCTTGCAGACCAGGCAGGCATCCACAAGTGTGGGAGTGGCGTCAGGCGGGATACCAGGCTTGGCCGGGGTTCACAAGCAAGATTCCCAGAAGGGAAACAGGCAAAGGAGGCAGGGTTCCGGTGGTAAAGAAAACAGGGCCTTAGGATGAGGTAAATGCTCAGTTTCTCCAAGGAATGCCACACAGAAGAAAAAGCACATGAGAACTCTAGAGAGGCTAGCTCTTCCAGGGACCGGAAGTCATTCAGCTGGGCAGATCAGGGAGGTCCACTGGGAATCCAGCCATGCGACCAGAGGATAGGTTTTTTAACCCCTTTATTTTAAAAACTGTAAGAAGCCTGGATTTATCTGGATATTGTCAAACCCAAACAAAAATATAATCAAGAAATTTTCGGGGGGAATAAAACACAGTAAGATTTCACACATTCACTTGGCTCAAGACAGACCTGGAAACAGGTTTGCTTTGAACTCCAATAAGCTTCAAAAAACTAACGGTATAGAATGTGACCAAAAAATATTAGCAAGATAGTTTCTGAGAGGCACAAGAAGCTGGAAAGTGTCATTTTCCACAGTAAGTCCATTTCCTAGATTTAAGAGTGTTCAGAACTTCACTTCATGGCCAAAGAGGTAAAAGGTTTTCCCAGGCAGGTGTCATTGCCGCCACATAGCCCCTCCTGAAACCTCTGCAAAAGACCTCACAGAATACCTCTGTGGTCTACGTCCCATCTGTTCAGTCCTCCATTAGACGCCCCCTCCAATCCCCTGGCTATACACTAACCTGCCCCATAAATTCCTAAAACCAAGCCACACACAGGACTCTAGAGATTACACTGAGCCCCCAAGGAATAATTAGTTTATTCAGTTCATTCCTCTTGGAGCTGTATCTTCTCTCCTCCTTCTTGAATACCTCATCCTCAAATCACCTTGCCTACAGTAAGGAAGCTACTGGGCAACCTGCCCACCCCTGAAGACCTTGACATTGAAGCCAATTAGCATCTCTATGGAGGCTTCACGTGGGCTTTCCGGACCAAAGATTAAGTGCCATGAGGACAAAATGTCACCTCTGAACCTTGGAGAAAGATTAAAGATGTTGCCTCTTCAATAAAACATAATGCATCCCAATGACCTGTGAGAATGCCAGTGAACACGTATCAAAAAGAAGAGGGGCTTAAAATTCTCCAACATTCCCTTTACTCTGGCATGTCAGCATTTCTCTTTCAAAGCAAGCGTTTTAGTAACCAGTGCTATGAGAAGGCAGTGCTGAGGCAGGTAGGTTGGCATTAAGGAATGGAGCTGAAGTGTGATGGTGTGAGAGTTGTCAGAGTCAAAATGGAGACACTTCCAGTAGCACAGAGGAAGGGGACAAAGGGGAGGCAGGCTGGGAGAGAAAGAGGCAGCACTGGGGACTGAAATGGGGCAAATTACATTTCATGCATGTCTGTGTCAAAATGAGCCCCACTGTTATATACAATTACTATGCACAAAAAAAATGCTATTTTTAAAAAATGGAGTCACTCGTGTGAAGTCCTAACAAAATTAATTAATTGATTGATTGATTAATCGAAGAAAGCTGATTGTGAAAGAGAAGATCTCATGATTAATGAGAACTGTCACCAAAGACTGCCAGAAGCACAGTCTTACACAAAGGCTATTGCAAACTTACACACACACACACATACACACAAATACTTCTGCAAGGACATCTGCCCAACAACTAACTATTTATTCTTGGACTGACGCCACCCTATTATTGTTCCTTGTAGCCAAGGATTATTGTTTCAAAATATCTTATGTAATCCTCCTCACTTGGCCTTTAATACTTCCCCCTGCCTTAGCCTCCTTGAACAACTCATGGTGTTCACTGCAGAGCTCCCCTGTTCCCAAGTAGAGGTCATTACTCTTTAGAGAGCCTCCCTCTGCTTGTTATTTAGGATGACAATAGCTATGGACTGTGACAATGCCGGAATTAGCTTGTTATTCACCTAAGAGGCTGACACACCAGCCGGGTAGCTACACCTCAGAAGCCGATAAAGTAACATCTGTGTCATTCTCCTATCAGTGAATCTTTTTTTAAAGGTGAATCTTTAGCATCAGTTAAATAAATGTTACTATTGCAGCACTTTAACAAGCTTTGAAACAAACGGCATTGGTGAAGGAATGCTGTGACTCAACATCTCACCCTCCCAGCTGATCCTCTGCTCAGAAGGGACAGAATCAATGCTTTCTAGATAAACACCTTCACAAACTTGCAAAGGCATATGAGAAAACCCTTCTTGGGCACATTTCACTCACAGTTAAGTTTGTGACTGAACCACTGAAATATTTTATTCATCCTGATTTGATGTTCTGCCAGACTTCTTACAATGATAAGAACATTTTTTTTAATGTTTTATTTTTCTATTTGGCCAAGGTGAATTACAGAATCCAGCAACTGGGAGATTAATACAGGGCACTGCCTCACTTACCACCAAATGATCACATCCTTCCCCCATAACAAAAGAAGGATGGAGTCTAATTATGGAATAGCCCAGTCACATTTTTTTTAACTTGTTGTCACAAAAAAGAAATGCTTTCCAATTTATTTGATAGGGGAATGAGAAAGTTAAATCTGTGCTAATTCAAAGTTAAAGTGTAAAATAATGAATTTTAAGCCAGGAAATGAAGCTCTCAGAGGTTTAACAGCCTCACATGATATATGCAGTATAGTGAAGGTTAGAGTTTAGAATCTAAATTTTCTTTGCAACTGTGTATATTTGGAAGTTAGCTATTATGCAGTGACCTTCTGAAATCCTCCTGGTGTGAAAGGCTGTCATATAATGAAGCAGAATACAAGGCAGACCACACGCACACACAAAAATCTTCCTTGATGATCCCTAAGAGTTCTTCAGGTATTTCTGTACCGTTGATGTCTTAGGATCAGGGCTCATGGCATGCTCCAGTGTCACTTAGCTCTAAATGACCTCTAGAGAGTCCTTCAAGTCCTCTAATATTGAATTTTATAGGCTATTAATGCCTTTTCAATTATATCATTAGCTATTTCCCAGCATGGCAGTAGCTCTTTTAAAAGAGCAGATATAGAATACTGATAAGAAATCAGCTTCTGTCCTTTATTACACAATGAGAATTTATCATTGAGGGACTTTAGGAACAGGGAGAGAACAAACATCAAGGGCTTACTCTGCCCTGCCATGTCTCTACAACAATGTGATATGATCTCTAGGGAGGTCCTCTCTCTTCCCACTTCAGAATTGTATCAAGGGACAGACTTGATTTTTTTTTTAATTAAAAAAAGAGTACAAACGTCAGGCTTGACATCTCCCCCCAGCACAAACTGGCTTTAGCAGCTCTCTCCCCCAGCCCCCAAGATAAGAAATTTCAGGGTTCTCTTGACTCCTTCTCACAGCCAGTGACCTTTTAAGGTCTGCATATTCAACTTTCTTAAAATCCCTTCTCCATGTCTTCTCCTTTGTTTAGGGTGTTCTATTTATTGACCAGGGCAATCCGTGCCTATTGGCCCAGCATAATTAGGAACAGTTCCCCCTCCACTCACAAAACTGTCTAGGTATGGACAACGCATGAGATGGTCTCTGCCTACATTCCCACTGCTGTTACTTGCTTCAGGCTTGCACTGATTCCTGCCTGGGTGGTGCTGGAGGTTGGCAGGTCTAGCTGCCCAGCTAATATTCCCTTTTTTTTCCATTTACTTTTAAACTTTATAATTATGTATCAATTCTTTTTTATGACCATTGCTTCTTTTATTTTTTTATTTGTAAAGCTTAAGGATTTGGGTGGGGAGAGGGGTAATAGGGAATTGAGTGTCGATTCTGTATTCAATACAATGCTGGCACAAGGTGGTGCATCCCTGTATGGTTGTGCCATTTGTATAGCACACAAGGGCACCGGGCCCAGGGAATGAGTGAGCCTGTAATTCAACCCTCTATCCACCATGTTTTCTGGTGCAGGTGAGGTCCACTTCCCGGCAGGAAGAAGAGGCTTTTTCCTTGCACGAAAGCACAGCCTGCTTGCCAAGTCTTGAACCCTCTGTGTGGCATCTGCCCAGTGGAGGTGCTTTTTGCTAACTCCCATAGAGGTACTGCACAAGCTGTGAAAATTACCCTTCTTCTTCAAATCTTTCCCTATCTGAATTCATTCCCCTCTTACTTCTGTGATGACCTTCCTACACCACAAACCTCATCTTGCCTCTCCCCTGGATCCCTCCATAGCTCATTCTCCTCTATTAAGACCCAGTCCAAAGTCCTAGGCATGGTGTGCAAGACCCTTGAACACAGGGCCTTTGCCCTTCCTCAGGCACTGTTTATCTGGGCTGAGATGATCACCACACCCACCCACCACAATCTCCTAATCACTATTGATGAGGATGAGGATGATGATGATGAAGGACACAGGGAGGAAAAAATGAAATGATGATAAAGATGACATGTAACTAGTAAATACTATAACAGACCATTAAACACAACATTTTCCTTGCCTAAAAAAAAATGGCACTAGGAACCACAATCCAAAACTACAGGTGCTGTGTGTCCTTACATTCTAAAAACAGCCATCAAGAATTGGACCCAAACTGGGCATGGTAGTGCCTGCCCCACTTGGGAGGCTGAGGCAGGAGGTTGGAAGTTTGAGGCTAGCCTCAGCAACTTAGCAAGACCCTAAGCAACTTAGTCTCAAAACAAAAAATAAAAAGGGCTGGGGATGTAGCTCAGTGGTAAAACACCACTGGGTTCAATACCCAGTACCAAAAAAGAAGAAGAAGAGGAAGAGGGGAAAGAAGAAAAAGAATTAGACTGGAATATCCCTAGTGCTACATGTCCCTGTCACAATCAACCCCAGCCCACACACTACACACACACACACACACACACACACACACTCACCAAGAAGGATGCTCATGGTGTACAAGGACTCATCAGTGTGCTATGGGTTGGGGTGGGGCAATGATGAGCTGACTTAGGATAGAATGCTGAAACTGGAGGGCAGATTTCTCATGTGCCCTTCAAAGATCACCGGGAACACACCCAAAGTTGAATAAGTCAAGTTTATTACTCATAGCCAGGGAGAATGGATACCATATTGAACCATGGGGTTTCTCTGAAAAAAAAAATATTAGAAAAAAAAAACTGTTACAGTATTTTTTACTTTGGCTGAGTAATTTGGGGGAAGGTCTAAGGAAGCAGTAGATTGCCGTGGATTGGAAGCAGCCAAAGATCAAAGACAAGAATGGTGGTGCATGCCTGTAATCCCAACAACCCAGGAGGCCAAAGCAGGAAGATCAGAAGTTCAAGGCCAGCCTCAGCAACTTAGCAAAATCCTCAGCAAGTTAGTGAGACCCTGTCTCAAAATTTTAAAAAAATTAAAAAGGACTGGGGATGTAGCTCTGTGGTAAAGTGCCCCTAGGTTCAATCCTCCAGTGCGAAAGAAAGATGAAAGAAAGAAAGAAAGAAAGAAAGAAAGAAAGAAAGAAAGAAAGAAAGAAAGAAAGAAAGAAAGAAAGAAAGAAAGAAAGAAAGAAAGAAAGAAAGAAAGAAAGAAAGAAAGAAAGAAAGAAAGAAAGAAAGAAAGAAAGAAAGAAAGAAAGAAAGAAAGAAAGAAAGAAAGAAAGAAAGAAAGAAAGAAAGAAAGAAAGAAAGAAAGAAAGAAAGAAAGAAAGAAAGAAAGAAAGAAAGAAAGAAAGAAAGAAAGAAAGAAAGAAAGAAAGAAAGAAAGAAAGAAAGAAAGAAAGAAAGAAAGAAAGAAAGAAAGAAAGAAAGAAAGAAAGAAAGAAAGAAAGAAAGAAAGAAAGAAAGAAAGAAAGAAAGAAAGAAAGAAAGAAAGAAAGAAAGAAAGAAAGAAAGAAAGAAAGAAAGAAAGAAAGAAAGAAAGAAAGAAAGAAAGAAAGAAAGAAAGAAAGAAAGAAAGAAAGAAAGAAAGAAAGAAAGAAAGAAAGAAAGAAAGAAAGAAAGAAAGAAAGAAAGAAAGAAAGAAAGAAAGAAAGAAAGAAAGAAAGAAAGAAAGAAAGAAAGAAAGAAAGAAAGAAAGAAAGAAAGAAAGAAAGAAAGAAAGAAAGAAAGAAAGAAAGAAAGAAAGAAAGAAAGAAAGAAAGAAAGAAAGAAAGAAAGAAAGAAAGAAAGAAAGAAAGAAAGAAAGAAAGAAAGAAAGAAAGAAAGAAAGAAAGAAAGAAAGAAAGAAAGAAAGAAAGAAAGAAAGAAAGAAAGAAAGAAAGAAAGAAAGAAAGAAAGAAAGAAAGAAAGAAAGAAAGAAAGAAAGAAAGAAAGAAAGAAAGAAAGAAAGAAAGAAAGAAAGAAAGAAAGAAAGAAAGAAAGAAAGAAAGAAAGAAAGAAAGAAAGAAAGAAAGAAAGAAAGAAAGAAAGAAAGAAAGAAAGAAAGAAAGAAAGAAAGAAAGAAAGAAAGAAAGAAAGAAAGAAAGAAAGAAAGAAAGAAAGAAAGAAAGAAAGAAAGAAAGAAAGAAAGAAAGAAAGAAAGAAAGAAAGAAAGAAAGAAAGAAAGAAAGAAAGAAAGAAAGAAAGAAAGAAAGGAAGGAAGGAAGGAAGGAAGGAAGGAAGGAAGGAAGGAAGGAAGGAAGGGAAAGAAAGACAATTCCATGACTGCCATCTGCAGATTTGCTTTGTACAGTTTCAGATACCACAGTCAACCAAAGTCTAAAAATATGAAATGGAAATTCCAGAAATAAACAAGTCATAAGGTTTACTATAGCATATAGTTACAATTATTCTATTTTATTAATATTACTATTATCTTACTGTGCCTAACTTATAAATTAAACTTTATTGTCAGTAAGTATATATAGGAAAAAACATGGTATATGTAGGGTTTGGTACTAACTGAGGATTCCGGCATCCACTGAGGGTCCTGGAGTGCATCCCCTGTGGTTAAAGGGATAACCATTACTCTTACGTAGAGGGAAGGCAGAATGGAACAAAATACAGCTGTACCTGACAAAGCCACAGCCTTATGTGGGAAAGGAAGCAGGTACTTGGTGTTTGGTGGTGGCACAGTGACCTTGTCTAAACTAGATGTTCTGTGAGATTGTTCATGTCCAACAGGCAAACAGCATGGCTTAGCTGTAAGCATCAGATGCATTTGCAATAACACTGAGACCTAGCTGTTAATGTCAGGTCAGTTTTCAGTAGCACTGTGGTCCAGCTGTGAGATTGGATCAATTCCTGGACATCAGGGGCTGCTTTTGTCCTTTCCCATGTACAGGGAACTGTGCAGTAAAGTAGTTCCAAAAGATCCTTCAAGGAATCGACACCTGAACCCTACAAGAGGGTTAGTCTTTGGAGATCAGCTTCACACCAATTACCCACAACAAGTCAGATGAACCAGAAGAACAACAACAACAACCAATAGCGTGTAAGTGTCACTTCCTTTCCTCCCCAGTCCTCCTAGGCCCTAACTTTGAAATTAGGCAAGGGAAGATGGGATGAAGTGGGGAGAAAGAACAGGCTCTTTATAGCTCCCTAAAGTCACTAGGCTGGCAGGTTAGGAGGTGGGTATATTAGTTGCTTAGTGATGCTATAACAAAATACCATAGACTGAGTGGCTTAAACATCAGAAATTTATTTTGTCACAGTTCAGAAGGCTAGAAATCCAAACTCGAGGTGCAGCAGGTTTGGTTCCCCTGAGGATTCTCTCCTTGGCCTTCAGATGACTGCCTTCTCACGGTGTCTTCACTGGCCCTTCCTCTGGGTGCACATCTTAACGACCTCCTCTCTTCTTTAAGAGTCTTCAATATGACACCAGTCATATTGGACTAGGGCCCCACCCTGATGACCTCATTTTAACTTGATTATCCCTTCAAAACTCCGTGTCCAAATGTAGTCATATATTGAGGTACTGGGGATTAGGACTTCAAAGATGAATTTAGGGAGTGAGGGACACAATTCAACCCACAACAGGTATCTTCATATTTTCTATTTCTTCTTGAGTCAGAATCAGTGATTTGCGCATGCACAAAGGATGACCATATGAACAGGCAGCAAGAGGGCAACCATGTGCAAGCCAAGGAGAGAAACCTAGAATAGATCTGTCCCTAGGGCCCTCCAAGGAAACTAACAACTGCCAGCACCTTGGTTTTGGACTTCTAGCCTCCAGAACTGTGAGAAAATAAAGTTCTGTCATTCAAGCCACCCAAACTGTAGTATTTCATATACAGACTCATAACTGTAGTAGTTCATATGTGAATACAGGCTCATAAGAGATTAAATCAATAACCAAAACCTTCCCACAGAGGAAAGTCCACAACCAGATGGCATTGCTGGTGAAATCTACCAAACATTTAAAGAAGAATTAATACTAATTTTTCACAATCTCTTCCCAAAATGAAAACAAAGGAAACATTTCCTAACTCATTGTATAAGCCTTACCCTGATATCAACATCAAAGACACGTCAAAAAACTAGAGACCAATATTTCCTATGCATATAGATACAAAAATCATCAACAAAATACCAGCAAATCAAATTCAGAAACATACAAAAAGGATTATACACTATAATCAAGTGAGATTTATCCAAGGAATGCAAGTTGGGTATAATATTCAAAATAAATTAATGAGATATGCTATATCAATAGAATAAAATGCATTTTTAGTGATCATCTCAATAAGTCAGAAAAGGCATTTGACAAAACTCCACCCTTCATGATAAAAACATTCATCAAACCGCAGATAGAAAAGTATTTCCTCAACCTGATAAAACCAACTGTGAAAACTCTACACTCAACCTCATACTCAGTGGAGAAAGACTAAACTTTCCCCTCTAAGGTTGAGACCAGGACAAGGATGTCCATACTTACTGCTTCTATTTAACATAGTACTAGAGGAGCTAACCAGAGTAATTAAGCAAGAAAAAGAAATAAAAAGGCACCAAATTAAACAGGAAGTTCCGGGTTTCTGTTCTCTACTAAAAGGCTCAGGGTTTACTCCAGTTGAACTGGGCTAACTGGGCTGCGCAAAATAACTACACAAGAGACACAAATACCTTTTTCTTTGGGGTTGCTGTGAAGGCTCCTCTGACCTTAAGGGTCCGCAGGAAGAGAGAGAGCGTGAGAGCACGCGCTGACCCCTTTTATTGAGGAGAAGCTATTCAAATGAGGCAAGGGGTCAGGTTTCAGGGGGCTGAGTATATTCATGATGTCCACTGTCAGCAGGTTGACTGACACCTGGGTAGGCCACACCCAAGGGCACAGTAAGAGAAAGGGTCACACACAAGGCACATGGAAGATTCTATCCTAAACAGGGCAAGGGGTTATATTACAAAGGAACACGTGAGCAGAGCTCCACCCATGGGGCTGTAGCAAGACACACCCATGCACAAGACACCTACCCTCAAACCCAAGAAGGGTGGGAAAAGCTCTGCCACATTTCTGTGACTGAGCGCCTCAGCACCCAGCCAGAGAGTGTGACTTAGTCACGTATAAGGTTGGTCTCCCACAAGGAAGAAATAAAACCATATCTATTTACAGATGACAGAATCCCGTCTCTACCTCCAGGCTCTTCATCTCACCAAAACTAAAGTTGAGTATGTGACAACATATTCTTTCCTTTAAGAAAGACGTTGTCAGATTTCTCTTTAATTTCCCTTTTCCTCCTCTTTCTCTTTTCTCTAGATAACTACTTCTCTTTCTGTTTTCAAGTCCTCCAGCTTAACTGACACTATCAGAGACTAGGTAAAGGGAACCTTGCTTGACTGCTGCTTTTGCTTACTGCACAGTGAGGGCTTGACTGTTCTACAACCTTGAATTTTCATTCCTGGCTCCAATGCATGCTTTAGCACACCATGCAGGACAGTAGTGATAGGTTCAGCTGCCCTCAGAGCCTGTTCACCTGCCCTGCACACACAGGCAACTTGTAAAGCCTGCCAGTATAAGCACCTTGATTTGGCATCTTTCCATCCTACTCAACTCACACTCATTCCAGTCCCAAGAGGAATGTCCTGATGTGACCACTCAGATAAACTACTTGTTCTGGAATCCTTGTCTCAAGGGCTGCTTCTGGAGAACCTAAAACTATGTCAGATAATTATAGTAAATGTGAAACCAATTTAGTGGATCCTGACTGTTGAATTAATAAAACTGAAATAAAATACTTAACAAGGTACTCTCTGCAATTGTTTCAATTAGGACTGTTATCTCTTACTTTGAGACAAAGGCAAGAATATTTAGGAAAACTCCTCTAAAGACTTTTCATTTGTTGTTGTTTTTGTTTTATTTTGTTTTGCCACCAGGGATTGAACCCAGAAGTGCTTAACCACTGAGCCACATTCCCAGCCCTTTTTCTTTCTTTCTTTTTTTTTTAGACATGGTCTCACTAAGTTATCTAGGACCTTGCTGAGTTGCTGAGCGGGCTTTGAACTTGCAATCCTCCTGCCTCAGCCTCCTGAGCCACTGGGATTACAGGCATGCCCCCATTATGTCCAGACCATTGTTTTTTAAACAATGTAATGTCAACATATGACCTTTTTCAAAAGGTGCCAATTTTCCAGAATACACTAAATAGAAGACAAAAAGCAGAATCAGGTTTTCTAGATAGAAAGGTGTTTGTCCCCACCCCCACCCCCCAATTTTGTGATTAATTTTCAAAAAGCTTTACAATAATAATCCCAGGATGACTATCAGAGTGAGTTCTATACATTGCTGATGGCACTGTGAAACAAATTTGTCTTCTCACTTTCGGTTAGCAAACCTACACATCCTTGGATTTATGCCAAGAAAAAAAGGATACAAAAAAACTAACATGTGACAAGCAGAATGATGTCCTCTACAATGTTATGGATTCAATTTGAAAATGAAAACTACTTCAAAATCTGCAGAGAAGGGGTTCTAAGGGCCAATATTCTTGAAAAGCCTTAAAGTTGAGTTTGCAGAGCACTTCACAGAAAGATTAAAGAATCATTCAGGTCTAACCCCTCATGAGAATGCTGGAGAAAACTGGGGGTGCTTTAGGTGCTTCAGTGGCGCCTCCCCTGATGAGCTGGGCTCCCTAGTACCCCAGCTCAGAGAGGTTTGAGGAGGTCCAACGTAATGTAGTATGAATTTAAGACATGACACACCTCTCATGGATTCCAGCATCAGATTTAAAACTTAACATAAGACAGTAGAATGAATGGGACATAACTTTCCTATGTTCATATATGAATACATGCCCAGTATAACTCCACGTCATGTACAACCACAAGAATAGGAAGTCATACTTTATATTTCAAAATCCATCCTACTGTCATGTATAACTAACAAGAATAAATTTTTTTGGAAAAAAAAAAACTAAGAAAGTATAGGGTTTTGTGCAGTATGAGAGGTGGACGACTCTAAAGAGCCTAAAAGAAAAGTAGTGGGCAAAGATTTGTCCTTTCAGCTTATCACCCAAGACCACAGTGAGGATACAAAATCGGCATTTTCTTCTTCTTCTTAATGGCTTGTTCTTAAAAGAGCTTCCCACGCCGCAGAATAATCAACACTCAGGCAACCCAGGACGATGGAGAATTTATTAGATCCTAGGTCATCTCAAAGTTTTCGTTGTAGTTTAAAAGTGTAACTATCTGGACCAGGAAGGTGAGGCACCAGAGGGCGAGGGAGCCATTCGCTCTGAACCGCCAGCACAGAAGGGCTGGGGAGGCCCCGCGGGGACGGCGGATGGGGACTGAGCGGGAGCCAGCGGGGCCTCCCCAGCCCTTCTGTGNAGCCGGGGCAGCAGCCGGCGGCCCGGCAGTGAGCGGCGTGTGCGTGTGCAAGAGCCGCTACCCGGTGTGCGGCAGCGATGGCACCACCTACTCCAGCGGGTGCCAGCTGCGCGCCGCCAGCCTGAGGGCCGAGAGCCGCGGGGAGACGGCCATCACCCAGGTCAGCAAGGGCACCTGCGAGCAAGGTGGGCACGAGCGCTTTCCTCGCCTACCCGGTGCGCGCGGGCTGACCAGACCCGGCGCCCGGCTGGTACCCATGACTCCTCTGGAGGGCATCCCTGGAGAAAGAAGGGAGGGGAGGAGTTGGCAGCCGCGGGATGCCAGGAGCCTTGGGCGACGCCTCCCTTCTCTTTTTTTGGTGGTTTTGAATTTAGTGCATGAGCCAAGAAAATGAGAACTCCCAGTACCGGGTGTATATATAGAAAAGATTTTCCGAGACCTCAGGCTCCTGCATCCCAAAAGCTCTCCAACTCTTACCAACAGCTGGCAAGTCCATTAGCAAGAGCTGGCCCCACTCTTTTGGGAACCCATTTTCCTGTCATTCTTTCTTGGCTGGGGTGTGTAAAGAAGTGACATGGAGAAAGGAGAGGGAGTTTGACAAATTTGAAAGTAAGGACTTTCAGAAAGTTGTTTGTTTCCCCCTTAATTGGCTACATTGTAAGAAGTTTTTAATGGGATTTCATATTTTTAATGTTCACTTACTGGAATTTATCAATTTTCAAACAGTAATCTGGCTGACTAATTATCATATGGGCAAAAATAAAACAAACTCTTTGAAGAAACTTTTTATGATGTAATTTATATTGTGAAGCTTATGACAATTTTTTTCATGATTTGTCCCCAGCATGCGCTACATTCAGCAGAAATATTTCTGAGATTATGTTTGTTTATTTTATTCCACACAAGCTCAAGATTGCCATAAATGAAGTGGGAGAAATAAAGTCCGGACTTGCAAAAATAAATAAATAAAAGAACAGATTTTAACTCTAATGCCTGAAATAACATTTTCCATGGGCAGTAGTTTCAAGGGAAAGTTAGAAGTCCAATGGTTGGCAGCTCCTCTCCTGGTCCCAGCCAAGGTAGAAAAGGGAGGGGAGACTATTCTACTGAGATCACAAAAACCAGTTGCTTCTTTAATGCAGTTCATACTTTCTCCAAAATTTTCGAGTAATATTTTTTTCCTTAGAGTTTTTTCCAGAAGTCCATATATACTAATAGGTTGTATATCATTAATTTCAAAGTTTACTGTCAAAAGTCTTAAATCTGTAACTTATTGTTAACTATTTATAGTATTATCACCTTAAGCTTAGATATCACGACCTGTAATAATCTATATATGTTTCTCACTGAAACAGCTATTCTTTCTTTGGATCTCATTTGTCATTTACATCATGAAAATAAAAATGTACATCATTGAAGAATTCATTTCAAATATTGAGATTTTCTTATAAACATTCCCAGGGAAATTTTCCCCCCAGAGTCTTTCAAAATGACTGATACTTTCCTTAGAGATGAAGATTGGCCTGGTGATTCTTCAAATGTGATTTTCTAGTTTGTAGCTAGTTTTATCCCTTTCTCTCCTGTTACTTACTTCTCTCAATAGTCACTTAGGATATGGTAAAATATTGAGACTAAGGGTCAAGCAGAACCAGTCTTCCTCATTACTCTGGACACTCCATTCCTTGGTACTTCTCTAGACTGCAAACCCCTTGAAGGTACAAACCTGACTTTTCTTTATGTTTGGGAAAATGTTAGGAGAAATAGCATCTAAAACTATAAATCTTGACATAAGCTAGCCTTTCTTCTCAACCTCAACTAAGAGGTACCAGGTCTGATTCCTGAGAGGGAAAATGCCCAGAGAAAACAGAAGAGGAATACGAGGTCCATCAGGGCACTTTTCCCAGCAGAGATGGAAAGGGTGAAAACCAAGTCTCCTGATGTATTATTTCTCCTGGACTCATGCATGTGTTTTGACAATTATAGAAACAAATGGGACAGAGTACCCTTTATTTTTGTACCAAAGCATAGGAAATGCATTTTCTATCTTTCTCTAGTCATTTCTGTCCTCAAAAGAAACTTGAATAATGCTTGAGTACTGAAGGTGAAGAGGCATTGTGGAACTTAGCCTCAATGATCTGGTTCAGTCTGCACTCTGTTCTTTTGTCCTTATTTAATGAACAGTTAGATACAGTCCATATCGTGCTATGTGCTGTGGTGCACAGAACAAATCTCATCTTGTTGATCAAAAATAAATAAATAGGTAGATAAATAAAAGGTCACATAAAGGCTAGGGGTGTAGCTCAATGGTAGAACACTTGCCTAGCACAGGCCCTGGGTTCAATCCCCAGCACTGCCAAGAATAATATTGATGATGATGATGATGATGATGATGATGATGATGATGATGATGATTAGATAGAAAGTATGAGTACAAGTTGAGTACAAGTTGCAAACTCCCAGAGCACTTTCCCTGAAACCCTGGAGCCACTCCCAATCTTTACTGAGACCACTTCACTCACCCTCTTAGAGAGATCTTGTTCAGCTTATTTTCTGGTTCTCTGCAAAAGAAGGCAAAGCTATCTGCTTGGAAATCTGACAGATTATGAGCTAATAATCCCAAATCTGAGAACTGTCATCATGGATTTAGTGACATCACATCTTTTTGAGGCTCCTGCAAAGCTGGGTAATTGGAAAGTGGAACTTGACAGTTCTGTTTAATAAAAAGAAGTTAATAAAGAGAAGCAGAGGTGTATAATGAAATCTCAATGTTGGAAGAGAACCTGGTATTCCTTTATTCCAATTCCTAGTTACCCCTTTTATTGGTGATCCTTTTAAGTCAGGTCCTTGGCAATCCTATTTTGGTCACTATGATACTGCTGGATACTGTTCCCTCTTCTCCCTCAAGAGGAATCAGTCATTCTTAAGATTCTTCCTTCTCAGTGCATTTAAGACCAAGTTCAGACTGCCCACCAGGGAGGGTCAGGAGGCTCTGCATGGTGTGACTCGGTCTGCTGTTTTGGCCTCTTCTCTCCAAAGTCCTTGAGGCTGTAGCCACAGCACATGGTTTCTGCTGTTCTGTTTTCAAGGCATCCTATTTCTTTGGCCTCCCACCTCTGTAGATGTTGTTCTTTTGCCTGGAATGCATAATCACTCTCCCTGGCTTATCTTTTCACCCTTTGAACTCTTATCTGCCCTTCAAGGACCTTTCCACTTTCTCTGTGAAGCACCCTGACTCTCCCCTGCCCCACCATGATGTTCTTGTTCTCCTAGCAGTGTTCAGCAGAACCATACTCCCTGGGTGTGGAGCTTAAGCTACCACTTACAAAGGATAGCCTTGAGCAACTTGCCCAGGAGTTTCTACACTTGTAAAATGGGGATGAGCACATACTTAATTAGAGTTGGTGTGAGGATTAAATGGCACAAAGATTATCCATAGAAAGCACTTGATGGATATTAATCGTACTCATTATTCAACCAGAAAGTAAGCTCCAAGAGGGAAGAGAGTTTTGTTCCCTCTTATCCCCATGGGGATAAGTGCCTGGCGTGTAATACACACACTTCAGGTGAATGAATGAATGAGCTTGTGAATGGGCCAGCACTCTTCTAGTCTCAGGGTCAGCAGCCTTGAATAAAATAGACAAAGCTTTAGATAGAAACAAGTAGACAGATATTTTCCCATCATCGAAGATGCTGTGAAAGAATTTAAAACAGGCAAGTGGGGAAGAGGCTTGAGATGAAAAAGCAGTATTCATTGAGGTTAGCAGAGCCATGCCAAAATGCCAAGAACATGGGTGAGGACTTCAGAAAGGGACCAGCAAGACCACGGACCTTAGAGGAGAACAAGCCCCTCTGGTATAGACCTTCCCCACTCTCCAAAGGGCTCCCTGACTGTCTTCCCCCACTGGACTGTGAGCATCACAAAAGAGGGACTCTATCTTATAATTCCTTACACATACAACAGCTGGCTAATAGTTAGGCATTTTGTAAATATTTGTTGATTAAACAAAGGAGTCTTCTTAAGAAAGTGCCTTACCATGTGGAGTTCCAAAATTAAATTGTTTATGGTCTGTTTTATCTTGGGGGACGTCAAGTCAGAGCTAAACTCAATCCCACCATGAAAACAGTCAGGGGGCCCAGAAGAGGGGATCCAAAGCTGTGGAGGAAGAGCCAGGAATGACTTCAAGGAAGAGTGATGTCCAGACTGAGGCAGGGACAGAATGAATTGGCTGGAGAAGTGGTGCTACTCTGGAGGTTGGCATGGAGTTATAATAAAGAGGAAAAGAAAATGTGGCACATATACACAATGGAATACTATTCATCCTTTAATAAGAAGGAAGTCCTGTCATTTGTAATGACATGGATGAACCTGGAAGATATAAGTGAAATAAGCCTGCCACAGAAAAACAGATGCCACATGATCTCACTTATATGTGAAACCCCAAAAAGTCCAAATCATAGGAGATAGTGAAATGGTAGTTATCAGAAGCTGAGTTGGGGTTGGGGAGATGTTGGTTAAAGGACACCAAATTTCAATTAGGAGAAAAAGTCCAAGAGATCTGTGGCACATCATGGTGACTATAATTAATAATATACTGAATCTCAAAAGCTGCTAAGACAGTTGATGTTAAATGTTCTCACCATGCACAAAAAAAAAAAAAAAAAAAAAAAAAGTGTTTATGAGAGGGAACTGGTATGCTACATAGCCTGCTTCAGCCATTTCACAGTGCCCACATACATCAAAACGTCATGTTGTATACCATAAATACATACAGTTTTACTTGTCAGTTAAAAATAAAGGTTTTTTAAAAGATGGGAGATAAGCAGAACATTGTAAGCAGAAGGAACAGCCTGTGGTTCCCCAGAGCCGCCTCGCAGCAGGAGGGCAGAGGTGGCTGCAGAACACTGCACAGAGTCAGTGAGGGTGGACCTTCCAGCCACTAGGGTATGGAGACCCCAGCACCAGGGCAGTGGGAGCCACCAAGTGATATAATTGGATTTGTGCCTTTAGGAAACCTCTTGTCCACCCTTAAGGGATCGGGAAGGGCCAAGACTGCAGAGATTCCCACCCGGAGCTGTCACCATAACCCAGTAGAGAGGTCTAGGTTCCTTCTTGACAAGACCTTCAGTGTTTCTCTCAGGTCTCAAACGAATGGCAAGTACAGGTCCTTGTTCATTTCAGGAGATAGATTCTTTCCCTCCTCTGACCCCCCACTATTCAGATCAACAAAGGGGGGACATATTCCTAAGAGTCTGCCCCAGCACAGTAAAATGTTTTTGAAACTTTTCTGACTTCACTTGCCCATCTTGAGCATAGAAACTTCTAGAATGGTAAATGACTCACCTGTTCCTTATTATCACTTTACCCAGATTTTTTCCCCACATTTTCTTACTGATGCATTGTAGTTTCAGGTATGATGGGATTTGTTGTTACATATTCGTACATGCACTCAATGTAACAATATAAATTGGCCAATATCACCCCTTTCCTCCCTGCTTCCCACCACTTGGTCCCTTCCCTGTACCGATCTCCCTTTGATTTTCATGAGATCCACTCCCACCTTTGTTTTCCTTTTTCCTCTCTAGTTTCCACACGTAAGATGAAACAGACGACCCTTGACCTTCTGAGTTTGACATATTTTGCTTCACATGATGGTCTCTACTTCCATCCATTTTCCTGCAAATGCTGTATAATTTCATTTTAATTTATGGCTAAATAAAACTCCATTGTGTATCTATACCACATTTTCTTTATCCATTCACTCATTGGTGGGCACCTAGGCTGGTTCCATAGTTTGGCTCTTGTGAATTGTGCTGCTGTCAACATGTTACCCAGTTTTAATCTCCACATTGTAGGGAAGATTTGAGAACCTGAAGAAGCTTTAGAAAAGAAGAAAATGGGCAGTCTTGAGGCAGGGTCCTAAAGGACCAGATCCTTTTAGAGAAAAGTAGTCCAAAGAATGAATGAATGTTCCTTCATTGTTTAGAAATTAGTTCTTGAATTACCATTCTTCAGTGAACTAGAATTTTAAAGTCTGGAATTAAATAGACCCCAAAAGCACATTTGAATTATACACCAGGAAGAACTTTTTAGTAAAAACTGTCAAATACTTTAACAGGGTCATGTGGGAGTCAGCAGAATCTCAGCAGAAGAGCTGAGAAATAACCTGTGGGGGACGGGGAGGGAAGCAAGAGGATTTTTAAACTTGGAGTCTTCTGCACTGTACTGGGTGACAAAGCGGAGCATTTTCTGACATCTTTAACTGTGATTCCCCTCCTGTCCCTAGAGCCTGCCCTCAGGGTCCACTGCAGCCTTGCCTTCTAGAAGAAACTGCCTTATAAGGCTCTCTTTTGGATAGTTCAATGACAAAACACCCTTGGGTGATGTCCAAGGCCAGACGGCCTTCCTCACTCTAGATTCCTCCTCCCAGTGGATAAGATCGTGGCGCTTCCTTCCCCCTCAGCTACCCCACACATCTGACCTCAGCTGTGCTTTTAACTATAGAACAAACAACATTTTGTTCTTCATAATGGTAGAAAGGGAAACCTGAGTTATTGTTTTTTTTTTTAAAAAAACTATTAAGCCAGGGGATATATGAATGCAATTTTCTTTTGTAATTTAGGAGTGTCACAGTTAGAAAGCTTTGAAAGGGGAGACTTAAGTGTACTTTTAAATTAATGCGCCTGTTTATTTTATTAAAGATTTCCTTGTACTGTGTATGGGTGGAGGACACTAGAAATGTCCATGAAAATCTTCCTAAGCAGGTTCTACATGGATTTTCCAGGTCAAGCAAGGCCACCCTCTCCACACTCCACCCCCAGGCCTTGAAGAGAATGTGGGTTTATCATGAGCAGAAAGCAGAGTTGATAAAGTATTGGGGGGGGGGGAAACTGTTCATTTTTTACTTAAAATTGATGTGTTAAAGAGCGGAACTCTGTTTTATCCCCAAAGTTAGATTAATGGCAAATAATGTATCCTTTGAACAAGCATAATTTGTTGAACTGCCTTTTCCATTCTATTAAGGAAGGCAGGGCGAGGTTAATTAGAAACAGCTGGAGCTAACAGCCCTGCCCCTTCAATGTCCCCACCAGGCACAGAGGGTTACCCGGGAATGTCCAGGAAACCCAGGGAGGGGACCCTGTTCCCCAAAGCAGGCCAAGGCTGCAGAGAAGTTTTGCTTCTGAAAAATAAGAAGGTTCAGACCAGGTAAAACAGACCTAGTAACCCAGTGTTGACAAAGCCCCATTTATAGAAGATGAAGTTACCCACGGTAAGTGCTGAGAAGGCCAAGGGCAAGCCAACAGGTTCAAAGAAGACTTGACCACTACGAAAAAACACTGCTCACAACTTCAGGAAAATGTTTGTAATAAATGAAGAGGAATGTAGTCTGCCCGCAAAAGATCATTGCCAAGGTCAAATCATACAACAGATAGGAAAGCACTGTTCAAACCATAGGGCAACAGATACCTGTGAACTCCTCAGGGGCAAGGACTCTGTCTGCATTGTCTGCCTTGCAGTGACAATGGTAGCTGACATAGTGCTTTACAGTGCTTTAGAGTTTGCCGAGGGCTCTGATAGACGGTCCTGTACTTCCTGTGCACAACAACCCTGGAAGGTAAGAGGAATGTATCCCAGTGTCCAGAGATGGAAACTACACGTCAGCCATCACACAGCCAGTATATACACTTCTGGAACTTGAATCTCAGTTTTTTGACAGCCTTGCTGTTCTGTGTGTTACAGAGACCAGTAGAATTGGCTCTCTGTCATGTTTTTCTCTTTATGAATCTGAAATCACTTCAAAATAAAATTTTGTTTTTTAAAAAAGTAATTCAGCCAGGCGTGGTGGTGCACACCTATAATCCCAGCAACTTGGATGACTGAGGCAGGAAGATCACAAGTTCAAAGCCAGACTCAGCAACTTAACAAGACCCTAAGCAACTTAGCAAGATCCTGTCTCAACATAAAAAATATAAGGAGGGCTGGGGACATGGCTCAGTGGTTAAGCACCCTTGGGTTCAATCCCTGATACATACACACACAAAAAAGGTAATTCCAAAGTCAAACCCTTAGATATGGAAAAGTTTTGGAAATACCTTTATGAATTTATTTTGCACTTTTTTTCTCATGAATTGACAAGGGTGATATGATACCTTCATGTCTAAATAGGTCTAAAAAAAGCTCTTGCACTGAACATAAAATGGAAACCCTGTACAAGAACAAATTTTAAGTCAGTTTAATTGACTTTGTGTACACATTGGTACACCTTATAACAATTGTCATGCTATGTTCAGTGGAGGACAGTATTTCTTAAATGAATGAATGTGTCCCATGGAGGTGGTGGATGTGGTCTGACTTCTTCATACAGGTCCCTTCTTCATACAGTCTAACATCAGGCCTTCTGGGGCCATACTGGAAACTGGTGCCCACCTCCACAATTGCAATTAGGAAGCACATAAAGGATCAGTGTGCTGGGGCCGATAATAAGTATTAGGCTCCTCCTGGAGCCTAATACTTCTGTGTGCTCTTTGATCATTTGCGGGGCCTTTCCATTAGCTCTTAGCTGTGGAGGAGAGAAATCGCTAGCTGTTCACATGCGGGAAGTATTCACTTTCACCAAGGTTTTAACCCTGAGTATTGACCTTGACCCCTGATCCCAGCACTGCTCTAGGTCAGGCCAACAGGTTCCAAGAAGACATGCTTTCCCAGCTTTAATGTTTACTAAGGTGTAGTAAACATGGTAAGGTATAGACTATGGTAGGGCTTCTCTCTTGAAGGAATTTGAATTTTTAGTAATTGAAACACCCTCTTGTTTGTTGTTGTTGTTGTTGTTGTTGGCCACGTGAAAACTTGCAGAAGAAAAATCCATGTAGGGATCTGAGAATTCAGTTAAGGATAATACATTTTGACTTTCTGGGAGGGAAAAAAGAAGAGCACTTTAATGGCCTAACAGGCAGAGATGCAGCTGACTGCAATCACCCTGTCCTTTCATGGCATTTTGCTTGAAGAAGGGACTTGACAGGGGCTTGTCTTTTCCCCTGAGTGAAAAAGGTTCAAAGGCATTTCATTTGCATCACCTTAGATTAGCAGGCCAGTGGTCAAGTGGCAGGACTGGGAAAGCTTTAGATCTGACATCTGCTCTGTTCTCCTCTGGCTTGACCCCCAAGCAAGAAAGAGAAAATTATCAAGAAATAGATCTCCTGGAACTGGCAGAAGGTTTTGAAAGAGACCACACAAAAATGAGGCTTCAGGATTCTGTCAGGGTAGCCCGAGCCTGCAGGATGCAATGCCCGTTCCTTCTCCATGGGATCTTTCAGAACTTTCTGCTCAGGGATCCAAAAGTGAATTTCAATGTCTGCTTCAGCAATTACATAGCAACCTTGGCTTCCAAAGGACCCACCTCAGGAAGCCATCCAGCTTTTGATGGAGAATGAAATGCACACACAGCACCACTGCTCTGAGTTAGACACGAGGGATCCATGCAGTGTGGCTGCTTATTAGAGATGCTCAGCCCAGCTGGAGAGGGCAGCTGGGGCAGAGATCAAGACGCTGCCAAATATTTGACAGGCCAGGGCTTCAGGTCCTCTCTGCCCAGGTGTACCTCAGATCAGAGGCTCAGAGCAGGAGGGAAAAGTTGATCTGACTTGGCTCTTTCTGCACCACAGAGCCTCTGGTTCACTAGGAGATAACTGGCAGGGCAGGACAGGCCTTTCCAGAACCAGTCATGATGAGGTAAAGTTAGCAGCCCCCTTCTTCACTCCTGCCTCCTGTTGCGTCCTCATCTGAGGCCTCTTTCTCTTTGCCCATCCTGCCTGACCTGTCATTGCACACTGCCACTTTTTCTGATCTGGCTGAGCTCAAAGAAATCTGGTGTTCTTTCCCCACCCCCCTAACCTTTGTTAGGTACAGAGCTGAACCAGCAGCTGTATAAATGGCAAGTTCTGCTCAATGCAAACCCTCACTCCATCCTCAGACTCATGAGCTGCACCTGACATGTCCCCATCTGAGCACAAATAAACAAAAACTTGACGTGCTCCCTCTGAAAGGTAGCCAACTCAGTCCATGTCATCCAGGAAAGGTGGCTGTCCCTTTTCTTGACACTATATTAGGATGAAGTTTTTTCACATATCTTAGTTTGATCCACTCCACACAGCAGCCCAAATCTATTGCCCCACTCAGGACAAGCCTAAAGGATGTCTATCCTATGGTGACCTTGGGCTGGATGGTAGGCCAAGGCTGATCCCAGCCCATCCCTACCAACTGCCTTCACTTTTGTGGTGTGTTGGGTCCACCAGCTACCAAGACTTAGCTGCTATATGTGAGGAAATAGAGCACAGTTGTTCCAGATGTACAGTTTGAAGACAGATCACCTCGGTTAAATCCCCATTCTGCCACTTAACTATTTGTATGACCCTAACTATAGTTTTCTTATCTGCAAAGCTGGTATAATAATAATGTCCACTGCTTAGAATTGTTGAGAAGCATGATAATTCATGAACAACATTGGGACCCGGTATTTAGAAAGGTCTCATTAAATTCTGTTTCATTTCCATTTTTATAATTAGCACTATAAAACCAAGTATGAGTTAGTTTATAAATACCTTTACTTTGATGTGTTTATGTCTTACTTCAACCAGTCCAAACACAGTATTGCCTCGTGTGTCTCCTGGTTGGAGCTAAAGCCTGTGTTTAGGTCTATGCAAAACAATTGCAGATAATGTTCTTATAAATAAATTCCTGGAACCCTCCACCTTGCTCTGCAAGGATTCTAGGGCAAGAAGTTCTACCCTGTCTCCTGGGAGATCCCAGGGCACAGCACAGTCTATTGGGATCTATCCAGGATGCTGAACAGTGTGTTTTGCTTTGCAGCATAGAATATTTTCATCTCCAGGCTTAATGTCACATATGCTATTTTCTAATAGTACCTTTTAGAGGTGTTCAGATACAGAGGTCACTCACATTCAGTAATTATTGTCCTATCTCTATCCTGCATATTCTATCAGTATTTTGTACATTGGAAATGATCAGTCATTTTTTGGTTGGTTAGTACATTTAAAACAAAGTATTGGCTCCAAAGAGAAATGTGAATCAAAATCATAGTTTGGAGAAAGAAGAATATAATTAGTACCCAGTAGGGACATGTTAAGTATTATCTTTGGCTGGTGGAGTCTTATTGATGGAAAAAATAATTTCTTTGCTGCAATCCATGTGTCTGTTCTTTGGCTTACATGTGTAGCCTCAGCTTAGCAGGAACTCATTTTAAAAATCAAAACACTTAACTATAATGGGCAAATTTAGACTCAGGAGGTACCCACTTAGGTTGGCTTTTTGCATCTGAGAGATGATAATGTTCACCTCTCAGTATTGGATGGAGAGTAAAAGAAATGAGGGCACGGAGAGCAGGTTCAAGAAAACGAATTAATTTTCAGATCTACCAGCATCAGCAAGTTTGAGTGAAATTGACAGAACATTGGGACTAACAACTCTCCACTCACAAGGCACTCCATCATCCTTTACAGCAGTGTTTCTCCACCTTGGCTGTACATCAGAATCGCCAGGGGAGTTTTACAAAATGCTAATGCCCAGTTCCACTCAGCATTCTGATTTAATCAAACTGGATGTGACCTGGGCAGCAGGATTTCTGACACTTTCCTGATGATTTAATGTCCTACCCAGGTACAGAACTACTGTTTAAAAAGAATTTCCAGGGACGCTGGGGGTGTCACATTCCTTAGGGATTTTTCTAATAATGATGGGGCAATGTTTGCCCAGGTTATTCAACATCTAGTACTTTGCAGCAGGAAGACTTTTCAGAATATTGAGTTCACCTAAAGCTCAGGAAATAATGCCAAGAATTAATAAGTGTGACAGCATCAAATTAAAAAGCTTTAGCACAGCAAAGGAAACAGTGTGAAAAGAGAGCCTGCAGAATGGGAGAAAATCTTTGCTAGTTAATATTTTGACAAAGGATGAATATCCAGAATATATAAAGAACTCAAAAATCTTACCACCAAAACAAACAATACAAAAGAAATAACCAAGTCAGTAAATGGGCAAATGAACTAAACAGACACTGTTCAGAAGTACAAATGGCCAACAAATATATGAAAAACTGTTCAATATCTTTAGCAATTAGGAAAATGTAAATCAAAACTATACGGAGATTTCCACTCATTCCAGTTAGAATGGCATCCATCAAGAATACAAATAACAATAAACACTGGCGAGAATGTGTGCGTAAAGGAACACTTTTATACTGTTGTGTTGCAAATAAGTACAACCACTACAGAAATCAGTATGGAAGTTCCTCAAAAAACCAGGAATGGAACCATCATATGACCCAGCTATGGCCAGGCATAGTGCTGCATCCCAGCGACTCTGGAGGCTGAGGCAGGAGGATCACAAGTTCAAAGACAATCTCAGCAATTTAGCGAGGCCCTAAGCAACTTAGCAAAACCCTGCTTCAAATAAAAACTAAAAAAACAAAAAGGGCTGGGGATATGGCTCAGTAGTTAAGCACCCCTGGCTTCAATCCCCTGTACCAAAAACAAACAAATAAATAAAATTTAAGACAGAATACTATGACAATACATGCATATCCCTCTGTGTGCCAGCACAATTTACAATAGCCAAATTATAGAACCAATCTAAGTATTTTTCAGTGGATGAATGGATAAAGAAAATGTGGTATATATAAAGAATGAAGGTTTTTTTTTTTTTTGGAGGGAACCTGGAATTGAACTCAGTGGGTGCTCAGGCCCTGAGCCACATCCCCAGGCCTATTTTGTATTTATTTAGAGACAAGATCTCACTGAGTTGCTTAGTGGTTTGCTAAGTTGCTGAGGCTGGCTTTGAACTAGCAATCCTCTGCCTCTGCCTCCCGAACTGCTGGGGTTACAGGTTTATGCCACTGTGCCCAGCTTACAATGAAGTTTTATTCAGCCATAAAGCAGACTGAAAAAATATGTCATTTGCTGGTAAATGGATGAAACTGGAGAACACCATGTTGAGTGAAATAAGCCAAAGTCAGAGGTCATATATTTTCTCATGTGAAAAAGAGAGAAAAAAAAGGACTAAAAAAAAGAAGGGATAGCTCATGGAAATAGAAGGGAGATCAACAAAATAGAGGAAGGGGACCAAAGGGAGGGAAGTGGGGAGGAAAAAGGTAAATAGGGATGAACTGGACCGAGTTGTACTGTTACCTTGTCTGCATGTACAAACGTAACAGTGAATCCCACTGTTGTGTATAATTATGATGCACCAATAAAAAGGGAAAAAAGAATATGAAGTCCACCACCCAAAGTGGATGCCCTGAAACATAGGATGGCTTCGTGTCAGGCAGGCAGTGTGATGACCTGGCTACTTTTTTTTTTTTTTTAAGGTACTGGTGATTGAATCCAGGGGCACTTAACCACTGAGCCACATCCCCAGTTCTTTTTAGTTTTTTTTTTTTATTTTGAGACAGGGTTTTGCTAAATTGCCTAGGGCCTCACTAAGTTGCTGAGGCTGGTCTCAAACTTGTGGTTCTCCTGCCTCAGCCTCCCAATTTGTTGGGATTATAGGCGTGCACCACCATGCCTGGCTCTAGTCTGGCTACCTCTTAACTCCTTGGCCATTTTAGAGATCTTACCTACATCAGGCAAAATAAAAGTATGTTTACATCTATCAGTATTGTTGGTATTTTTAAATTTTGAGAAAACACAGCACTTTGAGAAAAGTATTTACCTAAAGCCACATGATCCATTCTTTCAGTTATTTCTCCAGAGCACACATTCCTTGAGCCTAGTGTCTTTATCTGTTGTTCACCACTAAATCCCCAGTGTCAAACAGTCCCTGAGCCTGGGAGGTATTTAATGCACACTTTTTGAGTAAATAAATGAACAGTTAAAGGTGTACTTATTATGTGCCTCCTTGGAACCTTCACACTGATAGGAGGCCACCTTTCTCTGTCACCTTTCTGGAATCCTAATAGGATGAAGATGCTCTGTTCAGCTTATAGGTCCCTTAACCTAAAGGAGAATCTTTTAGCACTCAACTGAGACCTTTCTTATTGGCATTTTCTCAAATTCTCCCTCACACTTACTTTCTATGGCCAAAAAACTCTGAAGAGGGGTGCATTGGCACACACCTGTAATGTCAGTGACTCGGGAGGCTGACACAGGAGGATCACAAGTTCAAGACCAGCCTCAGCAACTTAGCAAAGCTCTAAGCAACTTAGTGAGACCCTGACTCAAAATTTTAAAAACTAGGGATGCGGTTTAATGGTGCAACACCCATGGGTTAAATTCTCAGTACAAAAAAACCAAACAAACCTCTGAGACTGAGAGCGATGTTCCATTCAATTTTATCATTCCCGAGTATTTCCCAGGCAGTGTGTATGATGTTCTACCACAGCCACAGGCCGTGTCAGGTTGGGAAATTTACCTAACCTCCCTGTGCACCAGTTTTCTCATCTCTGTAAAATCAAAGTGGTACCAGCCTCACCGGCAGATTTGGGAGATATATAAGTTAACTTTTTTTAAATGCTTACCATAGTGTTTAGGCCACCACTGGCCTTCAGTAAAAGTTAGTCTAGTCTGCTTTCCCTTTCAGTTAAATAGCAGTGGAGGAAACACAAGTATGGTGCATTCTTGTTATCTGCGGTAGTTATATTCTGGAAGTCTCTGTGAGTGCTGAATTAACAAACACTGAACCACGGCTCCTGGGGTGATACAGTTAGAATCCCAGGGGCCTCTGACCACAATTTCATCAACCTGTGGTACATAACTTTGTTTCGTGTGTGTTTCTGTTTAAAGACACCTCATTTAATATATGTTAGGATTCTCATTAACATTGAACTCACAGCCAGCAGCACCATATGAGGCTTATCAGACACATTCTCTGTAAGGCACATCACAGCCTTCTTGTTCCTGGGGACACAAGACAGCACTTCAGCACAGCACTTGGAGGCCATTCTGAACAGCTAAATTGACAACAGAAAGCAAATACACACAAAATAAGTGGCACTAAATTGATTGCAAAAGGGACACCTGTTTACAATGAGACCTGAAGTCAGGAGGCAAAATGGCACCTCAACTGGAAACTGCACTTTGAGTGACTCGAATTTCTCGCCACTTTGGATGTCTTGCAAATGATCTGATATGGGGTTTGCAAATAAGTGTTAGCAAGTGGGAGAATTGCAAATGTAGAACCTGCCAATGAGGATTGACTGGGTTTGGATAGGGCCAGGGGATCCACAGCCAGCATTAGGGAACTTCCTAAGCGTGAAGGCAGAACCCATGTGTGGACTGTGCTTCCTGGGTCTGCCCCAAGACATACGACATTGTTCTGGGCACAGTGCAGGTCTTCAGGGAATAATTCATGGATCGACTCTTGCTTCAACTTAAAAACACATATGCTATTCCTGTTTGGGCTAGCCCATTACAAACCTTTTTTGCCCTTCACCTCCTGCAAACAGGACTCCCGGGGCATTTCATGGGTGGCCGTAGGGAAGGTTCGTGGGAGGACGCCCTGCTGCTTTCCCTCCCCAGCCTTCCCCCCAGCTAGCTGAGGAAACAAGGTTACCGTGGATTTCAATACAAGTGGAAAATTCTCAGAGTTCCCCTTCATTCCCATCAAGTGCCTGCTGCTTGCAAAGCTGTGCTGGATCCATAAGGAAATTTAATCTGATGAAAAGATAGTGGTTCCTTCTAAGTGGTTCCTTAGAATCCGGTGGTCCATGTGTGTGATCTGTGAAGTGTGAAAAGGCAAAACGGGCCATTGCTCCTGGGTAAGTCAGGTCAAGAGAAGGGCTCAGGAGCAAAGGACGGACAGTTAAAATACACACGCATGCAGCTCTCAATCCTTTATTTTTAATCACTGGAAGCATATTTTCTCTGCGATTTCTACTGAAAGAGAAAAAATGAACAAAGGTACTTTCACAGTTGTGGCCTATGAATACATTATGATGTGATTACAGATTGTAGGAGCTTATAAATAATGTAACTGGCTGGATGTCAGTGAATTAGTTATTACTTCGCCCAAAGTGACATTCTAGAATGGAGATGAGTGAATCTTAGGTTTGTTTGCTCCAAATTGAACTCAGAAGAGAAATATTGTTCCAAAGGAATCTTACAGCCATGTTTAATAACCTCAATATCTGCTAAGAAAAAAAAAATTCACAGTTGAATTCATGTCTTGCTACCTAGTTCCCTAGCAAAGGAGTAAAAGCAAAATTTTCAGTAGGTGCAGTGACCTATTGAGATGATGAGGATACCATATTCCAGTTAGGGATCCACAATTCATTGTCAAATGTTTCACATTTTGTACAAACCATGATGAATTTTCAATTCTAGACTTAAATATCCATGTTCATTTAATTTCAGCTGCCATGGGCCTTCTGTGTGTCCTGGGAATGTAAGCTAATCTAATTTCACATTTTTTTTTTAGTTACAGTTGGACACAAAACTTTTATTTTATTTATTTTTATGTTGCTGAGGATTGAACCCAGCGTCTTGCACATACTAGGCGAGTGCTCTACCGCTGAGCCATAGCCACAGCCCCTGTAATTTCACTTTTATAACTAATTGTTCCCACCTGATGAAAGGAAAATAGATTTTTATAAGTATTATTCCTAATTCTGCATATTTTAAGTGAACCATAGTTTACTCATGTTTTTCTCTGTCATAAATAAACTTTCTACTCACATCTTTAGACCTAAAGTTCTTTCCTCTAAGTGTCTCTTTAGAATAAGTTGTAAATGAGAATTACTCATTCAAAGATACAAATGTTTCTAAAATTTTTGAAGTGTATTGACACTGGTAATTCCAGTTTTAAAAACAATTTAAACACATTTTCCTATAAAAGCAAAAGGCTAAAAGCAAAACTTCCAATACACAACAGAAATTACCTTTCAATTATGATCAGATTTGTTTTGAGAGTGACTATCATCAATAGAGACTGTTGATGGTTGTACCTGCATCCCAGTTCCTATTTATAAAATTGCAGCTACTGGTCAGAAGTCCAAGAGTCCTGCCAAGTTATCTAGTTTGCATGTAAGGTTGCCAGGCACTGGCAGTTTCTATCTTAAATCATGTAGAGTTCTTCCAGCAAAAGCAGAAAGAAAGATACCTATTTGCTGTAATACTTTTCTTTTGTTAGAATCAAATTTGGCCAATCAAATATTTAAAAATAATAGGAAGATGGAAAGAATATTCCTTTGTGCATAATTGGATTGAGGTAAAAAAAAAAAACTGCATCCCTAGATCCCTAGTAGGATAGTTGAAAATATCTGTATGTCAGCAGCCACATATGTGAAATGTAAACAGTAAAAATTGAGTGAAGCTGGACGCGATGGTGCACGCCTATAATCCCAGCAGTTTGGGAGGCTGAGGCAGGAGGATCACAAGTTCAGCAACTTAGCGAGAACCTAAGCAACTCAGTGAGGCCCTCTCTCTAAATACAATATAAAAAAGAGGTGGGCATGTGGCTCAGGGGTTAAGCCCCCTGGGTTCAATCCCCGGTACCAAAAAAAAAGAAAAGAAAACTGAGTGAAATTTGGAGATCTCTTTGATGTTACTTATGGAAGGGAAAAAAAGTCTTTACTATTCTATTTAATTACAATGCATGGTATACAGTAGTCTTCTTATCCTTGGTTTTGCTTTCCAAGATTTCAGTAACCTGCAGTCAATTATAGTTTCAAAATACTAAGTGGAAAATTCCAGAAGTAAACAATTTATAAGCTTTAAATAGCTCTTATTTCAGAATATTGTCATACTTCTTGTATCAGTCATCTCTTGCTATAAATTATAATCTAAACTTTTTCATAATTATGTATGTATAAGAAAAAGCATAGAATATACATAGGGTTTGGCACTGCCCACTTTCAAGCACCCCCAGGAGATCTTGGAACATAGCTCCCTCAGATAAGAGGGGGACTATCCCACACCCATGATTCTCAGCATCTCTTTAACTACTAGTTCTGTGCATATCACCAAGACCATGGTTGACCACTGTGTCATCTATTTGTGAATGGTACTGTTACCCTTCACCTCTCAGGGAGAGCCTGTGCACTACTCGATTATTAAAACCATCAAAGAATCTCTTTGCAACACTTTACCCCACACGTGCTTGGAGCCCTCCTTCATTCCTCAAAGAGGCTGGGGAAGCCTTGCTTCTCTCTCTTTCTCAAGGGCTTTCACTTCCAGCATATTCAGCAACAATGGTCCTTAGGCAGGCAGCTATCCCTGTTCCTACAGTAAACAGTGCTGAGAATGTATTTACAAAATAGAGAAGCTGCATGTGATTTGGGAGTAGAAGTTTTCTCATATTTGAAGGAGAGAGAATACAACAGCACAATGTGGTTTATAAGAATTTTCACATACATGCGTAGACATATCACCTTTTTAATTCTTAGAAGAACCTATGGGGAAGTATTGCCCCACATTATAAATTAGGCTACCAGGGCTGAGTGTGTTTGAGTGCCCATGCAGAGCTCCTGATTACTTGTGTTCCAGTGTAGCTGGAATAGCAAACTGGTGTACACACAGGCACACACACGTACCCACACCTCAACCCACAGGAAGCTAAACGTGGTGTCAGAGCAGTTGAACATAACAGATGATTCACTCATTCATTCATTCACAACTCTTAGTCTGTGCATTTCCGTTTCCATTCCTAACCTTGTATCTTCCTTTAGATTTCTTGTACGGTTAATATTCTGCATTTCCACAACCTCTAATTACTCTGATTCTAGTGTGTAGAAATACATAGGCTTATGCTTGTTTTGTTAAATTATGTGTGTGGTTTTAAAGAAAAATGTCCAGAGAATCCACAGCTGTTGTTTTAGTCAATTAAAATAACTTATTTCCACCTTTTGGCCATGGCAGTTTTCTAATATAGCATGATAAATTTATTCCCCAAGTTCCCATGGTCAGCCTGCCTAATTGCAGGTGATCCAACTCCTAATGAGTGCACACTGCCTGGGTCTGTTAGTTTTGCAAAACTAAAATAAATAACCAGTGTATCGTTTCATTCCCTGAGAAAAATGCAAAATAAATTAGAATAGGTAATCAGATAAATCACCACTTTCACTTGCATTTTATAAAAATAAAACCTACATCACTGAAGAGCATAAGAACTCTGTGAAGAACAAATTACGTTTTCAATCAGCTCAAATAAAATTGAGTCCTCTGGGGAGATGGGCTCTTTGTGTGTATGGGCACGTGTGCACAAGCATATTTCAGCTCTACAGAATAAGAATGGGACCACTGAGTGCTTAAAAACAGCAGGGTGTATCATAAGAACTGGAAGGCCTAACTTCATACACTGCCAGAGAAAGCAGAAAGTAGTAGATTTCTCATGGAAGCATGACATTTATCTCAGACTCAAGAAATTCTTAGGAGAATGAAGTGAAGGAATATTTCATGACAATTTTCTGAATCAGTTGTATGATGATATTTTGGTTCATCAATGCTTTTTAGGTATATAAGTATGTACCTGATGTAAAGGTACTGTATATTTTACTCAATATATATAAGGAGATGATTGCATTTGGGAAAGGGGAAGAAAATAAGGATGGCCAAAAAGAGCAGTAGCTGGTCTATTCATAAGGAATATGTTTGGCACAAATAAAAGGAAACCTGGTTCCAGTGGCTTGTCCCAAAGGGGGTTTATTTGCTTGCAGAGCAGCAGTTCAGGAGTGGATAGCCACTGGTATGGGTTTAACTGCTCAGCAATGCCCTCAGCAATGCCCTGGTTCTTTCTGTCTTTTTGCTTTACTATCTTTTGCATGTTGATTTTTGTCTTCCTTTCATGGTTGCAAGAAGGCTGCTGTGTGTCCAATCATCAATCCCTCAGTAGAGACAAAGGGATGGTGAAAAGGGAAATGCCAGCCATGCATCCCATTCTATCTGGTGAGAAAATGTTTCTCAGAAACCTCCTACTCTGCAATTTTCTGCCCATTCTCGTTGGCCAGGGAAAGGTCACTTGGCAAGACAGAGAACAGGGGTGGCGAGGACTGGGGTGGTATCTGCCTATCTCGTACGTACCTCCCTAGCTGGAGGATAGTTCCTCTTTTTAGTATTCCATTTCAGACAGAGTTGCTGAAGGTGAATTGAAAAGGTGACTAGAAGTTTAGTGTTTAGAGACCACAGACCCCACCAGACATCAGTGAACTACAACCATTCACTTTTGAAAACCAGGTGATCGATTAGGTCATGGTAGGTGAGGGGGTTGGTAAAAAGTTTTGTAGCAAAATACATCATTCCCAAAATTCAGTGGGAAAAAGTCCAATCCAAAAAATGTCAGAGATCTGCCTAGACAGTGTTCTCAAAGGAATGACATTTCACTCTTCAACAGTTTTCTTCACCAAAATGATGGCTAACAGTTTGCCATGAAAAAAAAGTGGTTCACTTTCATATGTGGAAAGAGATGATTTTTTAAAATAACCTAAGGCCTGGAGACGTAGCTCCGTGACAAGTACTTGTCTAGCGGGCTTGAGGCCTTGGGTTCAATCCCCAGCACCACCACCCCCCCCCAAAAAAAAAAAAAAAAAAAAAAAAA
>NW_026000108.1:42784327-42885342 GCF_001458135.2 Marmota marmota marmota | reverse complement strand
AAAAAAAAAAAAAAAAAAAAAAAACCTCAAGCTTTTGTGGACACAAGCTGTGAAAATGCTTAGAAAATAGCATACTTTGATTCTCCCATATCTTATAAACTTTCATTCATCCTCCGACCTAAGTATGGTGACTACTGTAGTGTTTTCTGTTTATTTAAAGCATATATATTGCAAAGATTAATGTTGAGGAGAGTATGGGGTTCAAACCACCACTCCCCAACCCAGTGATTGCATGATCTTGGGAAAATTACTTCTGTGAACCTCAGCTTTGTCATCTGTAAATTAGGGTTAATATTTCTACCCAAAGGGTTGGTGACAGTATTAACTGATAAGAGACTTCAAACATGGTCCCAGGCACTTGGTGGGATCTCTCAGTCTGGTCATTGACTTTATCATTAGTAGTGGCTAATGCTTCTGGGACTGCCCCCAAATGTGCCCTGGTACTGTTAGCTTCATTCTTCCCTCCTCCTGCAGCTACCCAGAGACATGGAGACACGGATGAAGGCAGAAACCAAGAGTGGTAGCAGTGACTTGGGGGACTGTGTAGAGAAAATGAGGGCTGTTCTTGCCCAAGCGAGTCCTGAACTTCTATATGTTTTTGTGTATTTGTACTCTACATCCTGCCTTCTTCCAACATGGGATTTGAGCAGTTCATGTCACCACACTCTTCAAATTATAGCAACAACATTGCCAAAAGCACTAACTTGGAAGGGTCTGAGCATAGATTAAGAGTGATCAGGAGCACATGACTTAAACTCTCCTCCCTTCCCTTCCTTCACCTGTGAAATGGAGCCATCAGGGCCTGCATTAAAGGGTCAGGATTAGGGTTATAGAAGAAGTAATGGATGTGAAAACCTTAGAGACTATGAACCCTGTGTGAACGCAGTCCTTATTTCTTTTGACTTTGCCAATTATGAGAGCAACAACTCTCCATATGCTGGTTTCATTGGCCACATTCTGTACATCGTATCAAACATTTACTTTTAAGTAGATCACCCAGGGTACATCTAGGCTTCAAATCACTACAAATCACTACAGCAAGTAGAACCCAGGACCCTCATCACCTTAGCCTGAACCAAACAATTAGTAAGGAAATCTGCTACAACGTGTTTATATGTAGCAAACTATAAAGTACTTGAACGTCAGCATCCATTTGAGCTAGTCTGTTCCTCTCCTGCCCTTCATTAGCTGGGTAACAAGAGCTGGCAGCCTTCTCCCATCTGGAAGCTCCTGTGGCACACTGACCTGGAAGGTATACCAATGGCAACCTTTATGTTACCCACCAATCACTTCAGTGAGTACAAGAAACCATCCTATCACCTGCCAAAGTCATAGGAATTAAAAATGTCTCATTCCTCACTTAGGTATGGGGGCTGTTTCCTGTGAGTCCGATGCCACATGGGCACTGTGGGGCACAGAAGACACACTCCAGTCTCTGGAGAAGTCCAGTTTAATAGAGTTGTAGCAGCCACAGTTTGTCCATCTCCCTCAATTCAGTTCCCTCATAAAAACAGGGCACTAGAAGCGTGATTGCCAGCATGGGGAAAGCAGGGGTGGGAGTTGCTTAATGAGTCTAGAGTTTCAGTTTTGCAAGATGAAAAGATTTCTGGAGATCAGTTGTACAAGAATGTGAATATACAGGAGCTTCTCAACTTACAGCTGGGTCACATCCTGGTGAATATAACATTACGTGTATTTATACACACACACACACACACACACATAAGCATATATATGTGGATATATGTATGTACATAAACATTATGAAATATATATATATATATATATATATATATATATATATATATATATATATATATNNNACACACACACACACACACACATAAGCATATATATGTGGATATATGTATGTACATAAACATTATGAAATATATATATATATATATATATATATATATATATATATATATCTCCTTTGTACTAATATATCATCTATACTGGTATAGGGGAATTTAATCCAGGGGTGGATTGTCACTGGGCTACATCTCCAGCTTTTTTCCTTTTTTCTTTTCTTTTTTTTAAATTTTGAGACAAGCTTTTACTAAGTTGCTGAGGGCCTTGCTAAATTGCCCAGGCTGGCCTTCAACTTGCAATCCTCCTGCCTCCATCTCCTGAGTTGCTAGGATTACAAAAAAGTAAAACTAATAAGAGAGTTACTCTGATAACTGAGAAATCATAAAGGAAAATATTGACACACTTAGCTACATTAATTTGTGTGTGTGTGTGTGTGTGTGTGTAGTGCTAGGGATTGAACCCAGGGCCTCAAGCATGATAAATAAGAGCTCTACCACTGAGCTACATCCCCTCCAAGCTACATTGAATTTTAAAGCTTTTATACTCATTCATTCATCCACTCATTAAGCAACTGTTTTATTGAGAACATACCATGTGCTTGGCACTGTTCATTTTTTTTTTTTTTTTTTGTACCAGGGATTGAACCCAAGGGCACTTAAACATTGAGCCATATCTCCAGCCATTTTTTGTTTTATTTAGAGACAAGGTCTCACTGAATTGCTTAGTGCCTCGCTAAGTTGCTAAGGCTGGGTTTGAACTCACAGTGCTGCTGCCTCAGTCTCCTGAGTTGCTGAGATTGTAGGCATGTGACACTAGACCTGGCTGGGCACAGTTCGTGATGCTGGGGATACAGCAGTGTATGTACCAAGTAGCCTCGCTGCTCTCATGGAGCTTATATGCTAAATGGCAAAACTGAAAGACAGTGCTAGCCTGGAGAAATTTGCAAAATGTGTGGTAAACAGAGTAAATATCTGTAATGAACAGAGCTCATATAAATTGACAAATAACACAATAGGAAAGTGAGGAAAAAATATAAACAATGAATAAAAAGAGGAGCAACTTCAAATGGCCAATAAACGTGTGAAGAGTTGCTCAGCCTCACAGATAGTCCCAGAATGCAATTAGAACAACAGTAATCAACAATGTGTCCCCCTTCAGCTTGGCCTAATTTTGGAAAACGACTAACTCCCACTGCTGGGAACTGTATGAGAAAATGAGAACCCTCAGCCTCTACTGCCACGACTATGAATTCCTAACGAGCTTTGTGAAAGTCATCTAGCATTCTCATACCCTTTGACCCAGCAATCTCACTTCTTGGAACCTATCACAGAAACAGAAGCATTACTACATAAGGACTTGTATGCAAGAATATTTATTTCATTATAGTCTGTATATAGAAAAAAATGGGAACATCCTGAATGTTCTTAAAGAAGTATATCCATGTTATAGAACATTTTGCAGCTATTAAAAATGAATCTGGCCTACATGCATTGACCTAATAAGATCAACATATGATATAGTTATTGTTCAGTGAGAAAAAGGCAATTTGCAGGGTAATATGTTTAACATTCTTCATTTTAAAAGAAAGAAAATGGAAAAAAAATGTGTGCATATATAGTTATATAAGTTATCAGTGGTAGGATTATCATGGAATCAAAATAGGAAATTTTCTGCCATTTTACATACTTTTATATTGTTTGAATCACTACAATGAGCATGTACTTTTGTATATTTTTAATACCAAAAAAATTTTTTAAAGAATACATTCCCATTACATCATTGCTATTCCCCACATAACGTGATAAATGCTGCTAAAAATATGAAAGAATTTTCTCTACCTCCTTTATTTTAAAAATACTTTTTTAGTTGTTGATAGACCTTTATTTTATTTATTCATATGCAGTGCTGAAAATTGAACCCAGTGCCTCACACATGCCAGACAAGTGTGCTAGCACCAAGCCCCAGCCCCAGCTCTATCTCCTTTTAATTGCCAGCAGGTTAATTAAAAAGTAGAGTGTAGCCCAGCATAGTGGTGCACGTCTGTAATCCCAGTGGCTCAAGAGGCTATGGCAGGAGGATCAAGAGTTCAAAGCCAGCCTCAGCAAAAGCAAGGCGCTAAGCAACTCAGTGAGACCCTGTCTCTAAATAAAACACAAAACAGGGCTGGGAATGTGGCTCAGTGGATAAGAGCCTCTGGGGTCAATCCCTGGTTAAAAAAAAAAAAAAGAGTTAAGAGTATAGTCTCGTGGGTCTAGAATGATTCTGGAGTGATGTTTTAGTTCACCGTTAACCTTCCTCAGCCCACTTCCCTTATGTTCTGTCAGTCTAGGAAGCTTCACACATGACAGCTCTTCTGGACACCAGAAGAGTTTCTCTCACACCTCATTTTGAGACCCATACTGATGTGGAGAGGAAAATTCTAGAACATTCTTTGCAAACTCAGGCTTACTCTTAGGAAAGTCTGTGACTGATATCTCCTGGGCTGAAACTTACACCTATTACCTCCACTTCAGATACCAAGACAAAGAATCCAAAAGGATTCCAGACCCCCAAAGGACCTCCTAGATCACTGCTTCAATCTTCCCATTTTAATGATGAAATAACTGAGAACCAAGTGAATATAGTGAGAATTGAAGCCAAAGCCCACTCACCCAACTGCCAGCCAGTGCCCTTCTGATGCTCTTGTCTAACTCTCTGACATACCAGTGTCACCTCATTGGCTCGACATAAAGATTCTTTTACACTCCATCCACAGTCTGTTGGATGCAAACTACTTACATAGAAACCCCAAGTGAACTAATTTATCAATGTCAAAGGACCAGGAAGGCAAAGTGATTTGATTACAAACCCCCAAAAGGAGCTTTTCGGAGCAGGGATAAAACTCTGCATAGTCCCTTGTTTTGTGCTGAGGACCTGGAACTTCCAACTTTTCCCTCTCTGGATCCAGGCTTCAAAGTCCCACAGAATTAGAGACTAAGAGGCATCCCCCTGCCACCCGGAAGCCAAGGTCTTCATCAGCTTCTGCTTTTATTTCAGCTCAGGGAAAATCCCTGGGTGGTAGTTGACACTTCCAGCCAATTGGTTTCTGCACAAGGTCCAAGCATTCCTCATGGCCCGATCAGAGGGTCACACCACACACCAAGAAGGATGTGACTAACAAAGAATGTGACTTCAGAGTTTCCACAAGTCCAGACAGCTTCTGATAAACATTTAAACACAGGTCAGGAATGTTTTCCTTTCTGAGGGGAAAATATGTGGTCTATGGTGTGAGTGGGAGCGGGGAGAAGGGAATTAATCTAAACATCAGCTTCCTCCCTTCATAATTCTTAAGCATCTGAGCAGCAATCATTTTTAATACCTTGCCAACTTTCATATTTAGAGCCCAGAACCGAGTAGGGCTCAAAGAGAAGAAGACTAGGAGCTGTGAACAGCAGGCAATTCCAAAGTGATTACCAACCAAGTTCAAAACTAATGTGGAGGGCGGTGGTTTCCCAGCCCAAGGTCAGGAATTTTCCAGAAGGTATCCACTCAAGGTCTACTTTAAGTACCCACGTTGGGATTCTCACTTCCTGTTCTGACAAAAGGGGGAAGCCCTGTAGAGGAAATGGGCCTTGACTTCCAGGAGAGGAAAGGTGAGATGGGTCAGATGGCATCTCCCAGCATCCTCAACCATCCAGGGGATTCCTGGAACATTGGCCGGGGAAAGGAGGAGGGATTGAAGAGTAGGGAATTGACATTGACATCCCCTTGACAGGAAAAGAATGCAGCAGATAGTTTTTGTAACCAAAAGCACGTTCCTTAGTGCACTGCTCTGACGAATGTCGTTTAGCACTTTCCTCCGGGTTGTCTGTCTGGTTTGTCTTCTCACATTTCCTGAACCTGAGTGTGTTGAGGGGAAGGAGTTATAGGTAAGGCTGTCATTCCCTCAGATCAATGCTAAATAAAAAGTAAGGAAAATAAGTGTCACTCAGAAATCTTCCCATAAATGACAGGGGTGGGAGGGTCAGTATTGATAAGGTTTTGATATTAATACTTCATGTATCTAAAATTGAGATTCTTTTGAACATTTCATTTGTGTCAACCATTACCACATAGCCTGGAGCACTCAGGACAAATGTGGGTAGAATGGAGTAAGTAAGTAATGTCAGGTGTTCTTCCTTGAATCTTAGGCAGGTAGAGAAATGATCTTATTCTGAAAGCAGAAGGATTCCCATACTCGGTTTTGGATGTTTGTGTTAGGCAGATTTCCATCAGTGTGACAAATGCTTGAGATAACCAACTTTTAAAGAAAAAGGATTTCTTTTGACTCACGGTTATGAAGGGTTCAGTCCACGTTAGGTTGGGCCCATTGCTTATGGGTCTGTGGTGGAGAAACACATAAAAGGAACAAAGCCACTCACCTTATGGTTAGGATATCAAGAAGAAAAAGAAAAAAGGAAGAGGAAGGTGGTGGAGTTCCATTACATCATTCAAGGGCACACCCCCATTGACTGGAAGACCTCTTAAAGTTTGTACAACCTCCCAATAGTACCACAAGCTGGAGACCAAGCCTGTAACACATGAGCTTTTGGGGAACCCTTAAGATCCAAACTATAGCAACATTTCTTGCTTTTGCCACTGAGATAAGGTATGGTATTTTGAAAATCTGGTCTTCAGAAAGCACATTCTCTTTGTTTGTTGGTTCTTTCATTCTTGTAGTCACTCATTCATTCAGGTGTCCGCCAAGCCCTATGGTGGACTCTGAGGGCATGGAAAAGGCCATGTCAAAGGACCATAACTCAGAAAACTAGCCAGGTACAATGGCCCATACCTATAATCCAGGCAACTTGGGGAGGCTGAGCAAGAGCTCTATCACTAAGCTACATCCCCAGTTGACTGGCAAGGCTGAGGCAGGAGGATCACAAGTTCAAAACCAGCCTCAGCAACTTAAAAAAAAAAACTCTGTTGCAAAATAAAAAGGGCTGGATATGTAGCTCAGTAATAGAGCACCCCAGTTCAATCCCCAGAACCACAAGGGGGATAAAAGAGAGAGAAAACTCTGGGAATCCTCGTCAAGATGGATGTTTTAGGGTCATACCTACCCTGGAATCCTGGCCTGCTGCTGCTGAGCTCCATGAGTCTGTATAAGTTATTCAAACTCTCAGAGTTTCCAATTCCTCATCTGTAAAATGTGGCTAATAATATCTCATTGGATTCTTATGAATATGAAACTGAGACACCCTATGGAAGAGCTTGCACTTTGCCTGGGAGATAGTCAGCTCAGTAATTGGCAGTAGAAGCAATGTTCTAATGGTGGTGGTAAGGGCAATGGTCATTCTTATTATTAAAAATTATTATTATTAATGAGAAAAATAACAATGATAAAGGTAAATGAGATGCTGTTAGAGGTCAGCAGCAGGGAGATTTTCTGGGTGGAAGGCACCTATGAATATTTCACACTGAACTTGCTAGCTCCTTCCCTGAGCTCTTTTGTTTATTATTATTTTTTAATTACATCTTAGTGGAGAAATTGGGAAGTTCCCCTTCCTTTTGCACTTAGTTTCTATTTCATCCCTGAAGATTGAAGCTTCAGTACAGAATTCATCTGAAGCTGCATCCCAGCATTTACATTGGCCTTGAAGTGCCAGAGTAATTATTCTGTCAATTATTTGACTTTTTGCAGTACGCCTACCTTGAAGAACCTGGCAAAGGAGGAACTTGTTAATGTGTAACATGGAGATAAGCAAGGCTCTGCTCTTTTTTTATTATTATTCTTTTTTCATGGCTGTTCAACTGGAAAACTGAAATGGTTCTATTTGCATCTCATCAAGCAGTGTTGAAAGGTGGGGGAGAAAGGGCTTTTGCTAATGAAGTACATTGGAAATTTTAGCAACACTAAATGCAATGAATCACCTGCAATTTGTAGTTTAAAAGAAAAAAAGAAATCACAAGACAATGTAAAGCTGCTTGAAGAAATGATGATATTTAAAAAGAAGACAGTGAAGAGGACTGCTTTTGAGTTGAGAGGAGTAGATAGGGATTGCTTTTGTGGGTGGAGTGAATGCTACTAGCTTGCATAGACAGCGCCTCATTTGCATAGACACAATGGAAGGCATTTACCATCAGCCCTAGAGAATCTCATCCAGAACACTCAAAAAATGAGCACCTGCAGCCGGAGGCATTAAATAAGGCCAGGACGATAGGTGACCCCAAAGCAGGAACCAGCTCTGCCCAAGTAGCAGCTCCCATGTTGACAGAGGTGGGTGGTGGCCGGGCTGGTCCTCTCCACCCTAACAGCTGGACTGGGAACTTTCCATTGTCAAAAGGACCTCCTAGTTATCATCCAAGCGCATTTCTGAAATGTCTGACTGTGCTGGGAGCTCCAGCCCTCCCTGGACTCAGTCTGCATTGAAAGCAAAGATCAAAAGATCATGGTAGAGCCATATATTTTTAAAACCCTAAGCCCACAAGTGAATGAGAAATACATATTTATATCTCTGGCCCATCAAAGGTAAGGGTGTCTTGTGAAAGATGAGGAAGAGGAATCAATAAGTGGGAATGAAGCTCTTAAAATTGGAGCTAGAGGAACAGCATGGAAGGCTGAGATGGAAAGCAAACACTGGATCTTTTACCACTTTCCCATCAGCTATAAGGAGTTTACTTGTCCGTTATTTAGTTGTTGAGGCAGAATTTAAGGTCGCCTACGAGATATAATGGCACAGTGGTTAGGATCCGGGATTCTAGAACCACAGTGCTAAGTTTTTCATCCCAGTTATGTCTTGTGGCTTTGGGCAAGTTACTCAACCTCTCTGTGCTTCAGTTTTCTCCTCGGTGAAAAGGGAGGCAGCCCCAACCCCACAGGGTTATTGAGAAGGATGAATTGGTTACACACGTGAGTGCCCATAGTGAGCAATCGGAACAGGTTTTGCATTTGGTTTCGTTAGGTGGGCACTGGTGGGGATGGGAGCAGGAGTCAGCTGAGGGTGGAAAAAGTAACATGGAACAGGATAATAGAATAGGATGGCTTATAGGGACCGTGAATGTCATCTAGTCCAGCCTCCCCTCACCAGGGAAACAAATCCTGTGGCATTTTTAAATAATTCTTTTTGAAATCATAAGGAACAGTGGCTGTTTATTGAGTGCTCCCTGGGTGCCAGGTAGCATGGGAAGCCCTGTGCTTGCATTGAAAATCACCCGCAAAACCAAGTGCTGTCATTACCTTGTTTTATAAATGAATAAACTGAGGCTCCAAATGGTAAGTAGCTTGCCCTGGGTCACCTGGATTTGAACCCAGATCTCTTTGAGTCCAGAGATTTTTATTAACATGTCACATCTTTGCCTTTGCATTCCATTCTCTATTACATTCCTAAAGACAAAAGCGTCAGTGCAGAATTCAGCTGAAGGACAGGTACACAATATTTGCACTGGATCTGCACTGCCAGAGTGATTGTTCTGTCAATTATTTGCCCTTTTAATGTGTACTTGCCTTGAGGAATCTGTGCAAAGGAAGGACTATTTTAATCCTTTTATTTTTTATTTTGAAGCATGGTCTTGCTAAATTGCCAAGACTGGCCTCAAACTTGAGATCCTCCTGCCCAGCCTCCCTAACAGCTGGGATTACACGGGTTTGCCACCACACCTAAGAAAGTCTGCATTTTACTTTTCTTTCTTTTTTGAGAAGGGTTCTCATCAAGCAAATATATAAAACCTATCATATCAGTATGGGCCTTATTCTTCTTTTATTTCTTTCATTCAGATCCAGAACACCATATTTTGAAAACTATTTTAATCCTGTTGATCTTGAATAAATCATTTTCCAATACTAATGAGGTTAGCTGTTTAAAAGTAATCATAATAACATTAAGTAATTTTTAAAATCATCTTTAGAATCAACCCATCACTTGATTTGATTTGATTGAAATTGTGAATAAATGAAAGATGAAAGATACATCCCTGATAACTCTCTTCTTTCACTCATGTCACCACTGCATTGGGTCCATCTTGAATAGACCCAGTGCTACAAGACTGGTCAGGTCAGAACCTCATGTGTTCACACAACGCAGACCAAGACGGCTGGCTTCTCAGCCTCATTGAAGTCAGGGAGATTCCACAGTTAAACATGAAGCAAAGTGACAAGTGGAATCCAAGGAAAGAACTCCCCCAACTGTTTCAGAGTGGTCCATGGTAGAGACTTCATGCCATGGTATTGGTTGCATTTCATTATATTGGGTCTAATAAAGAGATCTGTGATGGACTACATGTTTGTTTACCCAAAATTTATATTTTCAAGCCTTACTCCCCGGTGTGATGATATTCATGTGGGGCCCTTAAAAGATGATTAGATCATGAGGGTGGAGCCTTCATGATTGGGATTAGTACCCTTATAAGAGGAGACACAGAGAAATGATGTCTCTCTGTACCATATGCAGACACAGCAATAAGGCAGCAGTAAGCTAAGAAGCAGGCCTTTACCAGAACCCAGCTATGATGGTGGCCTGATCTTGGACTTCCCACCACTTGCCTGAATGAGAAATAAGTTTCATTTTTTTTTTAAGTTTTTTAAGTTTTCAATTTTTTAAGTTTGTCAAGTGTCTGGTATTTATTACAACCGCTCAGGCTGAAAGACAAGGTCCTCAATATTCAAGATCTTTCTATGATATTTCTGAATTCTCAGATAGAAAGAAATTTCACAAATAAAGAACTGTTTCTTCTTTTCAAGATAGAGCCCATTTGAAGTTATGTGTACAACAATTCCATGTTCCAAACAGACAAACATGAGAGGAAAGGGAGATTTTTAAAGTCAGATATTGAAACATTCAGGTAGTTTCATTATGACCTGCCTCCTAGAATATTCCACCTGTGTCCGCCCTTTTTTTCACATGTGAAAATTATTGGGACTTGATTTTCTTGCTTGTCAGTTCTCTCGAGCTTTTTTAGCTGCTGCATTGACCTTTTCTCTCCTTTAGAGACGTTTGGTTATTTTTTTTTTAAATGTATTTGCTTCACTGAAAGCTTAGTGTGCTTTTTTATGGTTTTATAGTTACCTTGCAGAAATCTCGTTAAGAAAGCACTTTAATATATTACTTGGCAACCAGACATCTGACAATGTTCTAGTTCATTAGTTAGGAAACCTCCCTGAGCTTGGAGGAATAGACATTCCTCTGTGAATGGGGAAGCTTGGGTCCCTCCTGCAGGGTCCAGGATTTATTTTCATGCATTTTAGGGAAGGAGGAGGAAGTATCCTGCACCTGGCAAAATAAAAATAACACTGATTAAGAAACCAATGAAACATCCTTGAAAAAGAAACGCACTTTATATGTCAAGAAATTTGTAATGTTTTGAACAACCCACAATAAAAAATTTAAAAAAAAAGAAAAAGAAACGCACTTTGGTGACTATTATTATATTATATCTCCTGAGTCCTTTAAAGAAAGTGTTCGTATTAGAACACGGGTCTCCTTTCCTGGGCAAGAGGTTAGTTAAGCAGCGTCACACCAGATCACAGATTACATTCGGATGATCCTAATAAGGATAGACTCTTCAAAGCTATATTCATTTTACCGTGAATAAATGGATTCAGGTCTTATTCGTGGCTCTTTAATTTTCAACTTTGAATTTGCAAACTATCAAATTCCTTCAAAGCTGTGGTGTGCAGCAAAGGCTCTGAGTAATAGGATTGCTTATTTCTAAAGGAAGATGCCCCTCAGCAAAAGCACTAGGCTTTGAAATGTGATCAGTCAAGGGTCTGATGGGCCTGGATTTCCCCACATGAGGCTGTTTTTTTGTTGATTTCCAACCAGATTTAATATCTCTCCCACAAAACCCAACTCTACCCTGAGGGTACCTAGTGCATTTGAAGTAAACATAATGTTGAATTGTTTTAACATAGATTATGCCAAATGAAGTATAATTTAAATTCTTGAAGCATGACAGTACTTGGGTGTTGGTGGGTTTTTTGTTTGTTGTTGGTTTTTCTTAAAACAAGCAAACTGCCCAGATCGGGGGCAGGGGTGTTTTAAAAGAACTCAGTTGTTAGGGTGGTATACATGGGACCCAAGGCAAGGGGTCTATAAAGAAAGGACCTTCGTCCAACTCTAAGAGGTAGAAGAAAAGGCGGTGCAGAGTTTGGCAGAGTGACTTTAGTTCCTGATGTGAGTCTGGAGAGCCAGTGGGCGCCTCCTGTGGACAGGAATGAAGAGTGGGCCTGCGTTGATTACTTACAGACTCGCCTGAAAAAGAAGCAGAACCCAAGCGCCAGTTATGGCTTATTTTTATTTTTTAACACCTTCAGAGGCAGGAAGGAGAGAGGAAAGGAGCATGACTTAGCTCCTTTTAGCTAATAATAAAAATATCACTGACTGGGTAAATTACAAAGCAAAGAGGGTCAAGGTCAAGGGGCCACATTTGGCGATGAAGTTCTTGCTGGCTATGTCCCAATGCACAGGGCACATGGAGAAAGAGAGCACCTGAGAGACCTGGACACATTGGCTTTTATAGTAGATCCGCTCTCCTGACGACCCATTAACCCACTAATCCATTAATCACAGGAGTGGGATGAACCCATTCATGAGGGCAGAGCCCTTGTCACCTCTTAAAAGTCCCACCTGGTCCCGCTTCTTAATATCTCATAATGGAGATTAAATTTCAACCCAAGTTTCAGAGCAAATCATATTCAAACCATAAGAGAAGAGGGGGAAAAACAATAAAATGATTTTGCTCTGGAGTAGAGATGTATTTTTCAAAGAGGAAACAGAAAGAGCAGTTTGGAGACTTGCTTTCTCCTGCCAGGACAGCTGCTGTGTGGGCTGCCTGAGCTGCTGGCCTTGGGCAAGTTACCAGGCCTTCGGTTCTGCCTTTTCCTCACCTTTGTGCAATGGAGATCACCACAGCTCCCAGCAACTCCCCAGGGCTCTGCTGAGGGCTGATGCCTACCCAGGTGCTGTGTAGTTGTGGAAGCTTAGGAGAATATCCTTGGATATTGGGCAGCCCAGGTCTGACCTCGTGAACCACAGACCCTGGTAATCTTAGGCAGTTCTGGGACAGTCTTACAACCACCTCCCTTCCTGGAGCCAGAATTTGTAATCCTCTGTGGGAAAAATGCTACTGAAGACAAATGCTCCAAAGCAGACCAAATATTTTGAAAGCAGGTGTGGACCTGCTGTCTTTCTTGGCCAGGTCTGCCCCAGGGTACCAATGTGACTCCCAGGGACCTGCTGTGAGACTGACCAAGGCCAGCCCCTCTGCTGGGCTAAGTACAGGGACTGGGGCCAGGGACCTAATGTTTCCACACATGCTGTTGGAGGACCTCATCCTCACAGTGACCACCCAGGGAGAAATAAAGAGACACCATCTTTCCTTCTGTGCTACAGCTTGGCCAGTGCTGGGGAGCCAGGGCTGCTTAGTCTATACCTAAGGAACTGAGAAAAAGCTACAGTGCCAGATTGAAAGCAAAGGTTGGTCAGCACAGAAGAAGGAGAGAAATGGACATGCTAGATATGCAGGCCCCTAGTTGGCCTCCTGCTGATGGATCCTCTCCTTACACAAGCAGGATTTTCCTGATGTGATGACACATGAGTGCTCAATGGCAGCACAGAATGGAGTGTTTGACTAGAATCAGCTTTCCAGAGGCTGTAGCAGGAGAAACATTCTTTGTGAATACCAAGCTAGTCCTTCATACCCCAAATATATCAAAAACGGTGCCTTCAGTAAGATCTAGAAGAAAAATGCTTTGATGGGTGACATTTTGGGCCAAAATGTACTCATGCTGTACCATATAGCAATTCACACACACAGACCCTTGTAACTTCATTAATCTGGGGGCCAGGTATGTTCAAAGCAGGAAAAATAGGAAATAGTAGACAATTAACATGTACAAAGAGACCCCATCCTCAAATGAACTGCCTTTTTAATTAGCAGCTTAATTTCTATAAATGCATTGATATTTCTGTCATGCATTGAAATGAGCGTGTTGTACCATCCAACATTGCCGCACGAGACTATTCCCATTAGTCAATCAAATTGGGAAAATACCCTAAGTCTCCCCAGCATCCAGTGCTTATCACCTCTTCTCCCAAATTGTGAACTGGCTGTTTTCTAGACATTCAAAAGAGAAAAGCAAAAGGTTTTCTTATATAAGGTTTTGGTTTTGTCTTTTGCATGTATGATTTGAGAACAATTATGGTTCAGCCCTGCAGTAAGAGATTGAAAATGCGACATCATTATAAATGTGGCCTGGAGTGCCCACCTCATTTAACTGGAGAATAATACAGAGGAGTGATTTGGGACTGACTTCTCCCCATAAACTAATCTTTTTAAAGGGCTTGCACTTTTTTCTGTCCCCAAAGCAATTTGTTAAATGTGATTTTTCGGCAGGAAATATACTTTTTTTGATTTGTTAGCCATAATGGAAATGCATAGATAAACAGAATCTGTGTTAACATAATAAGACAACCTGATTTTTTTTTTTCTTGAGTTAGAGGGTTGGGGAGGCAGGCTAAAGGAAACAGAAAAAGTTCATCAAACAGGAAATGAGCTCTTTGGCTTTATTTTTATTCCATCCCCTCATTAAAAATTACCTTTCCTCCCCATCCCTTTTTTTTTTTTTTTGGCAGATGGGGGGTTACCAAGGATTGAACTCAGGGGCTCTAGGCCACTGAGCCACTTCCCCAGCCCTATTTTCTATTTTATTTAGAGACAGGGTCTCACTGAGTTACTTAGAGCTTTGCTTTTGCTGAGCTGAACTCACTATCTTCCTGCCTCAGCCTCCTGAGCTGCTGGGATTATAGGTGTGGGCCACCGCGCTCAGCCTTTTCTTTTTGAGGAAAGACTTATTTTGGTTCATGGTTTCAGTCCATAGTCAGTCAACTCCATTACTCTGGGCCTGAGGTGAGGCAGAGCATCATGGCAGAAGGTCATGGCAGAGGAGAAAGCCTCTCAACTCATGGAGTCAGGAAGGAAGGAAAGAGAGAGCAAAATTACTTTCTTAATAAGACATTGTAGTATAATGAGTACAATCAACATTCTGAGGGGGAAATGGGAAAAAAAAAAAAGATCATGCTCTGGAAGGACTTCTAGATGAGAGAAAGACTCACCCAATATTCCTCTAGAAAAGCTATGGAGAAGGGTGCTAAGGGGTCCTGGCCAAGGGAGGGCCTTCTGTTTTTGTTTTATTGTGAGGGATCATAAACAGCCTGGAAAGATAGACGTGTCAATACTGTTGTCCCTCAGCATCCACAGGGAATTTTTTCCAGGATACCCCACAGATTACAAAATCATAGGTGCTCAAGTCCCTTATATAAAATGATGTTGTATTTGAATATAACCTATGCATATTCTCCCACATTCTAGAAATCATCTCTAGATGGCTTTTAATACCTTATACACTGTAAATGCTCTGTGAATAGTTGGTATACTGTATTGTTTAGGATTGACAAGGAGAAAAGTCTGTACATGTTCAATACTGATACAATTTTTTCCCCAAATATTTTCGATCTTCAGTTGGTGGATTGGTGCATGCAGATCTGTAATGCAGAACACAGAAAATCAACTCTAATTCAAAGCTCCCACTATGTGCTGATGCATGACTCGGCCTAAATTCTCTCTGCTTATTTGTTGTCTTTATTCTTCTCTGGGCTCCTTCCAGTCCCACAAATGGTTCAAGACCCCAAGTGGGCAGTCAAGCTTCCCTGACAATTTGAATGTCAATTTACTGGGAAAGTCTGGATGTCGGAGTGAGAGTCTGTTTTGAAACAATACAAGGGACAGGCATAAGATCTCCCTCCTCCTGACTGCTGGAAACAGCCAGGGGCAGGCCTGGGAGTGGAGGCCCATGGAGTTGATCCATCCTCCAACTCAGATCCCCCTCTAACATCCACAGAAGGGGCTCAGAGCTCTTCTCAAGTCTTGGTCTAAAAGATTTCCTTATAGCGTTTCTCTCACATCCTTCAGAAGGGCCTGCACCCAGAGTTGTCATCAGGAGCTTCCCAGATTCAGCCTTTTTTTTCCCTGGTATTTGACATTGAACCCAGGTATACTCTACCACTGAGCTACATCCCTAATCCCACCCCCCCTTTTTTTTGCCAGGGTAGGGGCAGGGGACAGGATCTTACTAAATTGACCAGGCTGGCCTCAAACTTGAAATCCTGCCTCAGCCTCCCAAATTGCTGGGATTACAGATGCATAACACCCAGAATTCTGTTTTAATTTAAAAAAAAAAAAGTAGCATATTAAGGAATGAGTGAATGACAGTATGCTCCAGCTACCCATCAACTCTCAAGGTATTCATATATTTCTAAATTTAAGCATAACTTGACTTTATAATATCCTTGTCTTTATGATATCCAGAGTTCCTTTCACTTCTCCTGGTGCCTTCCACTAATCCCGTTCCTGGTTTGCTAAATGGCAATGACAATTATATACATGACAGTGAAGGTCTCCTGTGCCATTTCCCATTTTCCATATGTTCTTTCCTTCTTTCTGTGAATGTCAATGTGTTCTCCATTTCTCCCAAGGCACTGAAGTCTTCTTTATTTTCCTCTGTCCTTACTGATGTAACTCAAGGCCCCTCTTATCTGTGCATTAGCTCATTGCTGGCTTCTCTGGCCTTGATCCCTTGGTGTTTGTGTCCACACATCTTTGCTATATGGAGATATAGATAGTGAACTGGTGACATCCGTCTTTTATTTGGGATTTTGCTATGTAAATGCTTTTTTTTTTTAACGTCCACTTCTTTTGAAACTTCAAGTATCTCCGGATCAGTGATTCCAAAATTCTTGGAATTGTTCACATCCTCTCTTTCTTTGGTTTGTGTGACATCCACTTTCTTCCATACCCTGCCAGTTCTCCTAGAAGAAGAGGAACATTTGGCTTTGAGAGAGTTTTGAGACACTATAACACTGTCAGAGAAGGATGGGGAGTTGCAAAAAAGAAATCTCTGGTTTGAATTTTGGAATAAGGTCATTTTAGTATCACTCATTTTTTTCTTTATTGTGGTTAAAAAAAAAAACATAACAGAAGTCTACTCTTGACACATTTTGAAGTGTGCAGCACAAAACTGTTGGACAGCAGATCTCTAGAACTTTCCATCTTGCATGACTAGAACTCTGTACCTATTGAATAGAAACACCCATGTCCCCATCTCCCCTGCCTGGCAGCCACCATTCTGTTTTCTGCTTCTATAACTTTGACTACTTTAGATAACCTCCTATGTGTGGAATTTTGCAGTATTTGCCCTTCTGTGGGTGGATTATTTCCCTTAGCATAATGTCCTTCAGGTTCATCTGTGTTACAGCATGGCAGGTTAATTTCACTTACTGTTCCATAAATGTAAATACAAGACTAACAAGGTCGGGGAGTGCCCTGTGTTCTTTATAGGCTGTTTAAAGTTACAAATGCTCACAGTAAAGACTTTTCCTTTGGGGAGATTGAAGAGATACAAGTTTTAGTAATTTTTTGCACCTTGAGGAAGGTAATGTAACAGATTCTAAGATGACAGGTACAAAGGACACACAGAGAAAAGCCCTTGGAAATAGATATGATCATCATTTCATTGCAGACATCTCCTTGCAGGCAAGTCATAATCATAACTGTCCCAAACCAATAAGTATCCATCCGTGGGGACCTTGTATAAATGTGTGCTGTTGGTTCCTTATTTTGTTTTGTTTTAGTTTTTAGTTTTTACCCTAATCCTTGGGGGGGAGGACTTTATGACCAAAAAGAGACAATAAAAAGTCATTGTTATCCTAAGACAGGTTATGATTGCCAATTAAAGTAGAATACTTGCTAATGATAGGGGAAGTATAAGGAAGTTGTAATTGTATTGGTTACTTAGTGTCACATAATAAATTAACCCAAATATTCATAGCCAAAACAACAATAAATATTTATTATCTTACATAGTTTCTTCTGAGGGTTGGAAATTTGGGAGTAGCCTAGCTTCGTCATTCTGGTTTGGGCTGTCTCATGAGGTTGCAATTGAGATGTCAGCAGAGCCTTTGGTCTTCCAAACTGGCTCATTCCAGATGACTGTTGACATGAGGATGTGGTTCCTCATCACAGACTTTCCTTTGTGCTGTTTGAGCATCCTAACAACATGGAGGCTGACTTCACTCAGAGCTAGTGATCCAAGAGAAAGCAAGAAGGGGGCTGCAGTGCCTTTTATGACCCAGTCTCAGAAGTCACACATCATCATCTCAACACATTCTATTCAACTAAGTCACTAGAATAAGTCACTAAGTTCAGTCCACACTTACTTAAGAAAAAATGGCAGGGAGGGGGGATTGATAAAGGGATGGGAGATCAGATCCAAAGGGATGAATAGGACTTGGACCAGATACTGTAGTGATGCTGGGCAACAAAGGAAGAGAGGGAGAGTAAGTAAACTCACATCTATGGTTGGTGGAGGGAATAGGGAGCAGAGGCAGGAAGTAAGGGGAACAACTGGCCGTCCAACACTGATCGGTCTTCTGGGAGCCAGGACAATGGAGCAGAGACAGAAATTAGGAAAAGATCCAGCAGTCCCACATCTGGGTATTTATTCAAAAGCTTTGAAATCAGTATATCAAGGAGATTTCTGCACTTTTATTCATTGCAGCACAATTCACAAAAGCCAAGTCAAGGAATTGACCTAAGTTTTCAGCAGTGAATGAACGAATAAAGAAAATGTGGTCTATATCCAGGTGTGGTGGCACATGCCTGTAATCCCAGTGACTCAGGAGGCTGAGGCAGGAGGATCACTATTTCAAAGCCAGCCTCAGCCACTATTGTGGTCCTAAGCAACTTAGCAAGACCCTGGGCACCTAAAAAAAAAAAAAAATGAGTGTCTCAGTGGTTAGGTGCCCCTGGGTTCAATTCCTGGAAAAAAATTTTTTTAAATGTGGTATATGTACACCTGGAATACTATTCAGGCTTTAAAAAGAAAGTTTATCAGTTGAGACAACAGAGATGGAATAGGAGAACATACAAAGTGAAATAAGCCAGGCACAGAAAGATGAATATAGCCTGTTCTTACATGTGGAATCAAAAACAATTGAACTCAAAGAAGAAAAGAGTGGTGGTTACTAGTTGTTTGGCAGGGTGCTGTGGAATGGGGAGACAATGGTTAAAGAATATAAGCCTCAATTAGGAGGAATAAGTTGTTTTTTTTTTTTTTACTCTTAGTATATTGCACAACTATATGGCAAATAATAATGTATTTGATTTCGCATCCCTAAGAAACTAAATTTCAAATGTTCTTGTCACAGGAAAGCAGAGAGCTGAAACTCCAAACCTCGGTTCTTGTGTTCCAACGAAAGAAAATTTAAAGTCAGACACCAAAAGTCACACAAGAGAACTTTATTAGAAGTGAAAGTGAGGTGGAAATAAAGTAAAAGAAGCGTGAGGCTTAAGCAAAAAGCACCCTCAAGGAAGAGAGTGGGCCTCTCCAAGCAGAGAATGACAGAGGAGACAATGCTGTCCCCAGTTTTGTTACTGTTTGATGTTTACCAGGGGAACCTTCCGTACTCTGCCAATCAGGTGTTCAATTCCTCATTCACATTAGGTGGTGGATTTTTGACCTTCCTTGGTCCTCTCCGGAACTGTCACAGTAGCCATCCTGTTTAGCGGAACTTCATCGACAAGTCAATCCCATGTTAATGTGGGCACTGGGGTCAATTGCTGGTCAGAGGTTACCTTAGTGCGCCTGCACTCCTAAAGGAATCTTCCTTCCCAGACCATTGGAGACCCTTATAGCCATTATTCCTAGCTTTATGTCAACATCAATGGACCCTGTCAAGACTTAGTCCCATTAATCCTTTTCTCTTGACATATTTCCCAATTAGCTCCTTTTACTACTGTTTATCTTCTACAAATTAACAACCACCCTTTGCTTTCTCATCTACTTTGGAAGTGGCTTTAAAGAAGGGCCCTAAAGTAATTTAAAGAACACTTGTGACCTTGCCTACACTTCACTGCTCATTGTTAGCTACTACCTAACATTCTCACCACAAAAAAAAAAAAAAATAGTATTGGGGTGATGGGTATGTTCGTTGCCTTGGCGTGATTATTCCACATTGTACATAAATCACAATGTCATCTTGTGTCCCATAAATATATACAACTATCATTTTTCAGTTTACAGTTAAAACACACACCGGAAGGGAGTAAATCATTGAAAGATATGTCAGAGATTTCCTGAGACCCAGGGCCTGCCAGAAAGTGATATGATGGGTCAGTGACTTTGACCCAGGAGCAGGGGTGGATGTTCCAGACCAGTCCAACCACCATCTACTATTGCAAAACTGAACTGTGACGTGAGGTCCTCTTCTCCACCAAAATGCTGCTCCAGCTCCCAGGAGAACTGGCTAGGAACCCAGAGCCACATGTGCACGAGGGGGAGGAGCTGGCCTCTCTCGTGCTGGCCTCTGCAGCTGCCCCGGGGGAAGGGTGCCTGTTGGCACTTTCAGTACTCTGCCTTTGAGAATGAGCCCTGTCTCTCCCCATGGTGGAGAGAGACTCCGGGAATGGCATCTGTGTTTTCTCCAGGGCCCCTTTCCAAAACCAGACTTTTGTTTGCTTCCTAGGATTGCCCTCCTAACCTCCATAGCCTGAGTTTATTTGTCTTAATGGATGAATCAGAGTCCCAAACCAATCTCCCCTGCTCCAGCTCTCTTAGCAGAGAACACATGAAGATAGGTTTTTGCTTATTATGTGTTTTGGGGGGAATTTTTTTTCTTTGTTTTTCTGTTTCAAACACAGGCCCTGGGTGAACCAGCACCTGAGACCATAATGAGCATGTGTGGGCTGTCACATGGGGAGTCCTATCCAGTACTGTTTGTGATGTTCCCGAATTCCAGAGGAGGCTGCAGTTTCCCAATCCAAGACTCAAGGGAACTGGGGAAATTACTTGCCGAGAGCCAGTCTTATCTGATTTGTCCATGTCTCATTCATGCAAATTGGAAATATTCCCACAACAAAACTGTCTGCTGACCATCTGCTCAGGAAATGTAGCTGTGGGTGTATAATGGCTTGTCTCAGCACCTTTCTAATCTCCCAGCTCTGCCCTGGTTAGAGGTTTCCAGCTGATACACAACAGAGTAAGTCTTCACTTTGTTATTAATCAAGTGCAAGGAGATGAATTCGTATAGTTCTAGTTCCTTTTCTGCCCTTATCTTGGAATGAGATTAGGCAAATATATAATCCATCAGGCCTCATCTATAAAATGAATGGACAGGAAGGATCTTAGGGCCCTTCTAAGTCTAAAGTTTATTGGCTATGTGATGATTTTAAAATGTGCAAGAATTAACAGGGAAGGATTTATTTCCTAGAAGAGGGGAATCTGTACATGCTTTCTTGTCACCCAGCCACTTGGGAAGTTCTGACCCTTAGTGAGAGACTTCCTTCTACTTTATGGAATCAGCAATTCTTTCTTCATGTTGGGAAACAGATTGCAACTTGATGTTCTTCACTTAAAACTGCATATAACTGTATATTACAACTGGGGCTTAGTGCCTTGCTAATTTTTTCTTTTAAATCCATCTTTTCCAATATAAATGACTTCTCATCAATGTAAGCTTGCACCTCTGCATTATTAAATAGTTGCCCCAAACTTCACTTTGATCCCCCCCCAAAAAAAGTCTGATTACTGAGCTCCAATTCCTGTATCTTATAAATTAACTAATAAAAGAGTATTTTGGTACAGAGCTAGACTTAATCTTTGTCTCCTGGGATTAAACTAAACTCTTAAATGGAATGGCTGCTTCCTTTAAATAGATTTTAAAATGTGATCTATGTTAGTATAAATTGTAAAATATAGACTTAGTAACTCTGGCCATTTTATTATTATAGTTAGGTAGCTAACTCAGGAACCTAGGAGGGTGTACCCAAACATGGACTTATTTGTAGCTACAAACAGCTGAGGACCAATTTTTAAATAGGTCACAGTTAATCAAACTAGCACTTGGGAAAGGTTAACATAGAGATTTTGATTAATTGTGGCCCGTTTCACCAAACTACTCAGCAATTTGTTGATCACCCATTCAGTGCTGGGCACTGGGACACAGAAAAGAACTAGGGAGAATCAACTGTCCACCCCTTACCAGAATTTATCTAATGGAGTAGGCAGACAGTTATAATGTACTATGAGAATGCTAGGCTAAGAATAAATGTGAAAAGCCAGATAAGAACCAGGAAGGAGCTGGGTACGATGATACATGCCTATAATCCTAGCTGCTCAGGAAGCTGAGGTAGGAGGATTGTGAGTTTGAAAGAGTTGAGGATGTGACTTTGTGGTTAAACACCTTTGGGTTCAATCCCTGGGACAAAAAAACAAAAAACAAAAAACAAGGAAGGAGGCTTCCATTCTAAATGGGGGTGAGGCACACAGGACCCAGGAATGGAAGGGCAATAAGAAAGAATAACAGGAGGTGTGTGATGTGGTGGCACACACCTGTAATCCCAGCGGCTCAGGAGGCTAAGGCAAGAGGATCGGTAGTTCAAAGCCAGCCTCAGCAACTTAGCGAGGCCCTGAGCAACTCAGACCCTGTCTCCAAATAAAATATATATATAAAAAAAAAAAAAAAGAGGAGGGGCTGGTGATGTGGCTCAGTGGTTAAGTGCCCCTGGGTTTAATCCCTGGTACCAAAAAAAAAAAAAAAAAAAAGGAGTCATGGGAAGTTTGTCAAACAAAAAGCTAACTAAGATGATATCTGAAAGATACCTAGAAACTAACCAGATGAAAAGAGGGTGGAGTGGGAAATGGGAGAGTGTTCTAGAAGGACTGGCAGATGCAAAGTCTAGGGAAAGCAGGACACATTTGAGGAGCCACAGGAAGTTTAGAGTTCAGAAGAGACATGGCAAGAACAGAGGCTGAGAGAATACTCAGAACCAGATCTTATTCATTCAGGGTTTATAGTTGAGTAAATAAATGTCTTTATTCCAAACACTTATATCCTTCCTGGTAGTTGTAAAGTTTTTCTCAAGATGAAGATGTAAACCTAACACATATCTAATGGCAGAGAGAAAACATGCTCACTAATATGAGAGTTCTCTAAGTGTTAACATTGACTTTTAAAGTTTTCATAGGATTTCTGCCACCGAAGGTGATTTCTATGAATACAGCACCTTCTCAATGATTGGCAAGACAAAATGCAAAGCATGTTTTCAAATAATGATTTTCACTCTAAACATTAAATGAAAACATTAAAAGTCAATAAAAAGGGCTGGAGTTCACAGATTTTTTTATTATTATTATTCTAAGTTGTGGGTGGGACTCAAACCATTTGATAGAGGAAAAATCTGCCCAGCATTCAGTGGAAGGAGGATGTTTCTCACTTATCTAGGTTACAAGTCCAAACTGCTTATCCAGAACCAATAAACACCTGTGAAACATTTCAAACCAAAGTGGAAATGATAAACTACAACCCCACTATGACTCCTGCAATTACAAGACCTTTTCTCCCAAAATATACTAATATCTTTGTTCTCCCTGCTGCATCCTGATAACTTATGAACATAACCAATCTCTTTGGCTTGACATTGAAAACCTCTGCCATCGAGTCTGGCCTCTAATTCTCAAGAGTCCATTTTCTTCCCCAAACGCCCAAACACCTCATTCTCTAATTAAACAGAAAAAGAGAAAACATCACGTCCGTACCAGACTGTGCAGAGAAGCCCCGAAGTTATGTAGGGAAAGTTCTAGGTTCGGAATCTGAAAACCTGGACATGTGTCCCAGCCACACCACTTGAAATCTGTGTGACCTCATATAAGACACCTGACCTTGTTGAAACTCAGTTGCTCTGTCTGTCTTGCTTATCTCACAAGATTGCAGTTACCTCTCTGTGGCATATAAATCCCCTGACAAAATAAAGTATTATTATACCTATCACACATGGCACCCCAGCCTCTTCACATCTTTGTACATACTGATATGTCTTTATCTACCCCTACCCACACCGATCTTTAATTATTATTATTATTATTATTATTCTTTTTTTGTTGAAGTAGGGTCTCACTAAATTCCTGAGGCTGACTTTGAACTTGGCAGTCTTCCTCCCTCAGCCTGTGGAGTCTCTTGGATTACAGGTGTGTGCCCCTGCATCCAGCTACCATCTTTAACTTTTGAGAGCCCTCTCCTTTCCATAAACTTAGTTCTAACCTACTCAGTAGAAATATTTTTTATATTTATATTTATATTGTAGGGCCAGTCACACTCTATCCACATTATCATTGCTGACAGACTTGTCTGTCTGTACTTCCTGGAATGCAAATCCTGGGTAGGAGTCCAACCCCTTCACCTCTCTATCCCTCACGTCACCCTACACAGCACTTCATTCCTAGTGGCCTTGAATGAATTCATCCATTTCATGTTTTTACCTGAAGTTTATTTTAGTTGGCATTATTGTGAACCTTCTTCTTCTTTGATACCATTTTTCCATTGGAGTGTTCTCTTAAAGAATAAATTCAGGGGCTGGAGTTGTGCCTCAGTGGTAGAGGGCTGGCCTAGCACCTCACAAAAATAAATAAATAAAATAAAGATATTGTGTCCAGTTGAAACTAAAAAATAAATATTAAAAAAAGAATAAATTCAACTAGGCAGTGGTAGAAGATGATGTTCTAAATATAGGGATGGATATATTTTTTAAAATATTTATTTAGTTGTAGATGAACATACAGTATCTTTATTTATTTTTTGTGGTGCTGAGGATCGAACCCAGTACCTCACACATTCGAGGCAAGCACTTTACCACTGAGCTACAGCCCCAGCCCCTAGGGATGGATATTGAAGTTGATGGTGATTATGACTTTTTTTCCCCTTATATCCTTTAATTATTATGAAATCAATCTCTGGAGAGTCCATGCTTACATCTGATGATCATGACATTCTAGAAAGATCCGTTCTTTAATCATCTTCTGAGCATGTTACATGCTATTTGGGGATGGCTCCCTGGTGCTGCCACTATGGAACATTCATGAAGTCATTGTTCCTCATCTTTACTGTATAGGTTCAAATGCTGTTTGCTTATTCAAAAAAAAAAAAAAGAAAACAGAAAAGAATTACCCAGTTTCAAGGTGAATGTTCTCTCTAGTCCTTACAGAGGTCAAGCTCCCAGAGATATGTGGGCAGAAATTTGGAGGCAGATTGAGTGACTGGCCAACATCATTCCATCCCAAGGGCCTTGTTCTTATTTTCTCTATTTGCGTTTATTTTGTGTTTTCTCCTCTTCAAATATCAGTTCAACTCATTTGCAGGCTCAGAGGCCATTATCCTTTCCCATGGACTGGATAAGCAATCTGTACTGCTTTTCCACTTCCTCCCCTTGTTCCTGAGCAGCTGAAGCTGGTGAGCAGCATGCCCCTGACGTCTGAAGCCCGCCAGCTTAGCCGAGTTCAGAGATCCAATTCATCATCTTTGAGCCCCTGATTCCTAAAAGGATCACACACTTTGCTAACGAGACTCCCTGAGAAGGAACCCAAAAGGCAAAGACGGGGGAGGCGGACGTAGCAGCCTCAAGGCCAATTTCAGTAGTATTGAGGACATGTGCTTCGCTGTCTTCGTAAAAGAGTTGCCTACTTTTATGTGTGGCTGCTCTGAAAAGACACCATGTTCCCTTTTTGAGGAGGGAATTATTTTCCCCTACCTAAAAAGAACTAAATCTTCAAGGTTGGAGCTGATGATTGCTCTGGAAGGAAAACTGTGCAGGAAAAGGCTGATTCTACCAGGCTCAGCTGACCTTGGGGGCTCCCCCTGAACTTGGGTGCTTCCACAGCCCTTGGGATCCTTGGCACGTAGTCGTTCCCAGTCCTTGTGAAATGCAGTACCCCTGCCTTTAAACCCAGTCTTCTATAGAACAATGAAAACCCCTTTCTTTGTTTCTCCTACACTGTGACAGGAATTAACAACTCAAGTAAGACAAAACTCCAAGAAAGCAAGCACCATTAAATACAGAAAAACAAAAACTGACTACAAATAGCCAAAGTACCAGTGCAACAATTTCTGGTCCTTTAAATACCAACAAGAGCAGCAAAGAATGTTTCCCTGCTCCCAAGATCCCTTAGTCCAGGGTAACCATGCCCCAGGTGTGTTGGCATATCTTTACTTTACCTGGCCCCCATTTCTGATGGCTCCCACCCAACAAGATGGGTTCTGTGTTGTTCCCAGCCCAATGAGAGCAAGTGTGTCTTGCCTCCCTAAATGACAAATACAAAGTACATGCGAAGTCCACCAGTTCCCAGTTAGGTAGGTCCCACCACACATGATCAGAGAAACATACCTATTTCCCTGATTGTCAGAGCAGTAATATTTGGCCCTTCTGAGCTTCATTGAACAACTAGCTCTTCCAAGCACAGACGTGCTCACATCTAGCACTTTCTATAGTATGAGATTCCTCTCAGGAGTCAGAAAAACTGTCTTGTAGTTGTACTGGGGCACCCTGTAAGGTCACAGAGGCACCCAAAGCAAGCATACAGGAGCATTCCTCATAAGTATCCAGGACACACAAGAATTGGACCACAAGAGAAAAAAGAGGGCTGTTCTGTTCCAGGTCGAGCCTTAGGACAAGAGTAAAAATTATAGAAAATGGGAGAAGAAATACCAAATCTTATCAGGAAGCTGGGAGAGAAATCTGAAAACACTCAGCAAAGAGGAGATAAACAAAGGATGTGACTTGGGGCACATAACTGAGAGATTTGGGGTCTATGGACATCACAAAAGGGTACAGAAAATAACCAGAGGGGACAGGCTGGGAGGGGAAATACATTGAGAACAGAGGGAGCTCAGTGATGCGGGGCTGATTCATGTCTGGAGTTGTCTGCCAAGGAGGCAGGCGGCTGTAACCATGAAAGTGCTGAATGAAATCAAGGCTGGGCTAGAGGGTAAAACATCTCCAAGTACCAAGGCCACATGCCGGGCAGCAGCCAACTTGCCCTAGGCTGTCCGTGGAAGCCTAGGGGGCCTTGCTCACACAGGTCCCTCATCTCATCCTGCCCCTGGCCCCCTCAAAGCCAGATCCAATGTGTCCTCATAGAGGTGACCTGACAAGAAATGAGCAAAGACGGGGTCCCCAGGGAGCATGGTTTTAAATTGCACCCACAGATTTAAGAGGTAGAACCACCTCTCTGTTGTACCTGGCCTCCCACCACCTCCAAACACCCAGGGCCCTTATTTCTCCAAATCACTCCTCTCCTCCTCTCTAACTTTCCACCTGCCTGTCTTCCTCACCATCTGAGTATGTCCTGCCCTAAAGCCATGTTCTAATTGTGTGCTTCTACCTGGGAGTTTTTTAACTCCCAGTGCCAGACCCGACACCCACAGAGACTCTGGGCAGGTGGCCCAGCCTTGGGTGTTTTTTAAACACACCCAGGTGAGTCCAGTGTGCGGCCAAGATTGGCAGCCCTGGTTAAGATCCTGCAGGAAGCTGGCCGGGTAGCTGGAACTTCTCTTGAGGGCTCCATGTGCCCAGCTGTATTTTCTGCAGACAACCCTTTGCAAGGTCTTTTCCAAGCCAGAGACCAAGCAAGCCTCTGGTAAGTCCTCATCTGAGATAATACTGCACTGTCATACCCCTCAGACTGCTTCCAGAGATGCCAGTCTGACATGGAGAATTTGCCACGAATCTCATACTTGGGCAGAAAGTGGTGCCCAGGGTTTTTCTACTAGTTCTCAGCAGAGGAACTTCAGTCTTCTACTAAACACCCAGGTGTTTTTCTCCTTGGTACTCCAGGAATTCAGGCCTCAGCCTTCTTGAGTTTTCTACTAAGTTTAGCAAGTCCAACCCTCCCAAAGTTGAAGACTACTTGGGAGTCCTGTACATTCCTCTCCCCAGGGGCCCGGTGTTAAGAATGTCTATTTCTAACCAGACTGCAGCCCTTGTTGGCCAATCCAGAGCCTGTGCCTGGAGACGAAGCTCTGAGGATGGATGAGCCTCCAGCCTCAGGAAAACATCCTCCTGAAAGCCTGCTCATTTCCCCCAGGCCTGGGGATGCCAGGGAAAACAGGCATGGGCACGGACTCAGACGCAGCATCCTGGGGCACTCATCATCTAGGCTTCTAGGAATCCAAGAATCAGGTGGGCCCTTCCAGTGGTCTAGCAATAAGTACCCTCCTGTAGAAATATCCCATCCCAATTTAGTGCTTGTGGAACAGAAAAAAAAAAAGTGACCAGAAATTTTAATGTGTTGGATTTAAGGTGAGTCATAGTCCAGACAGAACAGGCCCAGGATTGGCAGAAAAAAAGCATTTCCAAGGCTACATTACCATGAAGAAGAAACACCCTGGTAACTAGGGAGTGCCCCTTCAGGAAAGCACTCTATATAAAGTTAATTCTTCCATATACTCCAACCAAGGAAAATCTAGCCTGCTAATTTAACTTGTGTGGACATTTGTCAGTCTGGTAATACAATGATAGTTTAGGTATTCCAACATCTGTGGAGCTCTCCTCAATAAATTGGCCCATCCCTTGGTATTGCTGGCACAGGCCTGTGTTAGCTCATCTGCTACACCCCTCCCAGTGAGTTCAGCACCTTAGGCACTGAACAGTTTACCACATGCAGGGTCCCTCCAAGGATGACGCAAGACCACATGTGCCAGAATCACCTGTGGGTGGTAAACGTATCCTGCGTTCAGGCCTGTAATCAGTACCCCACTTTTTCTCATACTAGATCCATCAAAAGAAGGGGAAAGATACAAAAATGTCATCCACTGAGATTTTTCTTGCAAGCAACAAATTGTAAGAAGCAGCTTTTGTTTATATCCTGTGGTTAGTTCAAACCTCTGGTGATAATTTTGAAAGATTGCAAGATTTACTCTCTGAAGAAAGACATCTGAAAACTGTCCTCCAAGGAGACTTTCAGCATTGAAGACTGGAGCCAGAATGGGATGTCTCACTAGTGCGGAGGCAACCAGGAGTCAGGCAGGAAATGCACTTCACCATGTCCGCGTACGCGGTCACCAGGGCTGCGCCATAATGGATATCCTGTCCTCGGGAAGACCACCCAGCAATGGGAGGCTGGAGGCTGAGCCCGACCTTAGTGACCCACTTCTCTGCCTTATCCAGGCCAGAGTGGGATGGGCTGAGTGGTCAGCAGCAAGTTGAGGGAGTTCCCTTGGGAAAGGGAGAGCAAAGCTGTCTTCCTTCCACAAGAGGGAACCCACGTGGCCTTCCAAGGGATACCATGGAAGCCACACAGTTTGCACCACTGGTCTCTCTGTGAGTCCCCCCTCCCCTCCCCATGGAATCCAACCAATCCTCATTGCTAGGGGATCCCTAGAGTTCAGCAGAGCCAACCCCAAGTCGGTCCTTCCCCCTCCATTCCAGCACCTTTTTCAGATCCCTGCTTCTGTTCCTGGTGTGGCAGTGTCCTCTAAGCTGTTAGGCCCACAACCTTGAACTTATTCCTGTGTCCCCACATCCAGCTGGCTCCTGGACAGGGTCAGTTCTTTCTAAATGCTCTCTCATCTCCCTTTCCTCTAGTTCCCATCACTACGACCTTGATTTAGGCCTTAAAATCCCCACCCTGTCCCAATCCTGTGGCAAAGACATCCAAACTCATCTCCTGAAATGCCACCTGGGAAATGTCACGTCCACATTCAGAGATGCACTGGAATTCTGAAATAAACAACAAAAAAGCTCGTTTAGGGAATTTTACCCCATGCCAGGTACTGTGCTAATTGCTATATCTTGTTTGATCCTTCTGATAATTTAATTTCTTAGATATCGTTAACCTATTTCACAGATGAATATACTGAGAGAAGTAAAATCAACTTGGACAATATTGCATGACTCAGAAATGGTAGAACAGAATTCCTGATTCCAAAGTCCATACTCCAAAGTGGCCATAGTCTATCGTCTCCCCAACAATTTTTGTTAATAGTCTAAATGTGCTGACTTTCCACCACCCAAACCAAATAGATTTTTTCCCAGAGACACTTTATTTAGGAAAGTAGGTACACATTCAAGGAGGAATGCAAATACAGATAATCTCAAGGGAGAGACATCTTTTGGGATAATATACACATTCAAGGGAGAAGGCAGGCTAGCTCCAGAGAGAGACAGCCCCCAATAATTTATTTCTCCAGAAGATGAAGCAGTTGTGTATACTTTTGCCCCAGACAATGTCTGGCAGTATCCTATCATTATAAACTGTTGATTCTTCATTCAGACTAAAGTGTAAATGACTAGTAGTGGTTCCTATAACCATATGAATTTTGAATCTCTGAATTGAATCTGGCCTATACTGCTTAAGATTTAGTACTTTCTTCTCTTCTCCTTGTTGTTCTCTGAGACAGTGCTAGATTCCCATACAAGGTTCAGCTGCTACATCACACCATGTCTGGAAGTTTCCAAAATGACTTGCCTTGGCAGATGACTCTGCTCTTTAATTAGCTGTACAGTTGCTGCTTCCCTTTATTTAATATCAGGAAGTTTCTACTTGGTTCATCCCCTTCCCCCTCCTGGCCATAGTGCCTTCCTACTATTCTTTTCCCATTTTATACTTTTGTTTGGGCCTTTCCCCTTCAATGAGTTATCAGAATCCCATCTCAATCGAGGGACATTTGCCAAATTATCTGAACTCCTTAGCTCCATATGTGGCATCTGAAATCTTCCTTAAACCCCTCTTCCCCTTATTTGGTAAGAATGCACACACTCTGTATGAACTATTCCAAGGCCAAACACCATTAAGAGTCAAGTTGAGTGTGGTTTGCAAATCTACCCTAACTTGGAGAAGTCCTGCCCTCAGCTATGTCAGCCATGTTCATAAGTTTTCTGTGAGCACCACAATATGAAAAATAGAACCCAGCATGGCACAAGATCCTTTCTTTTTGGTGAGAGGATAATTGATGAGTCTTTCTCCCCAACACACCTCCCTTCACCGTGGGATTTGCTTTGTGTGATAGATGCTCAAATACACTTGCATCCTCTAGAATGTTGGTTGGTAGGTGGGTAGCAGCCAAGAAGCACTGCTTATGGAAAGAGAAAGTCAAGTGGAAGATTAAGTAAAATCATGATAAATAATCCCCATGCTGATAAATAAGACGTAGCTATAACACCAGTTTGGTTAGATAACTTGGCTGGCACACTGGTGTATTTTCAAGATGGTAGCTATCTTCTTAGCTCTGTTTGACTAACCGTGTTTTTTGGAAGTTGCTGATGTGTTTACCTGTTGCATGAAGTCTGGGCTCTCCCTCCTTCCAGCTCCTGGCTCAGTTCTGACTCCATCAGAACACTGGTGTCCTTAACCAGCCTGGCAGCAATAACATTAGGGAACAATGATGCACTAAGCTGTATGGAACAAACTCCAAACCCGGAGCAGAAATAAGTGGGAACTGGGACATTAAATTGTGAAAGAAAGATGAAACTTTAATTTTAAAACCTCAAATAAAGAAAATGGAATAGGCAAGAGATAAGAGGAGGGAGGACACAGTCCAAGGAGGCAAGTACATCAGTATAAGCAAAGGTTCTGGAAATGGTTATGAGCATGTAATGATGGATGGAATATCAGGAGCAGAGAGAGATCTTGAGTAGAAATGAGAGTTTTTAGATTTAAAAAATTACAGATGATGGGGGCTGGGGCTGGGGCTCAGTGGTAGAACATTTGCCTAGCACATGTGAGGCACTGGGTTTCATCAGCACCACATAAAAATAAAATAAAGGTATTGTGTTCATCTACAATTAAAATTTTTTTAAAAATTAGAGATTATAGAGGAAGTGAGAAAAGTAATAAAACAAAACATATATAGCTGAATATGATATTGAAGTATAAACATTACGTTTGGGGAGAATTTTATTTTTAACCACTTCCTAGGCTCTGTGTACTATATTCAGCTTCAAAACATGACTTCTCCTGACATCTTCTATCTAGCTCTTCAAGATTAAAATATTGGCTAAGTAGGTAACTGGTTATTTCTTTGTAAGTTCTGCTTTCTCGTCTCTTGGAAATGAATTTTGTTCCGAGTCACACACCTTGCACCTGGTAGATGAGGAGACACATTGGACTCAAGACTCCAGAGCTAGGCAGTGGAACCTCAGAACCTTATGGATGTCGGTCAAGACAGCCGGCAGCTGTACTCTGAGACATTCATGATAGGTGCATTCACTCCCAGACTCAAGACCAGCCCTGGTCTGGTTTCTTAATCTGTAAAAATGACTAAAGTATTTGTCTAAGCGTCTAGGATTTGGCAAGAGTCCAGAGCCAAGCATTCTCTCCCCAGAGAGTTCTGTCTCTTTTTTAATAGTAGCCTGATGGAGACATCTCAGGTCATGGCAGGCAAGTGCTTTGTGCTCTACATAAGACTAGGAAATTGTTCACATATGTTGTTAGCATTATCCCTCCCTGTTCCTATTATAGGATAACGAACTTTAACTCTGTCCTCGCTATTACAACTTTATATGAAATCAACTTGAATGAATTGCTGGCCAAATTCAAGGTCTTCCATTTTAAGGTCTTTTTCTCATGTCATTTGTGTGCTTTGTGAGAACTCCCCTTCTTAGCCTCTTCAGAACCAAGTTGAAATATTCCAAATTTAAATCCATGCTTCTGCAATTCTGCTTTTGCTATATCTTTAGTGATTTCTCAGGATATAGTATACCTAGATTAATGTTGAATGTTTCTAAAGAAATCTGGTAGTCTGTGGGTCAGTTATCTAGAACATAATTAAAAGGGGCTAGGAGGAGGATGAAGACTTGGTGGAGATTCCATAAGAGGCCTCTGTCTACATCTAGGTAGCATTAAGGTGTCGCTGACTCGTGAAATTGAATTTTAGTTTCCTTCCAAACTTAAACCTTTCTTTTTACAACTTCATTTAGGATCTGGCTGCCTTCCTTTATATCATTTTTTTTCTTTCTTCTCCTCCTCCACTTCCTCCCTCTCCTCTTTATTCTTCTTTCCCTTCATTGAATAATTACAAAGAAAAGCCTATGTAAGAGTATTGAGTAAGAGTTATCAAAAATAGGGGAACAAGAAAATGGGCTTGGAAGATAGACACTGACTTTGGGGAATAATTAGAAGGTTGAGAAATGACTGAATGAGGATTAAATGGGTTGTGTAAGGTAAGAGAATAAAACAGAGTAGCCTCTTACGGAGGTAGTCATGTGAAACAGAAAACTCCAGATGGGTTTGACGTGGGGAAACCTAGGGCAGATGTTCCTTGCACCAGCCAGCACTATGGGCAGTGTGGTTGCTTTCTGCAGATGTCTGGGTGAGTAGGCAACAGAGAGGGACAGTGGACAGAATTCTACGGACAGGATGTTTTCTAGACAGATGTTTGAGCAGACTAAAGTCCTTAATGGAAAAAGGCAAGAATAAATAAATAATTGGACCTAACTTTGTGTCTGTCCCTATACATTTAAAAAATCCCGTGACTTGTTTTAATTGGAATCCAAACAGTGAGCCTGATTTAGATGGCAGTGTCATAACTCTTGGTCTGGCCTCAATTCAATAATCAATTTTGAAGTTTTGTGTGAGAAAATCAGCTCCGAGTGAATTAAAAATGTCTTTATCTTTAAAAACAGAAATAAATTCTGGATCTATTGCAGCCATCTTGAAAGACAGGCTCTCACTGAGTTGCTTAATGCCTCACATTTGCTGGGGCTGGCTTTGAACTTATGATCCTCCTGCCTCAGCCTCCTGGCTGCTGGGATTACAGGTGTGCGCCATTGTACCCAGCTAAAATATATATTTTTTAAAAGGTCTGGGATGTGGCTCTGTGGTTAAGCATGCCCCATGATATGAAGTAAGGCAACCAAATCCCACCCCCCCAGTTCAGTCCCCAATCCTAAATTTTAAAAAAAGAAAGAAAGAAAAAGAGTAGAAAGGGTGAGAAGTTGTTTGGTTGTTCGTTAAAGAGTTATAGAGCTGAGTGCTCCCCTTAAGTAAAACAGAACCTTCCGGAATTGTACTGTGGGACCGACAGGCAGTTCAAGAGAATGGTTAGCAGTAAAGTTGCTTTCCAGTGGGATTCATGGTGATGGGCTTTGGAGTCGAGGTGCAGCACTGTGGTGGCTTCATAGCAGCCGATGGCACTCTTACCTTCTTCCACACATGACTTGTCCTCTTGGAGTTCCTGTGGGTCACCATGAAGCCTCTCCCTCCCTCCCCGAGGCATACATCACTCAGCTCTCTGTAATGTTGCCGTGTTCTGCTTTTATCAAGAGTCCCCCCCATTCCCTCCACTCATGCCCAGGGAATTTCCAGACCAGGTGGGCAGCAGAGAGACAGGGAGAACCCAGGAGGGAGATGCCAAGTATCAGCTCAGAACAAAGTGAGTGCCAGGCTGCTGCAGATCCCTGTCACACAGTCAAGTTGAGACCAACCCACCTCTACCAACTCTGTGAGGTCTATTGATCACTCCAGTATTTGCCTGATCATCCATTGATATGACCTCCCTTTGCAAGAGGGTACGTATCAAAACCTAAAGGCCATTTTATAGTTCAGCACTTTTCAGTTTAGAAATTGTTCAGTTTAGAAACTTCTCACTGTGCTATGGAGCCCAACCTTTGTTCAAGAATATTTGAAATAGCCAACATTCCCTCCTCTGCCCTTCTACCATCACCCCACAGGAGATAGAAAATAATGCTGATTTTTTATGGTATAGGACTCTGGCAGAATTCTAGACCTAACCTGGTAGTAAGATGGACAAGTTACTTTATGTTTTTAGAATAGTCTAACTGTTGACTTAAGCCCATTTACCTAAATTTTATATGATTCCAAGGGTTGGGAGAGAAAAAAGGGACCTCACAATCTGGTTTGTCCTGATCTTGAACCCCCTGGAATGGCTCTTATTCAAAGTATTCCTGGGTTCAAATGTTTTTTTAAAAAAATTCTTGCTTCCCTTGAATGTTCTGATTCTTGACATAATAGGAGGGTTGGAGAGAGATAGAAATAATAGGTCTGCTCTCTCTTTAGTGCTTCAATTTTAGCATAATTAATTCTTACATTATACTATGGTTGCTGGTGCAAGAAGAGATGCACAGACCAATGGAACAGAATAGAGTGCAGAAACAGACCCACACACATATGGTCAATGGATTTACCACAAAGGCATTAGCAATTCATCAGGAAAAGGATGGTTTTTAAATAAATGGTGCTGAAGCAATTAAATGCCTACCTCATAGAAATTAATTCAAGAGGAACCAAAAACCTAAATGTAGAAAAGAACTTATGTGCAAGGTTTTGTAGAAGAAAATAGGACTAGGCAAGGTTTTTAAACGGGATACAAAAAAACACAAACCAAGAGGGAAAAAACGTGATAACGTGATCTGTATTAAAATGAAGAACATTCACTTAAAAATTATTCCATGGAGCTGGGCATAGTTGTTCACGCCTGTAATCCCAGGGGCTTGGGAGGCTGAGGCAGGAGGATCACAAGTTCAAAACCAACTTCAGCAAAATCGAGGTGCTAAGCAATTCAGTGAGACATGTCTCTAAATAAAATACAAAATAGGGCTAGGGATATGGCTCAGTGGTTGAGTGCCCCTGAATTCAATCCCTAGTACCAAAAAAAAAAAAAATTTTTTCATGAGAAAATCCGTGGCCTGTGTTCAAGGTCTCTGACAGCGTGCCAGGCTGGCGCTCTTCCCTGTGCACCCTAGAGGCTGCCCCTGACCAAGACTGAGAGCTCTGCTGCCACTAGGGAGACCAACACAGGTTAAAACAAGTGGGACTTTGCAAGGTGAAGCAAAACCTCACAGCAAAACCGCCTTGCATTCCTTGTGGGGTTTTGAGACGTGAGAGGAAGCTTTGTTCCTGAGCCCCTCCAAATCTCTGAACACTGGTGTATTCTTCCCAGAACAATCCCTGGAGATCCCCTGAGCTTTGAGGTCAGGCTGCCAAGTCTGTGTGGGAAGGAGGACCGAGCAGCAGGGGGCCCTCAGAGACGTGGGTGAAAGTAGTTCAAAGTCCAGCCAGATCCGGTTATGTGGTGTCCAGGCCCTTGGGGATCCCAGGACCCTGGAGGAAGCCCAGGAGAGGGTGTGGCCCAGCCCTTGGTTCTGTATTGTGCCTTCAGACTCGGAAACATCTGAGACTGAGCCAGAAAAATACATAAATAGAGCACAGCTATGCCCCCAAATCCACCATTGCAACAGAAGAGCCAAGACCCCGCGTCAAGATATATGCTTCCTATTCAGACCTATGGTTTGAAGGGAAGGAAGCACAAAATATATTTAGAGCTTTCAAACTTTGATTGTTTTGCGCATTCTTACAAAGGGGGAAAAAGAAGAAAAATATCCTGAGGGATTTTAAGAAAAAAAAAAAAACTTCTAATACTTTAGATGAGTGGGAAAATCTTTCTGTGGTCATTTCCTTTCTGTTTCGAGAAATTAATATGTGCTGGAAATAGCCTGTTGCAAAAGGGGAGACTTCATGTCCTTTGAATGCTGATTATGCCAGAAAACTTTCCAGCCCTGAAGGGGAGGTTGTCCTTTCCCAGACCCTGATGCGGGATGACCTTGCAGTTAGATATTTGACTAGACTAGAAGACCCCGGGGCTGCCAAGATAAGAAATTTAGAAGGAATAATTAACTCATTCATTGGAGAAACAGTGTAGAGCACAGAGGAGGGGCCACAAGGGGCTCTTTCTGAGTCTATGTCCTCTCCCCTGTGGACCGTTCCAAGTCTCTTGGATGGTCCCTCATGGCTGGATGCTGGTGCTCAGAATTAACATAAGTGCAATAGTAATTACCACTAAAGATAAGTGCATGTTTCTCCCCACCCCCCAAGATGTTGGGGCAGCTGGCCCCTCCAGGGGAGGAAGCAGTAGTAAGCACACACTCTTTCAATATCATCTGTTTGCTCCAAAAGTGCGTGTGTCAGGGCTGAACCAGAAATCAGCCAGTGTATATGGGCATATATACCACAGGATTAAAGTTCTGAGCCATTCCTATGATATCTTATTTAGGCATCCGTCTCCCCTCAATTGATTAGAGCAAGAGTCGGTAAATTTCTTCAGTGAAGGGTTAGATCACCGGTATTTTAGGCCACCAGGTCTCAGATGTAACTGCTGACCCCTGCCATGGTGGCGCAAATGGTCATGGATATGTCCAGTAACACTTTATTTTACAGACACCAAAACCATTTTTACATGCCATGAAATATTAACCTTCCTTTAATTTTTTTTCCAACCATTTAAAAAGCGCAAGGACCTTAACTTACAAACTATAAAGATACAATACCGGGCTGAGGGGGGTGGTGGGCAGATTTGGCTTAGGGACCACACTTTGCCAACTCCGTGACCAGAGAGACAAGTCAGTGGTAAAAGGATGCACAGTGTGGGTGTTGACCTGAGTAAGCCTCCCTGAGGAGAGCTATGGAAGTGAGGGCTGGCTTCCAGAATTAAGGGCATAGGGAAGTGTCATTCTGGCCTCCTTCAGAAGGTGCTGACTCCATTCAAGCCATACCTTCAAGATGACCCCACTCACTGTGTCCCCTACCAGAGACCTGGACACTGAGAACTCTGGGAATGAGCCCTCTCCTTGGGGTTCTGGTCACAATAGGCAGTCACTGTTCTTTACAAATTGTATTGGAAGAAAGACCCTCTATCATCTTGCTTGATGAAGACCCTCCTCCCAGTCCCCCAGGGCACCCAGCACTCCCCACTTTCTCTTCATCTTGACCTGATTTCCTTGTACCTGTCAATCTTAGACCTTCAGCTTCTTGAGTCAGGGGCTGGTGTTCAGCATACTTCGAAATAACCTCTTAGATTTTTTTTTCTTTGACTACCCAAAGGGCGGTTGGTTGTTTATCCCCCTCCCCGAAATAGAAATACTGATAAACAAACAAAAGAAAACATTAAATTTTTGAAACTAAAATTAATGGAAAAATCCCAGATAATGCAAAACAGCTGGTAAATTAAAACTCATTTAAGCACAGTTTGGGAAAGAACAGATTTTTCTTCCTAGTTGTTTTTGTTGGTTTGCTTGTTAAGATTCCTGCATTCCCAAAGTGGAGACTCAAATCAGACTGGTGTCAGGAAGAAGCCAGACTAGTCTTTGAAATTCATTTCAAATATCCTCAGAGGGGACAGCTTCATAAACATTAAGTATTTAGTTCCTAGGATGCCAAATAATGTTCAGAGCTATTAAAAATTGGTTTGGCTTTGTGCCCTCTCTTGTAGGTCCTTCCATTGTGACGCCACCCAAGGACATCTGGAATGTCACTGGTGCCCAGGTGTACTTGAGCTGTGAGGTCATCGGAATCCCAACCCCTGTTCTCATCTGGAACAAGGTCAGTGGCACAGATTTCTGGAAGATCCTAGGGTAACAAGCTTATGTCACACTGCCCAGGGACCATAGCCATGTGAAATCCTCTACAGGCCCATTCCCTGCTATTTCTTCAAAGTGCAGAACACAGCAGCCTGAGACAGCTCCCCTGGATCTAGCGAATATTTTACTGACCTCCACAACAGGCCCTGCCCTACTTTTGCTAGGGACCCTGAGATGTTAGAGTCTGTAAACAAGTCTGGATGGCGCCTAGCAAAATGCCAGAGGGAGTGGTTTGTGAAGTAACACCAGCGAGCCATTAAGTGTGGAGATTCCTTATTGGTTGACTGATGTATCTAGTTTATGCTAATTAGATAAGCTGTGTGGAATGTATAAATACTGCTCCTGTCCTGCAATAAACGGCTCCTACTCCTGCTGTATCAACGTACACAAGTTGTTCGTCACCCCCCGGTTATTTTGCTGCAGCCGGACTGCAGCACTGAGAAACCAGAAAAACAACAACACTGAACACCTTGACCCACCCCGTCTGTGTGTATGTGTGTGTTTGCACGCAGGGGAGACTGCAGCATAATGGTTAAGAGTGTGAATTCCTCTCTTTCTGCCCAAAAGTGGATCCCCCAACTATTTGCCAAAGCATCAGTCTCCTCACTTAAGACTGAAGTCCCCAACATTTGACTCCTTTGGATCCTGTCTGCTGAGAGAACTTGCTCACATTCTATAAGGAGGAGGTCGGGGGTCTGGCTAAGAAGTTAAAGGAAGCTTTGTGAGCCTGCATTATTCTTAACAGATTCCCACGTGCTGGAAAATAGGATGAGTAAATGTTAAGGACATGGGAGTGGGTGGAAGGAGTGAGGTGCAATGTATCCCTCCAGGTGCCATGGCCCCAGGGTCCTGTTAGAGACAGGAGAGTCTATTCCAGAACAGAGGATTTAAAAAAGAACAAGGGAAGAACATCAAAGGAAAGATTTTCTCCTGTTTGAATTTTGCTGAATGCTACTTGCAAGTGGAAAACCATGATATTATTTTAACAAATAAGCTTTAAAACGACTTTCCAAATGGAAAAATAAAGAATGAGAGTTCTTCCGCCAGGTCAGCCGGGTTCTTTGTAAGCCAGGGTTTCTCAGCCTCAGCACTATTGCAATTTGGGGACAGATAATTCTTTGTTGTGGGGGCTGCCTGTGCTTAGGAAGATGTTTAGCAGCATCCCTGACCTGAACCCACTAAATATCAATAGCACCCTCCCCCTGTCCTCAAGTGACAATTAAAAATATCTCCTTTGGGGCTGGGGATGTGGTTCAAGTGGTAGCGCGCTCGCCTAGCATGTGTGAGGCACTGGATTGGATTCTCAGACCCACATAAGTAAAATATATTGTCCACCTAAAACGAAAAAATAAATATTTAAAAACAAAAATCTCCTAACATTGCCAAATGTACCCTGGGGGAAAAACTTCACTCCAGATTGAAAAACGCTATTGTGGGCTGGGGGTGTTAGCTCAGTGCTTCCCTAGCATGTGTGAGGCCCTGGGTTCCACCTCTGGTACCACAGCCAGGCGGTACAAAACCCAGAGGAAAGAAAGGGTTTGCCCTGCTACAATGCAAAAATCCCTCTGTAAGCGTTTGAACAGGTCGGGTCACCTGCCAGCCTCTGGCGCCCCCACGTGGCCACAAGAATGTGGCCACTGAGAAAGCACCTGGTTTGAGTAGAGTCCCAGTAGAAATAACAGAAAATGCCTGAGGCTGAGGGGTGGGTAGTCAACACCAGCTGTACTACACTGCCCTTTACAGCTGAAACTCCTGTTTTAGGAAGCAATGAAATTTAACCTCAATTAAAAAAAAATCTGTTTTTAAAAGGAGGGTATTAAGAGAAGAAACGCAGCCCCAATGTGTTCCTTTGCCTCTACTGCACAAGCTGCCGACATTCCTCATTACTTATTTGGATCTCACTGGTTTGCCCTGTGGGTGGAGAGGTGGATTCCCAGTGTCCAGGGAATTCCCATAAAAAGCTCTGTTGCAGTTTTCTATAGCTCCCTAGGGATAGTTACACAAGAGAAACCAGAGTGCCCGAGTATCCTGGGGCATAGAATCCTATTGCCAAATCTTGTCAGAGAGAAATGTCTTCAGTCCTTGCTCTGCCACGCCCTAGCTATCATGCACACGTACCAGGGAACAATTTGCCTTGGAACTGTATGGGACAGATCTATGGAGAGGGCCGAGTGAAGGGAAGGGAAGGAGTCAAGGTAGACGGAAAAACACACAAAATACATTTTCTCAAATCTTGCTAGAAAGGAGCAAAAGCCCAACCATAACGCTCCACTGATTTCCTTTGCCTTCAAGATGTGAGGTCACTTGCATGACCTAAAGCAAAGGCTTTCAAACTGCAGACCATGACTCACATTAGTGAGTCCTGGAATTGGTGCAGGGATCACAACCAGCATTTTCTTATTAAAAAAAAAAAAAGAGTACAGAAAATATGTTAGGGCATATTAAGGTATTTTTTGGTAAAACTTTCATGTATCCCAAATGACCAGGTGAAAAGTACTTCTTCTTTAGGCCATGGCAAAAAATGAGGAAGTCACTGACCTAGATAATCAAACAGGCATTTGTTTCTCTCCGCTCTCCTGAAACCAGGCCATGAAGAATACAGACAGATTTAAGATCATATATTATTTCAAATCCAATTTAAGCACAGAACCCTTTGGATAGAAGTGAACGTTAGAATCCTTACTTGTTAAACAATGCACCTGACTCAGAGAAGGCAGTGTTCTTTGTGACTCAAGGATTTAGCAGCAGCAGTACTAGGGGACACAAATGACTTCTCTCTAAGTCACAGAAGGCTGCAGCAGCAATTTTTGTGGGGGTCCCAGCCCGGTGAGTGGGCTGTTTTGATAATTCCTGCCATTAACCATTCTGCACCTTCTCAGCAAACCCATGAGCAATATTTTTAAATGGGGACATGAACTGAAATAGCCATGTATGACCAGACTTCTCTGTAAGTCTGAGATAATGCAATGAAATTTAACTTCTTCCAGACATGGAGTTTTCTAAGAGGCTGTCCATTTAATTCTTTTCCTGTCTGGACATTTCTTTAGATTATGGCTTGAATGGCCTCTAAGAATGCTTTTTTTAATTAAATACAGTGATAATGATAAGAGGGGAAATATCCGAAGATATATAAAGAAATATTTCATAATCCCTCCTCTGCCCACCCCTGAAATAAATACCCAATGTGAACTGCCCTGGTTTGTGTCCTTCTCTTCCCCTTTTCAAACATACAAAAACATACCCCCTAGCGTGAGCGGTAAAATGAAAACAGTCTGCTAATAGATTTGCTTTTCTCTAATAAATACTTCATGGACATCCCTTAAGCCTTCTTCTCAGTAGCTATAATATTCCACAGATGGAGGGGCCATGATTTATTAAACCATTCCTGTATTGTTTTCATTGTTTCCTTTTTTTTTTTTTTTACATCTTAAGCAATGCTCCCTTAACATCTTAGTACACATCTCCTATACACTACTGCTTCCATTTCCTTAGGGTAGATGCCCCCAAAGCTACAGGACTAGGTCAAACTACCTGTCTTAATAGACATTGTCCAATTACTATCTAAGGATGGCAGTAAGTCACTCTCACCAGCGGGAGGGGGGGGAGGTGCCATTTCCCTGCAGCCACCCAGAACTGAATAACTCCCTTTTCAGTTGGGTTAATACATCTCATTATTGCTTTCATCTTCTTGACTACATTAAGAAGATTTTCACGTCTGGGTTTTCTCATCTCTGAACCGCCCTCTCATTTGCCTTTTGCCCACTTTATATTGAAGTGTTCCTTATTACAATCAGCCTGTGGCTTTTTTAAATTTAAGATGTTGACCCTTGATCATGTATTACAAATTTTTTTTCCCAGACAGTCGTTTCATCTTTTATTCGTTTACAGCGACTAGGGATTTGAATGTTTTAACAGAGATGCACATTCTATTTCATCATAAAACTCTTCTGAAGATTTGCCAAAAAGCAAATATGTTCTATAATACATAAATGTCCTTTAAAGTTTCCCAGAAATCGGCAAACTCTTGAAATCTTTTAACCTACAACAATCAGACTAACCTATTCTTATTCTATAAACACTGGAACTTTGTCTTATTTATTGCTCATTACAATAATAGGATTCAGGAAGACTTTGTTGTAACTAAAGTACAACCAGAAAGGCTGAAATAACTTCATGGGTCAGCCTCCCATGGTGATTGACAAGGCAGTCTCTCCTGCCTGCCCTTCAACATTAAGACTCTGAGCCACTTCCAGCCTATTGAATATCTTCAGAATTGTCTTGGAAACCACATTTCTCAGGCTGCATCATTTTTTAAGTAGAAAAAATACATATTTGTCAGCATTTAAGCTCTACTTACTCAAGTAAGGGAGAGTTTGCCACATAAAAATTCCAGGCATTTCCATGTTTTCTACATGGTGTATAACTTTTTATAATGTGTTAATTAAAATACATTATGAGTCCTGTTAAATATTGTGTTGAACAAGAACAATTTCTCCATGCATAGTGGATTGGGTTAATTAGCACAAAATGCTTTTTACTAAGCGCTACATGATCTAAGGATCAACCACTCAGTTGCTAAGATCCAGTATATATCTGTGCTGAAGTGTTTTTGTTTTGGTCACACACAAAACCTTTATACGAGTACTTGCTTTGGCAGCACATATACTAAAATTGGAAGGATACAGAGATTAGTATGGCCCCTGTGCAAAGATGACATGCAAATTCATGAAGCATTCCATATTTTTTTTACCAGTTAATAGGAAAGATGAATATGTTTTTTTTTAATTTAATATTTATTTTTTTAGTTTTTGGCAGACACGTCTTTGTGTGTATGTGGTGCTGAGGATCGAACCCAGGCCGCACGCATGCCAGGCGAGCGCACTACCGCTTGAGCCACATCCCCAGCCCCATGTTTTTTATCTTCACTTTCCCAAAGCATTAAAATATATTTTTCAAAAGCAAATCCCCTCCCAAATTTTTATGTTTCTGGGATTTCATAAATAAAAGCCAGAGATACTACTTTTAACCATGAATCAAATTAATACTTATCCCAAAATATTAAGAATCATTATTAACGTGTGTGTTGTGTTGCGTGTGCTGGGGACCAAACCCTGGTCCTTGCACATGCTAAGCAAGCACAGTATACTACGGAGCTATAATGTCAGCTCCAAGACCTTTTTTTTTTTTTTTTTTTTGTAGTTGTAGATGGACAGCATGCCTTTATTTTGTTTCATTTTCATGTGGTGCTAAAGATCAAACCCAGTGCCTCACACATGCTAGGCAAGTGCTCTGCCACTGAGCTACAGCCTCAGTCCCAGCCCCAAGACCATTTTTAAGTAACTATTTCAAAAGCTGCTATTTCTACCAGCTATTTGGAAAACTGAAGGCAAAACATTCCAGTTATCTGTTTTGTCTTTATAGCATTCATGAGAGAAAGATATTGAATTATCTGGTTTTTTTCGAATGGTGGCAATGTGGGGAAATTCCATTTAAAAAAAAAAATTAACTGGCTTTGGCATAGAAGAAAATTAAAAGGAAACTACCTTTCTGATGTTGTAAATCCTTCCTAATTACAAAGATACTAACAGTAAACATTCACTTGGTTCTTAAAAGAGGCCTAGGATAGAATGAACAAACATTACTTCCTGTACCTTTTTTTAAAAAACTTAAAAACTCTGAGTTGCTAAGGAGTACACATGGAGGGATTACAAGTAAGTTTCTTCTGTGTATTTTCCAAAGCTTATATAATAAACTTTTAAGATGAAGGGGAAAGTAAGGACGATATTCATTAAACTAACTGAATTTCCTCTTAACTCATCTTCTGAATCCCATCATGACATGCACAGAAATAGGCAGCAAGTTTTGCCATAAGAGAACAAGGATAGCGGCATGTATTTGACAGGTCTTTTTGACCTCAGGTCTTCTGTAAATCATTTGATGAATACTTAGCCCTCAGAACAAAGTAATAGAACTAGCTTTGGACTCTAGCTACTATTTATCCATTCATTAGGCTGTTACAGGAAGAGCCCCAAGGACCCCAAGCATCAAACTAGCACTAGATGACTGTCAGTCTAACATGGCCTGTTAGGCAAGAAAGGCCCAGTACTGAGGAGCAGAATTTCTAAGGGCCTGGGTGAGTGATAGCAGCCAGTGGCAGGAAAGGCTGGCCTCGTACATTCTCCAAGCGTGTAGAGAAGCACATTATTTTTGTTTAAAACATGCTGCTTACAGGGGAATAGAGGAATTAAGAGGACTTCTGTTTTACAAGTATTTGTGTAAAGGGAACTTGTAGGTAAAGTGCTGGATTTAACCCAATGAGAATGTCTGATGACCACCAAGAGCAATTTTGGAAATGTAGCCATTTCCAAGTTGATGTTTTGATGCAGAGAGCTGACTTTCCTTGTGTTTTTGCAGGTACAAAGGGGTCAGTATGGAGTTCAAAGGACAGAACTCTTGCCTGGTGACCGGGACAACCTGGCCATTCAGACCCGGGGTGGCCCAGAAAAGCATGAAGTAACTGGCTGGGTGCTGGTGAGTACCAAGAGCTGGCAAGAATTTTGTTCTTAGGATTAGACACTCACAGCCCTGGTAAATGTACCCAGTGTCCTGCTAGCCTGAAAAGTACTTCCTCTTCCACATCTCTGGAACAGCCTGACCAAGGAGTCGGTCATTGGTCCCATTTCAAAGGGAACTAAATAAAAGAAGAGTTGAAGTTGACTGGATGTTTTAGAAACAACCAATGAATTAATGAGAACTCAAAAAAATTTTTCCTAAAAGTTCAAAGCAAAATTCTTATGGGAAACTAAATGACCCAAGCATTATTTTAATTGAGTAGTGACTAATGAATATTTTAGTTTACATTTGATATTCAGATACTACTTAGAAATATCAAGGTTTCCCTAACATTGGTATGTGCACCTATCTAGTTTTTAACTTCAACAATATTTCAAAAGTTGCCCATGACATTTCCTCAGAGTATGAATCCTCTCAACAGACCATAAGTCTTCCAGCACAGGACTTGCACTACTTCTAATAGTATCTTTACTAAAATTCTTTGGTCATCTTAGGAAACTATGACATAATGGAAGCTACTAAAAGGAAAAAAAAAAAAAAAAAAAGCCACCACAGAAGAACTAAAGATCCTTTTTCTCCCCACAGGTATCTCCCCTAAGTAAGGAAGATGCTGGAGAATATGAGTGCCATGCATCCAATTCCCAAGGACAGGCTTCTGCATCAGCAAAAATTACAGTGGTTGATGCTTTACATGAAATACCAGTGAAAAAAGGTATATAATCAATCTCACAGCCACTTGAAAGAATAACTAGTGATTTGCTTAATAAACAGAACCAAGAATCAAAGCATCAAACATATCATTAGGGGGCTGGGACTATAGCTCAAGGTAAAGTGCTTGCCTGACAAGTGTGAGGCACTAGGTTGGATCCTAGGCAGCACATAAAAATAAATATACTGTGTGTTCATCTACAACTAAATAAATATTTTTTTAAAAAAACTATTAATAAAAATTCAGTAAAGTCAGGAATCCCCAAGGGCATTAAATATGCCATTAAAATGTAGAATACGTGGTTCCAAAAGAGTATTTGGATGGTTGATGAAGGCCAATATTATGACTTAGAAGCTTTCACCTTATCTTCAAGTAGAGTCAAAACTCAAACCTGACTGGAATTGCTTGTATTTCCCATAATCTTTTCTATCCACATGGCATTTATTTTTTAATGAGAGCTGGACCACGAAGTTAAGTTCCTTAACCTTGTTGGACCTCAACATGGTGTTTGTGAAATGTGCTCTTCCAGGCCTATAATAAGGTCCTCTTTTTTACATGGATCAATACAGCAGAACTGCCTTCCACATCTAACGTTGTATAGCTAAAATTCCCAGGAGGACCTCAGCATATCATTTATACTATTACCCAATATATCCCTTATCCCAAGGTAGAGATGGAGTCTTGCTATGTTGCCCAGGCTGGCCTTGAACTCCAGATTCAAAAGATCTTCCTGCCAAAGCCTCCAAAGTAACTGGGACAACAAGTGCAAATCACCATGCCTAACCCTTTATTTATGCATTTTAGCATCTTTATTTATTTGGAAACACTGAACTAAATGCTAATTAGAAAGTCAACCATGTCCATACATGCAACTAATTTTTATCTTTTTATCTTTTTAACAGGTGAAGGTGCTGAACTATAAACCTAAAAAAAATATTACTCAACAAGAGCTAAAAGTAGTCACAAATAACTACAACCCTGTTCTTGCCTAGTAACAAGTTTCTCTAATCCAATTCACTAATGCTTTAGTTATAGTCACTTGTTTTAACACAGGATACCAATTAAAGACAACACATCAAGACTATCTACAAAACTTTATTGTCTATTTACAGAAGAAAAACATGCATATCATTAAACAAAACAAATAAAATGCTTTCTATCGCAACTCAATACATTGTCATTTTTTAAAGCCATATCATAGAAGTAAAACAGGTTTTTTTTGTTGTTGTTTTTTGTACTGTGGATAAAACCCAGGGGTGCTCCAACACTGAGCTACATCCTCAGTCTTTTTATTCATTTATTTATTTGTAGATAGATACGGTCTAGCTAAATTGTTGAGGCTGGCCTTGAACTTGCCATCCTCCTGCCTCAGCCTCCCACATTGCTGTGATTACAGTCCTGCACCACTGTGCCCAGCAAGACATGGACATTTACAACAATGTGGTTGAGAATCCTTTAAAAGATTTAAACACTCATCATTCGAGGTGCAATACTCATAGACATAAGTTCCTGAAACAACAGCTTGCACGCATAAGGCATTCGCACCAAAGAAATCTGAAAAGAAAAAATAAATAGTAATTAGCAGACTGTATGCAAGTGACCCCATTTCTCTACCCGAGAAACAGGTTAAGGATTTGGTACTGTAGATGGCAAGTGAATGAGCAGCATTGAAGTGACCACCTATCCTGCCACCTTGCTTCATGGTGCTCCTTCCTCCCAGCAGGCTGTTTTGTTTCTTGCTATGTTGCCCAGGCTGGCCTTGAACTGTGTTGTTTTGTAGCTTTTTTGCCAGGCACAATTTGTATTCACCTCCTTGAACGGTTTAAGAAAAATTCATTGTTTAAAATTCCTATGCAAGGCCTTATTATTTCAAAGACATGAACAACTTGGATAGATTATATCAAACTTCAGCTGATTTGGAAAAATCTAAATATTTTTCCTTCTAAAACTAGGCATCTCTCATTCTGCTATCATGTATAACTAATTGGAACAAATTTAAAAAAAAAAAAACTAGGCATCTCACAGAGGTATGTTACCAAAATTGTGAAAAGGAAAACCTGTCCCACCACACTCAATCTGCCTGGATAAACAGCCTTACATGATTATATCCTTAAAAAAATGATCAGGGGCTGGGGTTGTAGCTCAGCCATAGAGCGCTCGCCTAGCCCATATGAGGCCCTGGGTTCAATCCTCTGCACCACATATAAATAAAAAAAAAATAAAGGTATTGTGTCCACCTACAATTAAATTTTTTTTTTTAAAAAAGCCCACAATCTGAGTTCCTTTCCTTAAAAAGAAAAAAAGATCAAGTCTATACACACCTGGGTTTTATTGCGGCAGCCCCTGCATTCATATGTATGGGTCCTGGTGTTAGCAATTGCCATTATTCCACAAAGATTGCAAACATGAACCTGATATGGATCTGATGCCTCAAACAATCTTTCTCTTAAAAACTGGGCTGCACCATGGGCAATCTGACAATCTCGTTCCATTTCTCCAAAACGCAGGCCACCATCACTATTGAGGGGAAAACATCAGATTATTTTGTGCTTATCTTTAATTATAAACACCACCTTGACTAACAGCAAAGGTTAAGAATGATATTAGTAAACAAAGAGAATCCAGCTTTAATTTATATATCCTAGTGTTATGGTTTAGATGTGGTGTCCCCAAAAAACTCTTGTGTGAGACAGTGCAAGAAGGTTCAAAGGAGAAATGACTGGGTTGTAAGAGTCTTAACCCATCAGTGAATTAATCCCCTAAACAGGGATTAACTAAATGGTAACTGAAGTGGTAGGGTGTGGCTCAAGGAGGTGGGAATTAGGGCATGGCTTTGGGGTATATATTTGTATCTGGCAAGTGGAGATCTCTCTCTCTTTGCTCCTGATCACCAAGCAGGCTAATTCCCTCTGCCACACTCTTCCACCATGATGTTCTGCATTACCTTGAGCCCCAAGAAATGGAGCCAGCCTTCTATGGACTAAGACCTCTGAAACCCTGAGCTCTCAAATAAACTTTTCCTCCTTTACAATTGTTCTGGTCAGATCTTTTAGTCACAGCAGCAAAATAGCCAACTAAAACACCTAGCATTCTCTCTGCCTGGTAGGAGAGAAAGAAGCCTAACAACATTTGATGTTCATTAAAAGGTACCCAAATGGAAGATAACATTAGATCTCAAGTATAGCATATAATTTTCCTCATAAAATACAAAGTGTATAGGCTCATCATGTTATCATTTAACTTTCTAGAATTCAACTGTATATTCAAAAGTGAATTAAAAAGTCAATCTAAACAAAGCAGCTTCTCAATGAATGAGTCTCCCAGGAAGGAAAGCCTGAAATAAAAGCAATGTTGGCAACTGTAATAGAAAAACAGGTTTCCCCAACACAGAAATGAAACACATTGTACAAGTGGATGATGGCAATTTTCATAACATAAAATACATAAAATAAAACCAATGGGTTTATTATAGTATTACAAAAATAAAAAAGTTCCTGCTGAGCCACGTGTGGTGGTGCACACCTGTAATCCCAGTAGTTCGGGAGGCTGAGGCAGGAGAACCAGGAATTCAAAGCCAGCCTCAGCAATTTAGCAAGAAGCTTAAGCAACTCAGTGAGATCCTGTCTCTAAGTAAAATACAAAATAGGGCTGGAGATGTGGCTCAGTGGTTGAATGCCCCTGAGTTCAATCCCTGGTACCCCACCCCCCAAAAAAAGGTTCTCCTGATAGGCAGAATCACAGCCTCTGGGACAAGAGTCCCCTGAGTTTCTTTAAAAAAAAAAAAAAGTCATTGTTCAACTTTGGAAAATGCTAAACAACCTTTACCCTGCCTTTACCATAAGAACTACATAACAGGTAACTAGTTAAAGAAAAATGAGAAGTAGTCCAGCTAATGAAGAAGGAATGATAAAAATTAGAATCTCATCAGTTTGCAATCCCTTTTTCATCAAGGGTTTAAGGCAATGATCATCAGTAGCTACTAAAATCATAAAAAGAAAGGCAACCAGACATTGGAAGTACATAATACCACCTAAGAGGTATTACTGTAGAAATCTCAAGCCTGAGGCCAGGCATGGTAGCACATGCCTGTAATTCCAGGAATTTGAGACACTGAGACAGGAAATTACAAGTTCAAGGTCAGCCTCAGCAATTTAGTGAGACCCTGTCTCAAAATAACTTAGGGGTATAGCTCAGTGGTACTGCACACTAAGTTCAATCCTCAGTACATTAAAAACAAACAAACAAACAAACAAAACCTCAAACCCTAAATATCAAACTTTTTGATCAAATTAGCTATTTATTAAAAAAAAAAAAACACAGCCCTGAGATGTAATCAGCAAAATCCAGACTAGTTAAAAAATCTCCAAAATAGTCCCATTTCTTCAATAAACTAGAAGAAGAAAAGGATGGAGGTCAACTTATAGATTTATTTTTTTTCTTTAAAGAACTTAAGAAACATCAATTTCAGGGCTAGAATTGGGCTCAGTGGTAGCACTTGCCTAGCTGTGAGACACTGGGTTCAAGTCTTGGCACCACATAAATATTTTAAGGATCAACTGACAACTAAAAAACAAAAAAAGAAACATCAATTGCAAAACATGACCTTATTTGCATCCTGATTAAAAACCAACAAACAGTTTAAAGAATTATGTAATAACTACAAATTTGAACTCTTGAGTATTTAATAATATTAAAAAGGTTTTGTGGGCTGGGATTGTGACTCAGTGGCAGAGAGGTTGCCTCACAAGTATGAGGCATTGGGTTCAATCCTCAGCACCACCTAAAAATAAATAAATAAAATAAAGGTATTGTGTCCATCTACAACTAAAAAAATATTTTTAAAAAGGTATTGTGGTTAGGGTCTTTTTAAAATATACTAATCTTTTAAAGCAGAGTCTCTCAAAGTATGCTCGGTAGACCGCCTGAGGGTCAAAAGTATTTCTATAATACTACCAACAAGTACTATTTGCCTATTTCACTGTGCTCACATTTGCACTGCTGATGTAAAAGTGAATAAAAACCAGTGACACCTTAGCACAAATCAAGGCAAATACAACTATACCAGAAGTTGTATAGTTGTATTTGCACTCTAAGTAAAGGTCAGTTTTACTTAAGAAAATCTTTTTTTTTTGTAGTGCTAAGTATTTAAACAAGGGCCTCACACATTCTAGGCAAGCACTCTACCAACTGAGCTACATTCTCAGCCCAAGAATGTCCTTAATGAAACAGTAGAAATGATTATCAAACCTGACCCTTTTTAATATTCCAAACAAAAAGGAAGTCCTCAAAAAGCACATCTGCTATATAATGAAGATGGCTGTCTTGGCAGAAAAGCACTTGCACAATTCTGAACAAGTCACTTCTCTCATAGAGCATACTTTTTCTACCTGAAAGCCAGCTGACACCAACCATGTTATCATCAACATTCACACAAACAATGTTAATTCAAACTTAGATATCTGGCAGACAAAGAAATGAACAAGAAATGAAAGAAAATGAACAAAGTGAACTTTTCACTCCAAGAATAACAATTTTGAGCATCTGTTGAAAATCATGATTAAAAATTTGACCTAAGCAAAAAAAAAAAAATCAGAATTTTGGAAAACCACCCACAACCACAGGCTTCATACTTCTCAGTGAAGGCTTTTCTAAATGACATCAGCGGTGATATTAACAAATGCAATTCTTTGACACACACACGTGTGTAATGAAATGTGTCAACATTTGAAATTCTGTATACCTCAATGAACCAATATTTTCCAAATGACCAATCATGATGCTTCAATACATTTGGAAAATAACTGCAGGGCTGGGGCTGAAGCTCAGTAGTAGAGCAGCACTTGCTTCACACTAGGGATTTAACCCAGAGGCACTCTACAATGAGCCCTATCCCTTATTTTTATAAATTTGTTATAGCTCTTTTTGTTTTTAAAATTGTGAAAGCTGGCCTTGAACTTGCAATCCTCCTGCCTCAGCCTCCAAGTCCCTGGAATTACAGGTATGTACCACCATACCTGGTCCAGTTTTAATTTCTAACATAATAAGTATTAATATATACCTGACTTGCATGAACAAAAGCTCTCTAGGGTCACAGGATCAAGAAATTTGAGAACTACTCTTTTATAAATATATCTGAAATATTTTTAAAAAAACTTATATGATGTCTGGGCCTAGTTGAAAAATAATCATGAGTTATTCCAAGTGGGGAGATGGATTTGGTTATAAAATTGGTCATGAGTTGATAACTAGAAGTGGGGTGACAGGAACATTGGCATTTATTATACAACGATCCCTATTCTTACATGTTTGACATTTTTCAAATAAACAACTAATTAATAACAAAGATGATGAAGAAGTGCTCTTACCGAGATCTCCCCTCCATGGGCTGTCTATTTAGGATCTGAATAGGTCCCCTAGCACGAGAATGAATTTTGTCATCCACCATATGTTTCAAACGCTGGTAGTAAGTCGGGCCAATAAAAATTTGTGATGTGATTTTTCGACCAGTGAACCCATTGTAGAGGACCTGAAACAGACAGATTTTTGAAGCACAGAATTAAATATATTAAACAAGTTCAAAGGACATATGTACATGTACTATATAATTCCATTTGTAAAATCAAAACTAATGTATAATGTTAGCAGTCAAGAGAGTGGCTAGCTTGCAGTGTGGGTGGGAGATAGTGACTGGAAGGGAGCTTCTAGGCATAAAACAATCATTTTCCTTTCTAGATCCTGACATTAGTCATGCAGGTGTGTTTGTTTTGTGAAAATTCATCAAGCTGTCCATTTATGATTTGTTTACATATTTGAAAATATGTACTATACTTCAATAAAAGGTTTGATTTTTAAGAATAAAACTACACACATACAAAAAAGGAATACACATAACAAATTACTACAGTAATAGAAAATATACCTCATTTCCTCTGAGATGGTAGCCATAATCAGACAAAAGATTAGAAATCTTCTGTACATTAACAGCATCATTAAATGGAGTAGCATCACCAATTTCACCCTTGTTAGCTGATACCTTTGAAATAAAAGTATTGAAAATGATACTTCACACCAATTAAAAAAGAAATCTTAATAAAAATGCTGCTTCCATTTTGTTTCCCCTTAGAAGTTATACATTAATAAAAATACATTCAACTATAAAAACTCTTTCTGTAGTAAGGAAAATTTAGGACTTAAAAGCTGTAAAATATCAAGACTCATTTTATTAATATCTTCCACAAAATATTCATAACAAATCAATTAATCTAAAGAGGAAAAACTCAAATTATAAGCCTTCAAATACAAATCTACCCATGGGCTAATGTATAAAAAGATAGACTCCCAAATACTTTTGCTGGCTCAAGGAAAATGACATCATTCATGTATAAGCCTATAGCCGTTCTATCTTATTAAGACACTTAACATTAGAAAACCTCCACGGAAAGATAGATGCACAGCTGAAAATATAGCTATAAAATTACTTAGTTCACAATGAACTAACTACCAATAAATTAATTCTTCCATCTGTAGAAAAGAACCAGTTAATAAGATAACCATCTTTGTAGATAGAAGTTAACGTGTCTTAAAAAATTCTTTCTTAGCCATAATTTTGCAAATTAAAAAAAAAAAAAGAAAGTGGAGGAAGGCAGAATTGTAAATAATTTGAAAGCAAGAAAATAAGTATATAGCTTTAAACAAAGTGTCCTGGCTCAAATATAAGAGAAATAATCTATCATCATTTTGAGAAAAATCATCATTGTACAACCTATATTTTTCAAGACAATCTCTTACCTTCCCTTGAAGACATTCAATCAAGTGACCAATAGTCATACGAGAGGGAATGGCATGGGGATTTATGATGATATCAGGGGTAATACCTTCACAGGTAAAAGGCATATCCTATAAAGAAAATATTTTCAGTAAAAAAACTTAAAAGAAACTGAAAATCTTACTTTTATTTTCAAAACCAAAACTGACATCGTCCCCAAATTTTGCATGTCCTAAATCTGTTCAAGGTGGTATGTTCACATTCAACACTAAAATTTAAGATTTAAAGAAGATTGTGAGAAGTACTGCCCATAAAAGAATAAACTACACTATGTTTAAAAAAAAAAAAAAACTGTGATTTAATAAAATGTTCAACAAAACTTTGGGTTAGGAGTGAGTGAGATCAAAGATACCTACCTCTTGTCTATACTGAATACCACAGGTACCCTTCTGACCATGTCGACTAGCAAATTTGTCTCCAATTTGTGGAATTCTAACAGAGCGTACCTAAATTCACATAAAAATAGGTGAAGTGAAGTTGGTTTATTTCCTAAAACCAGTTACACAGAATGAATAAATTATACTCACCCTTATTTTACAAAACTTATATCCTTCCTGGTTGAGAGTTACCATAACCTGATCCACAATGCCTGTCTCGCTGGTTCTAAGGAAAGTGCTACAGTCTCTCTTGGTATAGCGTCTATTGGTACTCTCCAATTCATCTTCATTTTCAGGCAAGGTGACTGTTTTGCCTATAATAACATCATCTCCAGATACACGAACTCCTGGAGCTATCAAACCGTCGTCATCCAGCTTGTCATAAATGGCATGCCTCATACCTGTGAGAAAACAGACATAGAATTTTCTGAAATGATATTCCCATACAGAAAAGTAATGAAAACGTCCCACAATCCCCAACAAAGATTAAAATTCACACACATCAACAAGTTCTAAGTCAGTGGGAAGTTCACAGAAATCTCTACCATCACAAATCACGTTTAGTAATAAGTGCTTATTGCAAATATTACAAACTATGCTGAATTCTGTAATGCCTCATTTTTAAAATAAAGTCTGTAAGGAAAAAGAACACTGGACTGAGCAGATGGTCCCATGACAGACATCTACTGAGTGGCTTTGGGTAAGTGTGTGTGTTGCCATCTCCACATCATATGAGACAAAGAAAATCTGTGTCCTCTGCACATGTCTTCTCACAGAATGATGAATTCCATCTTGTGCTGTCTTAACTCCACTGAACATCAATTCACTACCACATAAAACACCCAATGGAAATGAAGTAACAGGAACAAACCTAAGGAAATGGAATGTTTACCTTTATGCAATGCCTATGAGAAGTCAAAATTGTAGAAGACACCACATCCCCCGGGAACATCCCATCTATCCCACTGTATAAGTAGTTTTTACATATCTATGAAAATAAATAACAACTAGAAAGTAAATTTGAGTTTTCCATTAGAAACAGCAAATATTTGATATGTTCTCATTTATTTTTTAAATGTTTACAAATATTACAGTCACACCACAGTCTGGGAGAGAAAAGGAGAGCTCCCATGAAAATGTACAAACTGAAAAACAAGTATAAATACAGAACAGTGAGAACAGGGCTACAAGGTACAGCCCATGAATTACGTAGCCTCTTTGATTTTTAAATTTCCTCCCCTTGCAGGACGACCATGAGGGAAAGTCTATAATAGGAACATTTCTTGAAGGTGCAAAGAGTTTGGGCAAATACATCATGAATTCTAAGAATAACATGAAAACACATTCCCATATTACAAAATAAGGGGGGCAAGGGGCACAACCTGGCAAAATTACTTAAGAAAACTACAATAAACAATTTAAATGTCAGTATCACTTACCTTGGCATGTTTCACGTGTAGGCTTCTCAAAAACCTCTTCTTGATCAAATCCTTTTTTAGACTCCTGTTCTTTGTATGAGCGATAGAAAACAGACCTAAAAACACATGGTTTGAAAGATAACTCCCATTTTTCTATTAAGTAAAAGGACTTGGAATATACTAACAATTTTTCATTTAATTGATATTTGGGAGATTATCTAAGCCATGGATCTAGGGACAAGAGTAACTGCACTAAGGATCAAAGTTCAATCTTAAATGGGCTACACACATGTAGCATTTGACTCAAAATCTTAACCACCTGGAAACACAAGTGGGACAAGGAAGGACTCACGGTCACTGAGACCAAACTCCTACCCAATACAAGAAAATTCCCTTCATAATAAACCTGAGAGCTTGTCACCCAGGGTCTGCTTAGACATTTCCAGTAACAAGTTTTCATAGTAAGTCATAATGTTCACCCTCTGAAACTACACAGGAGCGGAGGAGGGGAAAAACCCATCTTCCCCTCTAAAGTCTCTATTTTTTAAATAACCTTCATAGGCCATAGATTAGAGATCAATAATTTTGTCAATAAAACCACCGAAGTGAAGTATAACAGAAAACATAGTGAAAGAAAAAACACTTCGCATTTTAACAGTACTTACTGATGAGTTCTAATATTATGAGTTTTGGGTTTTTTTTAATTTATTTTTGGTACCAGGGATTGAAGCCAGAGGTGATTAATCACTGAACCACATTCCCAGCCCTTTTCAGTTTTTTATTTTGAGATAGGGCCTTGCTAAGTTGCTGAAGCCAGCTTGCAATCCTCCTGCCTCAGTCTCCCAGGTTGCCTGGATTACAGGCATAAGCCAACATGTTTGGCTCATTTCTTCTTTGTATGTTTCTATATTATCTAAATGCAAATGTGTATTTGCTTACAAAAGAAAAGACCCAACCAAAATATTAACATCTGAAAATTCAGAGGGACACAAGCAGCAGTATCCTCAGCTATCTGGACCATCAATCAGGCCTTTTGCTTTTGGGAGCAGGGCATAGTCAAACCTATTTTAACTATTTTTTATTTTTTTAAAAAATAATATTTCCACTGTATATCTGTTTTGACAAATTTTATAAGAAGCTGACCTGAAAAAGCCTCGGTCTACAGCTGAACGATTCATGATAACGGAGTCTTCTTGATTATATCCAGTGTATGATGCAATGGCCACAATTGAGTTGATACCTACCATGAATTTAAAAGCATTTATTAAATCATTATCCAGGGGGCAAAGAAAAAGAGCCCTTTCTTTGAAATCCATTTTACTCAATCATATTTGCCATAAATGCTTTGGGTGTTTTTAATCATGGCAATTGTCAGTCTACTCTTCCTTGATTAAGAGTCTGTGAGATAACTACTCTGCTGGCTAAATGTTTCATACAAGCAAATCCTAAGCCTGACATTCCCAATGTATCCACTTTTATAATCAATAATTATGCACACAAGTTACCTCATAATTATAATACCTCCCTAAGTCAAGTTCTATGATCTGCTCATAGCAACTCTATGCTTCAAACAAGGTGCTACTGAGAAGCTACCTAAATAATTTATCTATGATCCCAAAGTTAATAAGGCAATAAGCTCAAGCCCCAGCTCCTTGCCTCCTGATTTCCAGTCTTAAGTTTGAAACTGGTACTACCCTGCTCCTCTCCCTATCCTACCGAAAAAATGGCACTGTATTTCCCACCACAAAGCATTTCTTGTTTGCTTCCCCAAAAACGACTTTGATAAATTTATAGATAAAGTAACAAGTATTAAAGAGAGAAGACCTAGTCCCCAGGAACCAGGCACTGGGAAGGGTGGGGTAGAAAGAAAGAAAAGACAAAACAAACCCCAAACACCACACCACTATAAAACAGTAAACTGCAATATTAGAAACAAAACACAATTGAACGTGAGTGGGTTTTTAATAAACATAACTGACATACATCAATCAATATGCGAATCACCAGATTTTCTAAGAATTAAAATTCACTCAAATCTGAACATATAGTTAACACAGCAACACAATTTATACTTATAATTTGTACTCCACATTTGAAACTACAGAATACAAAGAACTAAAATTTAAATGACTGAATATTTTGGCTGTATGAATAAATCATTAATATTTGCCTCCTTAAAGTTAAATTCAATTTTTAAAAAACATTCATTTACTCTTTTTTTGTTCCAAGTACTGGTGATTGAACCTAGCCCTACCATTAAGTCTCATTAAGTTGCCCAGGCTGGCCTTAACTATCAATCCTCTTGACTCATCCTCCTGAGTCACTGTATTAATGGGGTATACCGCACTTGGCTCATTTACTCCTTTACGTGTACAATAGGGGAGCAACAATTCTAACAAGTAGAGAGGTACAGATAAGGGGTGGCAGGAACTACAGACACAAAACATAGTCACTTACTCTACAGGGTAAGTGGGTTCATAATGTAGCCATGCAGCTGGTGTCAGGTATGGCCAGGGCCAAGAATTCAACCAAGATGGGGTTATATAAATAGACTGAGCAAATATATTGAGAACAAAGAGAGCTAGGAGTCTCATGATCAGGGAATGGAATTCTACAATAAACTTCACTGTTGGAATGGGATAGGAATACTGGGATGAACCGATGGTTAATATACAGACATAAATTGCCAGCACAAAACAAAAAACAGACACAAGTATCTAAGTGTGCATATGTATATGTTTAGCTCTATCAGCTGAAAAGAATTACAAAGAATGATTTTTAATTAGCAATGAGCACACCTACCACCCACATTCTGGTTTCTAAATACTATCTTCCACCAAAAAGAGAAATGGCTGAGTCTAGGTTTACGAGAAGAAAAGCACAAGATAAGGCAAAATGTAAAGAAGTGCTGAAACAATGATACGGACCTATCAGAAGTCATCTTGAAGCCAGGCATGGTGGTACATGGAAACTGAGGCAGGACGATTGCAAGATCAAAGTCAGTCTAGGCAACTTAGTGAGATGCTGTCTCAAAATTAAAAATTTTTAAAAAACTGGGGAGGTGGCCAGGCATAGAATACCCCTGGGTTCAATCTCCAGTATCCTGAAGGGGGCAAAAAAGAATTCTTAAAGATGATCCTACTGGCTTAAATCTGGAACAATGTGAATATCAAAGTAAGGAATGATAGAATTGCAAGCCACCATTTGGCAGCAATCATCATCTGACAAAGAACATTTATATGATCTCAAACTATCTCCCACAAAAGACTTATAACTTACTAATAAGTACAAAACACAATTAACAAGTAAAGAAACCTGACAGTCACTGGGATTGCTGACTACCTGGGTGTCAATGTTGACCTGATGGACTAAGGACAATGTCCTTGTTTTTAAGAAACATACCCTAAAGAATTAAAGATTCATATGGCTTCTACAACTTACTTTTACATGGTTCAGGAAAAAAGAGAAAAGGAAGAAAATGATAAGGCAAACATGACAAAATGTTAACTAAGAAATCTGGATAAAGATTATTAAGAATTGGATGCAATGGCACATGCCCACAATTCCAGTGACTCAGGAGGTTGAGACAAGAGGAACCCAAGTTGGAGGCTAGCCTGCGCAACTTAGAGAGACCTTGTCTCAAAATTATAAAAAAGGCTGGGGATGTAGTTCAGTGGTACAGGACCCCTGGGTTCAATCCCCAGTACCTTTAAAAAAAAAAAACAGGTATGTAGGAGTTCTTTGGACTAGTCTTACAAGTTATCCATAGATTTGAGATTATTCATAATAAGGCTTTTTTTAAAAAAGATACCATGATGAAAGCATGAATAATAGAACTGATGGCCAGGCTGAAGACTCCACCAGCCATGTCTCACCACTTTACATTAGTAACCTAAGAAAGAACATTTTCTTTCAAATCCAACCATACATTATATTTCTCTTATCTAGCTAAAAGAAACTGTATTTTCTAATAAAAGCACTGGAAGCAAAGCCCAGAGACATGAGCCTATTGCAGAAAGCCTAATGGATTTTATTAGACAAGAGTAACCCCTTGTGGAAGATTTCGAAAATAAATAATTTTAACATGAAAATCTGCTATCAGATTGTCAGAGTTCCTTTTTGAGTTAATAATTTAAAGCCACTAAAGACAAAGTTTACTAATAATATTGACAATAAAAGTTACCCAATTCAAAGCCAAATTTCTGTTAACACAATAAGATAAAGTGCCAAGAATTATTTACACAGCCTCCCCTAATATTCAACATTCTCATCCTTCAGATTTTTCTGTACCATTTTGCCTATTGTCCAGGCTGAGACTCTCCTACAAACTCCTGATTCTGCTTATTAGCTACTTCTTAGCTTCTTTCCCAATTTCTTCTCTTGGTGCCTAAAGTTCTGTATGTTTCTAGCTTTTTTATCATTCTAAATTCTCCCTAGGCAACTTCATATTAATCTATAATTATTTTTAATATAAGAAACTTCACATAGTAGAGTTGACCTTCCTTAAATAACACTGCAACTTGCTGTTGGAAGATCACTTCTTATAGCAACTCGAAATCAATATAAACTAAACAGAATTAATGTCAAACACCTCTTCCTCCTTTTATCATGATCTCAATCTTGGTTTTTTGTTTGTTTCTTTGTTTTTCTTTTTGAAATGAAGAAATCAAATCCAGGGTTTCATGCATGGAATCTACCATCAAGCTACATCCCAAGTTCCCAATCTTTTTAAAATAAAAGCACCTCTCCTTGATCACCCAAGCCATAAACACCAAGATATTTCCAATTTCAGTCTTCCCTCTCTTCATCACTCCATATCCAACCAATCATCAAGTTTTATCAAATGTATTGCAAATAGTGTCTCATTCATCATTCTTTTTCATTTCTTCAGACCTTACCAATTCATACTTGGACTACTGAAAAAAACCTTTAAATAATCTGCCTGCTAATGCAGGCCCTAATTCTAACCTTACACTGCTGTCAAAATAATAGGTCCTAAAACAAATTTCTAATCCTATTTGCTTCCCTGCTCAAAAATGTTGGTCATTCTCAAAATAAAATCCAACCTGCTCTGACTTTCTCCACATGTTCAGACCAAGCTTTACCTCTATATATTTACATTCCAGCCACACTAAACTGAAAGGACCTCTAACTATTCCCACCTTTGTGTATCTCGGCCCTTGCTCAAAACTGTCTCTCAATTTCAAATACCCACTTTACCAGCATTACTCCAATCTAAAATGCCACCATTCCATGAAATTGGCTCTATACTTTCAACTGGAATCAATAATTTTTATCACTCTGTGCTTCCAAAGGACTTTGTAAGTCTAGAAGTTTCCACACATCCACCTTCTTACTACATTCATGCTTTCCATCACATTATAAATTCCATGAGACTAGATACTGTGCCATATGCATTTTTTAACCCTCCCAAGAACCCAGTAAAGTGCTATAAGCATTGCAAGATCATAAAAAATGTAAAACAAACTGAACATACCTGCTGGCAACTCTCTAAATCGAAGATATTCCATAGACCGTGTAGTCACAAGCGGTTTTTGAGGATAATAAAGAACATGGGCCAATGTGTCCATACGTACATGGAAGTTGGTGATATACACTCCCATAGCCTGCTTACCCATAGCAGACTGGTATGTGTTTCTAGGGGACTAAGAGAAGAAATGAAAAGTTGAATCAATGAAAATTTAATCTCTAAAGGAAAAGATACTAACCATAAATCAGGAAATAATTGGCAGAAAAAGTTCCTGGAAGACAAGTGATCACTATTTGGAATAATCAATCATGGCCCATAACAATGAAACACAATAGCAAGCATGTCAAACTACTGATTCTATAGGTGTTCACAAGCTTTTCATTAAAAGTATTTTCTCTTAAGATTACACACTAACCTCTAATTTTTATAATTTTCCCCAATTTCTTGCAAATCAGAAAAAAAGCTACCAACCTGGTTATGGTCAGGAAAGGGAATAATAGATGCACAAACACCAAGAATCATTGATGGATGAATCTCACAATGGGTATATGTGGAACAATAAGCGACTTCTTTCTCCTGTAAATCATCTGGGGTCATTGCAAGCATCACTGTTTCTTCTTCTAGAGTATCTATATATTCTACCACCCCGCTGGCCACAAGATCCTGCCAACTAAAAAAGAATTCAGTTTCCTTAGTTCTTGAAATATTTTAACTAATAAGGCTTCCATAAAAAGTATTCCTATATTTATATGTACTGCTGTCGAAAAGTTCTAATATAGATACAAGATTGTTAATAATGAAAAAAGTAAGCTACTGAACAATACTATAAATTATTGTCCCATAACTATTATTAGTTTGTTTTGTGTTGAAGATACTGTACTTGTAGGGCAGGGATAAATATATAATATACAAAATAAGATCTGGTAAAATACATGTACCCAACTGTTACTAGTATTTAGTTATGAAGAGGAGAGTATGAATTAGGGGCTTTAACATTTTTTAATTTTTATATGTTGTTTAAATTTTTTAAAATTAAGACTGTACATTTACATATTACTAAAAATTTGTTTAAAGAAAGTTCATCTTGGGGCTGGAGTTGTGGCTCAGTGTTAGAGCATTTGCCTGGCATGTGTGAGGCCCTGGGTTCAATCCTCAGCACTATATATATATATATAATATGTAAAGAAAAAAGTTCACCTTAAAAAGTTGTGCTGCAATTGTGTACAATGCATCAAAATGCATTCTGCTGTAATATATACCTAATTAAAATAAATTATTTTTTTAAAGTTCATCTTTTAATTAAATTTCTATTATTCACGTAATTATGTGTTGTTATATACATTATATTTGTTATTTTTAGAATTTAATTTTAACACATCACAAAAACTTACATACTTAAACACAATCCTATAAATCCCATGCATTATAAAAATATATACTGGAATTAGGGGTGATGGGTGCACAAACTTGGGAACATACTATACACTTTCAAAAAATGGTTAATTTAAAATATGTGAATTCTAGCTCAATTTTTGAATGCACACATTTTTCTACTTGTTTTTTACCTGTAGTTGTTATATTCTCTCTCTTTCAATTGGTCAATATGTCTCTTCTTTAAAAGTAGCTTTTGTTTTTCCACAATCAGAAGTGGTCTACAAATACGGCCTGCATCGGTATAGATCCGAATCTCCCTCTCTCGAATATCTCTGATCATAGAAACCTATACATGAAAAGATAAAAACAATCTCATGAACTTTTACTTTCTCTATATCATAACAACTTAGCTAAAAATAAATAGTTCCAGTCAGGTACAATGGTGTACACTCATTGTACCAGACTCAGGAGGTTTAAGATGGGAAGATCACTTGAGCCCAGGAATTCAAGACCAGCCTGGACAACACAGTAAGGACCCCTCTCAAAAATAAAATAAAAAGATCTGGTATGGGGCATACACCTGTAATCCCAGCAACTTGGGAGGCTGAGGCAGGAGGATCACAAGTTTGAGGTTAGCTGCAGGAACTTATCAAGACTCAAAACAAAAAGGATTGAGGATGCAGCTCAGTGGTAAAGTACCCCTGGGTTCAATACCCAGTACTATAAAAATAGTAACAGTAATAATAATAAACAACATCTACTCAATTTCTGAAGCAACCAAGTATTAATAAAATGGACAAAACTTAGTTACCAATGTTCAATCTACTAAAAACCTTGGTATAATTTAAAATTCTGTAAGTGAAAAATCCTAATATTGGTTAGGATTATTATTTCCATTCATTTCTATTTTACTTTTTTAATGCGACTACTAAAAATTTTAACCTGCATATGTGGATCACATTCTTTTTTTTTTTTTTTGGCCGGGGCAGGGGTTGCCAGGGATTGAACCCAGGGGTACTTAACCACAACTACAGCACTTATTTTTTATTTTGAGACAGGATTTCACTAAGTTGCTTGAGGCCTCACTAAATTGCTGAGGCTGGGTTTTGAACTTGTGATCCTTCTGCCTCGGCCTCCTAAGCGTCTGGAATTACAGAGGTGTGCCACCACTCCTGGCTCACATTCTATTTCTATTGGACATGAAAGTATACAAACTATATTCTTTCAATTCTGCAATAAAACATATGCATTAATAAAAGTAATGCAAAATATAAAGTCAAAAAGGAAACAAATAATAATTTCCAATGAATTATCTAGATCTCATATATAATCTTGGAAGTTGATTAATAAATGAATTGCTAATGAATTAGAAAACTGAAGAACAGATTAGTGTTTCCCCACAAAAAGACCTTTAAGGGATTGGAGATATAGCTCAGTGATACAGCACTTGCCAAGCAAACACAAGGCCCTGGGTTCAATCCCTAGTACTATCAACCCCTTTAAAAAGTAAATCACATTTGAATCCTTTTACTAAAGAAAGGACTGAGTTTATTTAAGAAAGAGAAATATTTGAGTTAATTTAAAAAACATAGTAAGTAACAAAAGTTTGATCAAAAACTCCAAGTTCAGGGGCTGGGGTTGTGGCTCAGTGGTAGAGCACTTGCCTAAAATGTGAGGCCCTGGGTTTGATCCTCAGCACCACATATAAATAAACAAAGTTAAAAATCCGTTGGCAACTAAAAAATATTAAAAACAAATAAATAAACACCAAGTTCTTCTCTAAAATTAAAGGGTAAAAAGCCAAGAAGTAAAAAACATTTATATTCTTAGCCCATTTCCTATTCATAGAAAGCAATCTGAGAAGAATCATTATTTGTGAGCAGAAATACCATGAATGACATTCTGAAATTCAAGAAAAGATAGTGCTTTTAAACACGATTTAATAGGATGACATAAACACAGCTTTCCTCCTCAAAGGTCAGTATTCTGAGGTCCAAGTGAAAGAGGCATTCTTTAGTAGGTCTAGAGACAACTACTGGCAAGAAAGCCTACCTAACAGGTGCAACAAGTTAGAAATGATATCATACGGAACTCTAGTCATCACAAAATATGAAAGAAAAGAAAAAGCATTAAACACCTACAAAATAACACAATTCTCCCATTTAGGAGTCTCCCAACATAGAAAACATAAAGACTCAGAAAAAAAGGGGGGTATAATCAATAATCACTGACAAATTTTTCCATCACGAAAAATATAATCAGTTTTGGTTCTAGGTCCTTCTCTGAGCCTTGCCTGCCTTGGTGAGGCATTCTGTTCCTCTCTTTAAGCTGTAAATATGCCTGAGTCAAATCCCAGGGCCTGCCTGATGCAGAAGACCTGCAGCAACTCAATACTCTTCTCTGCTTTGCTAGGTGTAATGGAAGCCAGCTACTGGCTAAGCATGTTACATTTTTTTTCCAGACCCACTTTCATCTGCACAGGCCCCAATGTATGGTATAAGCATTCTGTCAGAAGTACTTAGGTAAAATACATTATATATAGTATTAGAACAGACAGTAGGTTTGGAAGAATAAAAAGTCTAAGAAATATCCCCAAATAGTATACTAAAAGACCTATTTTGGGAAGTAATGAAGTTCATACTATATTTTAATGACTGAAAAAAAGAAAAAAAAAAAAAAACCCATCCTGATCCCAAATCACTTCAACATCCACCTAAATATAAGAGAATCTATTAAAAATGCATCACAATTCATGATGAATCTCTGGATTCAGACAAAGGATAAGTCAGAGATAAATATTTCCATTTTTAAAAGTAGTCTCAGCTTTAGGAAAAAATCTCCTACAAGTTTTTTTAATATATAATTTGAGTTTAAAATATAACAATGATTTCAAGTTCATGTCAAAATTTTTAGGAACATGTATTTAAAGATTAAAGCAAGCAATACCTTAAATATACTTCACGCTTCAAGAAAATCTAGCTCAAAGAAAGATGCCAATATAAAAAAAAAATTCTCTATTCTTATGCCTTGTCTAAAAATCTTAGAGACCCATGCTCTCTTAGCTAATTAAAGATTCTTACTTCAGGGGCTAGACTTGTTTCCCAGTGATAAAGCACTTGCTGAGCATGCACAAGACCCTGGGTTGGATCCCCAGCCCAACAACAATAAAAATTCTTACTTCAGACACAATGATGTCCATCTGACGCCGTAATTTCCTTAGGGTGTTCATAAGTTGTTCAGGATCTTTATGTATTCCAACCCAGCAGCCATTAACAAAAATCTTAGTCGCACTAAAATGAAAAGCCAAAAAGCATTTTGCACTTATCAATCATTTACTAAGTTATAACTAAAGAGTAAAAATTTTATTTAAAAAGAAAACTCCATCTATACACACTCAGCAATAGCTGCAGGAGAAATTTCTTCTAAATTTTCCATACTCCATTCTTCTAAAAATTCCAGAATTGGAGAAGGTTGAGATCCAACTGAAATATAAGCCATCAGTGCTAAATTCTTCACAAGTCCTACAGCATGGCCCTAAGGAACAAATCAAGTAATTACTCACATTGATTTTACGTATCTATACAAATTCTTTTCTATACACATTTTTTCTTCAACTTGATTTCAAGATTTACTTTCTAAGAACAAAATGGTTAATAATATCTTAGGTCTAAACCACAATGTATAATTTAATACAAAATTACTTCTTAATTATGTCCTATATAATCACCAGCAGGCTTTTTGATCTGAATATAAATTATAATATATTACCTCTGGGGTCTCAGCAGGACACACCATTCCCCACAACGTATTATGCAACTGTCTTGGTTTTGCTAGCTTGCCATCTCTACCAATAGGAGAATTTAAACGGCGCAGATGAGAAAGAGTAGATGCAAAAGTCAGGCGGTTTAATACCTAGGAGAAAAATAACGTCATTAAAGTTTGGGCATCTCTGTGATGTGTTTATCTTTAAGTGGTGCTATGATTGAATCCAGTGCTTCACACATGTTAGGCAAGTACTCTGCCACTGAGCTACAGCCCCAACCCCATATAAGACATTTTAAGCAAGATAAATAAGATAATATTTAGTGAGGGAAAAAACAAGCAATTCAAGCCAAATATACCTCTAAATAAATTACCCCTCACCCAGCCCTAAAAAAACCCAAACCTCATCCCTCTTCCTAAGTCTCCTATCATGGTTAATGTCATCACTACCTAACTTTGATCTCCCAACCTAGAAATCTTAAAATAATTTTTGTCTCTAAGTTATTCTTTCTACACATCAAACATTATGTTGTTGATTCTATCTCCTTCCACACATCGATAAATATAGCCTGTAAATTCAATCTTCAAATTTTCTAAAATATCTAGCCCTCTCATCCCAATGTTACAGTAGTACCTTGGATCAGCTTTTACCTCACATGTATATATCCCTGCCTTGTTGCCTCCAATCTACCCTCCTCAGTTTCCAGAATTACTAAAACTGTGTCCATATTATTCACCTGCTTAAATTATTAAACAGGCTGACCTGGCTTCAGAAGAGCAAAATATTAAAGGCCTTCTTAATGAAGACCCAAACACTTTTCCCTACCAGTCTCCCAACATTCCTGTACTCCACTGACATTGACACATACTTTCACCTCCTTGCCCTGGACCATGCTACTGCCACAGAATGGAATGCACTTCTCTACTGTTTTGTCTGATGAACTGTTACCACCTCTAAAAAGCCATCGACTCAGAAGAACTCTCATCCGGGAAGAACTCTTCTCTTTACTATACACTATGGAACTTTCCATCATTCAATTAGTTAACCACAAAGTCTTATAAAAGCTACTTCCTAAAAATTTCTCAAATTTGATCCCATTATCCATCTCTACAAAACTGCTCATTGAGGCCCTAATAACTTCTTATTCAGGTTGTTACAATAATCTTCCTGACAACAACCTTGTCCTTCTTATATCATTTCTCCATACTGCCAATTACTATGAATGTGTCTAAAAAACAAAAATAACCATGCCACTCCCCCTCTACAATGTTTCCAACCCCCCTTTCCAACTCCACCTAACCATTTTAATTTGAAAATCTTGAATTGCTCCAGCTCCAACACACATACCCTTTTTATGGCTCCATTCTTCTGTTCAGGATATTAAGAGTTTTCTGCACTTTTTCTGTGAGAGGCTGGTTCCACCCTCCTCTCCACCAACTGTGCTTTAAGATTCAGTCCAGATATTATCTCCTAAACTTCTTTTCACCCTCTAAGGCTATGATAAAGCCTTTCTCTAGCAATCTCACCCAGCAGGTGTGCAGGTCTCTTATTATGATACTGTACCCATCTATCTACAAGTATAGTAATAAATGACTAAAGATCAGAAATCTTTGTATGTCTACAATGTAGCAGAACCTATATAACTCTACATCATGTACAACCAGACAAATAAGAAATTATATTCCATTTATGTATGATATGTCAAAATGTATTCTACTGTCAGGTATAACTAATTAGAACAAATTAAAAAAATATATTAAAGAAAATAAAATGTTGGGCTGGGGATGTGGCTCAAGCGGTAGCGCGCTCGCCTGGCATGCATGCGGCCTGGGTTCAATCCTCAGCACCACATACAAACAAAGATGTTGTGTCCGCTGAAAACTAAAAAATAAATATTAAAAAATTCTCTCTCTCTCTCTCTCTCTCTAAAAAAAATAAATAAATAAAATAAAATGTAGCAGAGTACCTGGCACATCAGAAGGCCCAATAACAATTCACTGAACTGACTTTGCAGTGTGGCATCTCTTATCATACTAAAGCTCAGAGTATAGGAGCTATATATAAATGAATATTACTCTGCTAAATGCTGATGAACTCCCTGAGAGTTGGTTTGGAGTCTCATTCAAGTTGTGAACCCAGCATCAAAAACATCAAGTATACCAAAAAAATCCTTAATGAATTAAAAAGAACTAAAAATTTAACTTTGCTATCAGCTGTATCCTAGAATTTCACACAGCATCTAGGGTTTAGGAACTTGAATTTGTTATCTGTATGCCAAATCAATCAGGTAATAACAATATTGGCTAGTTTTGTTTTGTTTTGTTTTTAAGATTCTGAAACCAGCAATTTTATTTATTTATTTTTTGCCACATTTCTAGCCTGATTTCATTATTCATAGTCTTGCTTCTTTATAAATATTTTAAACTTTGACAATATTGGCTAGTTTTAAAGAGAGTGGGGAGATCCACCTCAAAAGCCCATAAAGCCCATAAATACATCACAGGTTTAAAATCTCACAGGAAAAGACAATAAATATGGCATCATGGTGCAGGCCTATAACTGCAGCAACTTGGGAGGCTGAGACAGGAGGTTCTCAAGTTCGAGGCCAGCCTTGGCAATTTCACAAAACCCTGTCTCAAAATAAAAAAGGGTGCTGGGTGCAGTTGCACATGCCTGTAATCATAGGGACTTGGGAGGCTGAAGCAGGGGGATCCCAAACTCCAGACCAGCCTCCTCAATGTAGCATGGCCGTATCTCAAAAAAAAACAAATAAATAAATAAAAAGTGCTTGGAATATAGCTCAACACCCTGAGCTCCATCTCCAGTTAGCAAAAACAAACAAACAAAAAAAAGTAAAGCAAATATAAAAAATTATTTAAAAAAATAAAAATGTCAGGCTGGGGCATTTTCATTTTTTTTAAATAAATGGTAGAGTGCTTGACTTGCACATGTGAGGCACTGAGTTCTATCCTCAGCATCACAGGAAAATAACAAATAAATAAAAGGTTTCAAAAAATAATAATAAAAATAAAAATACCTAATGACCCTTTTAAAAGCTTTTCCCTAATATTCCACCTGAGATTAGCTACTGCATTCACATTAAAAACTCAGAAGTATCATGCATTTTCTAACAAATGAAGGGAATATCTACTTATTCTCTGGATTAACTTCTAAAATGGAACTTTTAATTATTTTTATATTTTGGAGTTTTTTAAATACATAAAGACTTTGCTAACACATACTGTCTGACTTCCCGTGTAGCCACTCTTATTAACTATCTTGAGTTTCTAAACTGTAAGCCAAAAACTTAAGTTCCTCTTTGTTATGCTAATAGTTAATTTTAAAAATTTATTTGCATAATTTAAAACCCCCAGTGATTTCAATTTGAGAACAAAATAAAAAGCAAAATAACCTGCATTAAATAAATTAAAGAAACTACTAGTCCTATAACATTTTTCCTATGAATCCTACAGTCATAGTTGATACCCTTACCTGAGATACTCCAGCTCTGGCTTGATGAGCTTTCTTTTGGTCACCCCAGTTTCCAGTAGCTAAAGAATATTTTAAGCCATCAGATATTATCCGCGTTTTAATCGCCAACTCCAAGTTAAAGTCCTTTCCTCGATCAATAAACTTCTGTGCATAGATTCGTACTTCTTTCAGTAAATTCTTAAACATACTGCCAAATAAAATGGTATTGTTTTAAACATGTAAATGTCCACAACATGCACTCTTAATAAAGATAATACTGCCCACAAGGGGGCAAAAATGATTGTGGCAGGGCACACATACAAAAAACAAAACAAAACAAAAAACCCCACACATATACTATATATTCATATGTGGCAGACAAAGCAAATAGGAAAATGTGCCAAAATAGTATCATGGGACAATAATATAAAAGGCTGAAAAACACTAATCTATAACACACTAACAAAACATGCAAAATACTAATGTTAATAAAAAATAAAATTTAAACCAGGTATGGTGGCGCATGCCTGTAATCCCACCAACCTGGGAGGCTAATACAGGAGGATCACAAATTCAAGGCCAACCTCAGCAATTTAACAAGGCTCTGAGCAACCTAGTGAGACTGTCTCAAAATAAAGAATTAAAAGGGCTGGGGATAAAGCTCAATGGTAAAGATCCCCTGGGTTTAATCCCTACCTAGTACAAAAAAAATAGAAGCAGCAGCAGCTGGGCACAGTCACCCATGCCTGTAATCCCAGTAGCTCTGGAGGCTGAAGTAAGAGGATCACAAGTTCAAGGCCAGCCTCAGTAACTACCAAGATAAAAATAAAAAGAACTAGGGATGTAGTTCAGTAGTAAAGTGACCCTGGGTTCAATCCTCAGTATACAAAAATAATAATAATAAAAATAAACAAACATAAACAAAAAATACACTCACTGTGCTCACAAATATTATTCCCAGACATGAACTTAACTAAATCTGAGCAAGTAGCAAAGAGAACATAGAAAACACAGAAGTACATAATACAATACCAAGATGGCTTAGCAACTCCAAGTGTATGACTAATCTACGGTCAATCTCCCTACTCAGAGTATAGGAGCTATATATCTTACCCTCTAAATAAGAATGCAAGTAGTGGCCCAGCAAGATCCAATCTTTTGTTTCCATAGTGATCTCTGTCATCTAGTTCTCTTCTACCCAAAGCTGCCAGAAGTAACCTATGAACCATATATCTAAAAAAAAAAAGAAGTGAAAAACACTTGGTTTTGGTTTCTTCCCAAAAATATTTATCAAAAACATCATTCTTTACAATTTTAGCTTTAAGAAAAACACTATCTCAACTATATCTTGGTATAGAATTTAAAACAATAAAATTTAACATACCCCAAGAAATATGCTTTCTTGGTCTCACAAAAATCACTAACACCAACATGAGGAAGCATTTCTTTTTGTAAAACTTCTTTTGCATACTTAATTCTTTTCTCTTTAGTAACGCCAGGCTTTGCTCCTCTTGAACCAATGAAATTTAATGCAACATTCTGTTCTTGAATGACAAAAGCTTCATCAAGAGAAGGTTTAACCTGTCAAATAATTATTATAAAAATTATTTTCAAATTCATATTTTCACCTCAAAATGAGTCAGCTGTCATTTAACTTAATAACATGCCAAATATTCCTATAAACCTAATTAAATACATATGTGTTTTAGAAAATCAAGGAATTATAAAATCTTAGAACTAGAAGAACCACCTCAAAGATCTAGAGATCTCGAACAAAATCCATTCATCAGTACAGGCAATTTTACTTTCTAGAAAAATAAATTTTACTTTCTAGAAAAATAAAAATACATTTTACTTTCTAGAAAAATAAAAATATAAATTGTTTTGTTTTTACAGGTTAATAATCAATGGCAAATAATAATAATAATAATAATAAAAGTTCCTTCCAGATATCAAAAATATTTAAAGAAGTTCTGAATCCAATAAAAATCTACTGAGCTACAAATAAATAAATGTGTCAACTGTTTTCAATCTTGGTATTAATCACAAGTATTGGGATTGAACCCAAAGACCTCACATATGCTAGGCAAGTGTTCTACCTGTGCCTAAATTGAATCTAATCATGAAGAAATATGTCAATTCCAAATGAGGGCAATTCTTCATTAAAAAAAAAAAAAAAAAAGGCCTAGGGCTGGGGTTATGGCCCAATGGCAGAGCGCTTGCCTAGCACGTGTGAGGCACTAGGTTCGATCCTCAGACCACATAAAAATAAAAGTATTGTGTCTATCTACAAATTAAAAAACAAAAAAAAATTTTTTTTAAATGACCTACCTTCTCTTCAAATTTAAGTGTTCTAAAAGACAGAGAGTGCTAGTGTGGTGGCTCAGTGGAAGAGCACTTGCCTAGCATATGTGAAGCACTGGGTTTGATTCTCAGCACCGCATATTAATAAATAAAATAAAGGTCCATTGACAACTAAAAAAATATTGTAAAAAAAAAAAGACAAAGAGAGGCAGACGAAAATTTAAGAGAGACATAGAAAAACAAAATGCAAAAGGGCACAGTGATCCATGCATGTCATCCCAGCAACTGGGGAGACTGATGCAGGAGGATCACAAGTTCAAGGCCAGCCTTGGTAACTTATCAAGGCCCTCAGCAACTTAGTAAGATTCTATCTCAAAATAAAAAATAAAAAGGGCTGGGGATATAGCTCAGTAGTAGAGCACCCTGGATTAAATCCCTAGTACCAAAACAAATAAATAAAAAAATGCAATGAATGATAATCTAAGAAAAAAAAATGCTACTAAGGATATTACTGGGGCTGGGGTTTTGACTCAGCAGTAGAGTGCTTGCCTAGCACATTCAAGGCGCTGGGTTCAATCCTCAGCACCACATAAAAATAAATTGATAAAATAAAGGTATTGTGTCCAACTACACTAAAAAAAAATTTTTTTTTAAAAGATATTATTGGACCTGGTGGGGGACCTTGTAATCCCAATGACTCAGGAGGCTGAGGCAGGAGGATTTCATTTTCCAGGCCATCCTGGGCAACTTCACAAGACTGTCTCAAAATATAAAAACAAATATGGGAGTTCGGGATATGGCTCAGTGGTAGAACACTTGCCTAGCATGCTCAAGGCCCTGAGTTTGATCCCTAACACTGCATACGTGCATGCACATACACACACACACAAATGGGGCTTTGGCTCAGTGGTACAATGCCCCTAAGTTTAATCCCCAGTACAAGAGGGAAAAAACAAGATATTATGGGAACAATTAGTAAATATCTAAGATTTCATTTCACCCCAGTCAGAATGGCAATCATCAAGCATACAGGCAACACATCATGTACAACCAAAAAAATGAAAAGTTGTGCTGCAATTGTGTACAAAATGCATTCTGTTGTCATATATACCTAATTAAAATAAATAAATTAACTTAAAAGAAAAAGAATAAGTGTTGGCGAAGATGTGGGGGAAAAGGTATTCATACACTGCTGATGGGACTGAAAATTGGTGCAACCACTATGGAAAGCAGTATGGAGATTCCTCAGAAAACTTGGAAGAGAACCACCATTTGATCCAACCATCCCACTCCTTGGTTTATACCTAAACGACTTAAAATCAGCATACTACAGTGATGCAGCCATTTCAATGCTTATTGCAGCTCAATTCACAATAGCTAAACTATGGAACCAACCTAGGTGTCCTTCAATAGATCAATGGAAAAGAAAATGTGGTATATATATTCAATCAAATATTATTCAGCTTTAAAGAAGAATGAAATTATGGCATTTGCCATAAATGGATGGAGTTGGAGAATATCAAGCTAAGCAAAATAAGCTAATCCCAAAAAACCAAAGCCCAATGTTTTATCTGATATGCAGATCTAATTCACAGTGGGCGAGGGCAGTAGGGAAGAATAAAATTACCTTAGATTAGGTAGAGGGGACTGAAGGGAGGCAAGGGGAGGAGATATGGGGATAAGAAGGATAGTAGAATGAAACAAACATTATTACCTCATGACCAATGTGATTCTACAACATGTACAATCAGAAAAAATGAGAAATCATCTATGTATAATATATCAAAGTGCATAAATGCATTCTACTGTCATATATAACAAAACAAATATAAAATTTATAAAAAGATCTACATATTAATAGTATTACATCTACATTAAATTTCTTGATTTTAGTAATTATACTATGATTATGCAAGTGAACACCTTGGTTCTTAGGAAATAGACGTTGAAGTGTTAGGAGTAAAGAGGCCTGTTAACTTACTCTCAACTGATTCAAAAAAAAAAAGTAATGTAAATACATAAACAGAACAATAAAGCAAATGTGGTCAAGTTAACAACTGAATCTGAGTGAAGAATACACTGAGTTCTCAGTACTATTCTAGCAATTTTTGTAAGTTAGAAATTCCTGCAAAACAAAAAAAGTGGGATTTTTTCCCTCAAAATAAAAGTTTTGTTTTTTTTAAAAGGTATCAGCTATTCATTTTTCCTTTTTACTAAATTAAACAAGACTAGTGTGTGCTTTTATAATTTTCTTTACTGCTTTCTTCATGGGGCTGCCATTGAACTTTTGACTGTCTCTACTCTTCATGTCTATTTTATACTGAACTGTCAGGAGAGAGGCCTAGACAGGAAAGGTGGCTTTCACTACATGAGATTTGTTTTTTTTGTTGTTGCTGTTGCTGTTGTTTTTGTTTTGATTTTTTTTTTAATTTATTTTTTAGTTTTAGGTGGACACAACAGCTTTATTTTATTTTATGTGGTGCTGAGGATTGAACTCAGCACTCCGTGCACGCTAGGCAGGCACTCTACCACTGAGCCACAACCCCAGCCCTATACATGAGATTTGTAACAGCCAAAAAAATACTTCTCACTACAGCTTTCTGCTGTTTGGAGGTTTTGGAACCGGGGATGAAATCCAGGGGTGCTTAACCACTGGGCCACATCCCCACCCTTTTTTTTTTTTTGAGAGAGAGAGAGAGAGAGAATATTTTAATATTTTAGTTATCAGCGGACACAACATCTTTGTTTGTATGTGGTGCTGAGGATCGAACCCAGGCCGCACACATGCCAGGCAAGCGCTCTACCGCTTGAGCCACATCCCCAGCCCCCCCACCCTTTTAAAAAAAATCTTTTTCTATGTTTTTCTAGTTGTAGTTGGACACAATAGCTTTATTTTATTTATCTATTTATATGTGGTGCTGAGGATCAAAAGCAGCACCTCACACGTGCTAGGTGAGCGCTCCACGGCAGAACCACAACTCCAGCCCCCCCACCCTTTTTTATATTTTACTTAAAGACAGGGTATCACTGAGTTGCTAAGTGCCTCACTAAATTGCTGAGGCTGGCTTTGAACTCATGATCCTCCTGCCTCAGCCTCCCAAGTCACTTGGATTACGAACATGCGACACCACACCTGGCTTGAATTTTTATCAGATACTATGAATACATTCTGTTTTCACATTACCATTTCCATCATTTCCGGATCTTCAAAATCATAAATAATATGTTCTAGGATATCTCTATCAGACACAAAACCTAATGCTCTAAACACAATAATGATGGGAACTTCTTGCTTGATATACGGTAGAGTTGCCACGATGCGCTGACCAATAGCACTCTTTTTTGCACCCTAGAAAAATAAAACACTATTAGAACACAAATATACAAGAGCTCAGAAATAAAAAAGCACCCAAAAAAACATTTAAATTTCAGCTACTCAGAAAGCTGAGGCAGAAAGTTTATAAGTTTGAGGCCAGCCCTAGCAAAGTCCAGACCAGTCTCAGCAACTTAGTGAAACCCTGTCTCAAAATCAAAAATAAAAAGGGGTAAGCTCAGTGGTAAAGCACCTCAGAGTTCAATCCTCAGTACCACCAAAAAACAAAAAAATGGAGACAGCAAGCAAACCATTTACTTTCATGTATTTCAAAAAAAACATGCCTCCCCATAATCTGAGGACCTCCTATGACTGCTTTCCAAAACCACTGAAATAAGTTGACTAATTTTATGGACAGCCTGGTCATTTAAACCATATAGAACTTCCATTCTCTTCCGCCAGCCTGTCAAGATTCCCTAAGAATTAACCAAATACCACATTTGGAAATGATATTTTGGCTGCCAAAGAATATAAATACAACTGATACCTTTCTGTCCCCTCCATCTTGGGGTCTGGGGAGGACTTTGGAAGAAAGAAAAAGACGAGGGGTAAAAGCACGGACATGAATAAACAAATACAGAAATGGCTAAGTACATAATAAAAGCTAAATATTAGATCAGAGTTGTTCTGTGAGGTATCTCCTTATTTAAATAATGCTTCAAAATTAACAAATAGACTCTTACATTTAAGCTTCTTATTTCCAGCTTCTTCCTCTTTAATTTTATGCACATACAAAAACAAAGTAAGTGATTAGCCTACACTGGCATAGCTGGCTGCTTGGTTTAGTCATACTTCTCCACTTTAAATTCACCTTACCTTCTCTTGGCCTCACAACCCTACATTTTGTCCAGAGTTGCCAACATAATATCCTTAATAAATTTTATTCATATCTTGGTCCTCTCCAAAATCCTAGCCAATTATTCCCATGTACATGACAATCACCTGAGGACCTTTTTCCAACTACTTATACCTAGCCCCTATTCCACCACTGCCACCATCCCCATCATTTGGTCAAGGGGCGGGGGTGTCGAATCTTTTATACTTCAGAGTCTTAAGACTATTGATGTGAACTTTTAATTAAGAACCACTAATTCAAATTATCTACTCATCAACTGCTATTCAATCTATTCCATTCAGCTCGGACAAAGGCTATCTTCTAGTCTAACATGGCAGCACATGCCCACAATCCTAGCGGGTGAGAAGAGAGCAAGTCTGAGGCTCGTCTTGGCAACTTAGCAAGACTGTCTCAAAATAAAAAAGAGCAGAGATGTGAAATGCACAAAACTATGTTATATGAATTTATGAATAGGTCAAAATGAACCTCACTATATGTATAACTATAATGCACTAATATAACTTTTTAAATTAAAAAAAAAAAAAAAAAGAAGAGAAAGAAAGAAAAAAACTGGGCATGTAGCTAGTAGTAGAGCATTCCTGGGTACATTCCCAAGTACCACAAAGAATATCAAAAATTTATGATAGGATGCTGCTTCTCTAAGTAAGTTATAAAAGACTGGTTCCATCTTGCTTTTACTCTCTAGGTCTTCTGCCAGCCCCTCTTCCCATACCAAGGATTACGTGGGAGGTCTACCACATCCTTAGCACCACCCCTTTCTTTTTTTTTTTGAGACAAGGTCTTGCTAAGTTTCTCAGGCTGGCCTCAAATTTATGATCTTCCTGCCTCAACCTCCGAAGCTGGTGGAATTACACACAAATGCCTAGTTCTATATGCTTTTTGTGCTTGCTCGCTGTGAAGAAGAAAGTTTTCTTATTGTCAGCTACTGAATGGAGAGGCCCACATGACAAGAAACTGACAGAAGCTTCCGACCAATAGCCAGCAAAGACCTGAAACTGTACAATGGCCAGTAAAGAACTGCATCCTGCCAACAATTATGTGACTAAGCCTTGAAATGTCTGTAGCCTAGGCAAATACCTAATGAGAGAGACTCAGCCAGAGGACCCAGTTAAGCTGCACCCAGATTCCTGACCCACAGATACTACATGATGATAAGTGTTGCTGCTGGGGGAATCTGTTACATGACAATATAATAATACCTAACATGTAACACCAATAATATGTTCCCGAGAAGCTTTTTTTGACTAAGAATTCCATCTGATAAATTATGAAACAAGGCACAAAGGAATAAACAAAAACAACACACCATATCCCAGACCTTACCTGCCCTCCTCTTGCCAGCATGCTAACCCATATAGTACTGGTAGGTCGGGAAGAATTCTCCAGACATGACCTACACTCTCCTGTGTAGGCATATTTAGAATCCTTTTTGGCAAACACATAAACTGTGTTTGTTGCCATTTTCTCTTGGGCAATCAGAACCTATATGGGCAATAAGGAAGTTACAACCATGAAACCCAAAAGGTCTTTGACATATGAAAAGTAAAATGTGCACCTTAATCATAAAGGCTCACAGAGAAACATCAATTCTTGAACTTTACAAACTCCATTTTGCATAAATGCTTCATAGAAATATATAATTTTAACCTCTACTTTCTGGTTACCTTGTATGAAAGTCGACTTTTTAACTTCAACTTTAATGATTTAAATTTAACTATCATTTTGTAATGTTTTAAAATAATGTTACTATACCTTTTCAGATCCATTAATAATAAAATAGCCACCAGGATCCAAAGGGCATTCATTTAACTCACAAAGATCACGATCTGTTAAGCCATTCAATAGGCAGTAAGTTGAACGCAACATAATTGGAATTTTTCCTATAAAAGTTTTCTGATGCTGAGTCTGAAGTTGTTCTTCACCTTCTTTAATGACTGTTTTTGTTATGTCAACATAAAGTGGAGCAGAATACCTTTGAAAATAGAAATGGGTCACAGCTGAGCAATAGTAAGGTATTTGCTAAAATGCAAATCCTCAACTGGTTTCTATTTCAGTATCAGTTGATTACAAAGGAAAAAAAATCTTTCTTACGTGAGATTTCTTAATCTGGCCTCATTTGGCATCATTGGTGAAGGAGCACCATCTCTTTCCCAATGGGTAGGCTTGGAGAGGTAAATTTGTTCAAACTTTAACAAATACCTTGGCTGAAATTAAACAAGAAACATGAAAAAGGTAAATAATTTTTCCCATAAACATTTTAATTATTCCATTTTAACTGACATTAATATTTTAAGTAAAATTAGCTCTTCAAACTGGCAAAATTAATCTATTTTATTGATATGAGGACTCTTCAAAGTCAACAAACTATATGTATATAGTTTTATACCTAATTGCTTTCTTAAGGCAGAAAAAAAATGATTTAATATGCCATAGGTAAATAAAAAGTATACACAGGTTTTTTTGACTAATATAAACTAGTATGAATTTTATTAATGACCTATACAGTTTCATACCCTCTCTTTGGTTAGGATCAAAGGTACAAAATGACCAGAGAACAAAAATAAATTGACATTTTGAATGGTGTTCAAATCTAATCAATAGAATATTAGAAAAAAATAAATCTAACTCTTCCATTAAATATACCTAAAAAAAAAAAAAAAAAAAAAAAAAAGCCGGGCACAGTGGCACACATCTCTATAGGCCCAGCAACTCAGGAAGCTGAGATAGGAGGATGGCAGCCTCAGCAACTTAGCAGGACCCTGTCTCAAATGTTTTTAAATTTTTTAAAAGCCTGGGGATATAGCTCAGTGGTAAAGCACGCCTGGGTTAACTCCCCAGTACCAAATACACACACACACACACACACACACACACCAAAAAAATCTTAATCATTCTTATTCTATATAAAGTATTGAGCACTTCCAATCCTGGCTGTCTATAAGCTCAGTCGACAACAAAATACAAACAAAAAAGTTCTCTTGGGCTGGGGTTGTAGCTTAATGGTAGAGCGCTTTCCTCACATGTGTGAGGGCCCTGGGTTCGGTCCCCAGCACCACATAAAAATAAACGAATAAAATAAAGATATTATGTCCATCTACAACTAAAAATTTAAAAATTATTTTTAAAAAGTTCTCATTTAACATCTGCTGCCTAATTAAACAAGATCCAAGAATATAACTTTTCAGAGAGAAACAGATAATGGATTTCTCTCTACATCAAATCTCATAGAAGATGGGACTAAGCAGACACTTTCCTAAGGAAAAATTACTGATACTCAAGCCTTACAAACTGGAATAGGTAAAGGGAAAAAAGAATTGGCAGGAGTATTGAACCAAGGGGAAGAAACCCTCCATCCATCACTCCTATTATCACTCTAGTTTAGGAAATCATCTTAAGAGTATTCTAAGATTTTCATTTGCTTCCAGCCTCTTTCCCTTCTAAGTAAATACCATTTCCAAAGCGACCTTTCTTAAGTTATAATACTTTTTGCATATTCTCTGACAACCTTTCAACAATCCCTCATATCATCCAAAACCTCTGATGACTCCATCTTATCTTCCAATAAGATCAAAAACAGAAACTGTACTGTGCAGTAGTACACACCTGTGATCCCAGCTACCTGAGAAGCTGAGGCAGAAAGACTACCTGGGCAACTCACTAAGGCCCTATCTCAAAATGAAATAAAAAAGGACTGGGAATATAGCTTAGTGGTAGAGGACTTGCCTCACCACAGATGAGGCCATGGGTTCAATCCCCAGTATTATTGGGGGAGAGGGATAAACTAAAATTCATAGGTTGATGAACCTTTATTTTATTTATTTGTATATGGTGCTGAGAACCCAGTGCCTCATGCATGCTAGGCAAGCACTCTACCACTGAGCCACAACCCCAGCCCTAAAATTCACAGGTTGATTGCTGATCCCCATCCCCTTCACAAACTAAAGTATTTTCTTGTGGAAATGCCTTAGCATCTTTCTCCTCTGCTCTTCTTTTCTAAGCTCTGATAAGTAAGCTTTACAAATTGCTTCTACTGGCACTTTGAATACACTGTTACACTATTATCTCTCTACTTATGCATAAACCATGAAGAAAAAAATGACTGAGATAAAAAAGAAACCTTATGTTCCTTTTTCCATCACAGTCCCTGAAAAGCCAAATACTTTTACTCTTAAAAGCAAAATTCTGTGTAGCATGTCAAATTAGAATGAGAACAAACCAGCCCTTTAAATAAAAGCTATGGAGAAATATGACTGAAATGGCTGGAAATAACAACCTTTGGCACTAACTCACTCTACCTCACTTTGCTTTACAGTTTTCCTTGTCAATCAAAGCCCAACAATTATCCCACAGCTGCCTCTCTACTTTCCTAAATCTGGGTCATTATTTGGCCATTATTTACTTGGTCATTATTATAAATCAGTCATTATTTGGATTTCTTTACAATCATTAGGTAAAACTAAACTTATAAATTCAACAATGTTATAATTTTAATAATGCTTAAAACATGCACATATGTGAATAAAACTTAAGTTTTGATGCTTTTCCTTTGTCTTTTGTTTGTACTTTGAGAAGGGTCTACTTACGTTACCCAAGCTGGGCTCAAACTGGAGATACTCCAGCCTCAGCCTCTGAAGTAACTAGGATTACAGACAGGCACCCCCACACTCAGCTTGTGGTTTTCCTTTTTCAAATCTCATACTGTTATAATAATGCATCCCATGCAATTAGAAGAAAAAAAAAAATCAAGAAAAAGTCCTCCTAACACTTTTTCTTATCTAGGTGAAGTGGCACATGCCTATAATCTTAGCTACTTGGAAGACTAAGGCAGGATGGTTACAAGTTTGAACTCAGGGCCTTGTGCATGTGAGGCAAGCACTCTACCAACCGAGCTATATCCCTGGCCCAAGAAGTAGGATTATTTAAAACAATTATTTCTGGCTTGCTTCTCTTAGTTGTTCATCTTTGAGTCCCTTCTTCCCAACTATTAAATACCCACCATCTGAATAAGGATTAGGATTTTTATTTACTTACAAAAACATATCTCTAGTAAGAATAAATCAGAAGTTGACTGAAGATGCTGTTAAGTACACTGCTAAAAATTCTTACTGACTTTTAACCTTTAAGCCAAGTGCTGAAATTTCAAAATATCATCTATCCATGTAACTTTATTAGAATAACTATCTTACCGGTTCTTCAACTTCTCCACTAGCATGCTGAGCTTCAGCTTGTAGGTCAATAGGTGGAGCATCTTCCACAATTCTTTGAACAGACATCTGAATAAACTCATCAAAAGAATCCAACTGTTGTCTGACCAAGCCTTTTTCATCAAAATAAGAACTAGGAAAATATTGAAGTCCAAAATCAGTTTCAACTTGGTTTGTTTCCTAGCACATTTCTCCATTCTCATTATAATTCAATTCAAACACTCATAAGTACCAGCCACTATATGCCAACCACTAAACAAGATATCATGAGGTACCTAAAAAAAAATGAATAATGTCACAGCAGTAAGTATTTTATAGACAAATTTTATTCAACCTTTTTGAAACATTTCTTGAAAAAAGTTTCAAAATAAAATGGAGAGTGAAAAATAATAATAAAAATTTTAAGGGCTGAGGATATGGCTCAGTGGTAGAGTATTTGCCTGGCATGAATGAGGCCCTGGTTTCGATTTTCAGCACCACAAAAATAAATTTTAAAAATTTTAATTTGAGTAAGAGGGAGCAGGGTGATATCAACAACTAAAATAGGGGCTGGGATGGTGGTACATGCCAGCAATCCCAGTGGCTGGGGAGGCTGAGGCAGGAGGATCCTGAGTTCAAAGCTAGCCTCAGCAACTCAGTGAGGTCCTAAGCAACTTAGAGAGACCCTGTCTCTAAATACAAAAAAGGGCTGGGGATGTGTTCAGTGGTTAGGCGCCCCTGGGTTCAGTCCCCAGAACAAAAACAAAAAATTAAAATAGGGAATGTGTGAGACATGAATTTTAGTTTAAAAATCATTAGTTCTGGGGTTAAGCGGTATTGCTTGATAGAATATGTGTAGAATATGTACATACAAGGTCCTGGGTTAGAACCCCAGCACTAAAACAATAACAAAAACAAAGATCATTGTTCTCTTTAGAATATGTTAATATGTTAAATGTTAAGTCATTTAAGTGAAAATACTCAACAATGACTGGTATTAAAAATGAAGAATGCGAGAGAGATAAGTTAGTAGTACAGATAAGAGTAATTACAAGGTGAAGTCCTAGAGAAGTATGAACCTTATTGTTCACAAGGAACAGTCAGGCACTTTTTCAGTAGAGGGATAGGGAAAAAAAAACACATAATAAGACAGAAAGACATAAAAATGCAAGAGAAATGTCAGCAGAACACTCCCCACTACCACCCAGGAAAGCTGCACAGAGAGGCTAGAGAGCTCTGAGATGGAGCATAACCCTAAGAACTGGATTGCCTCATCATCCCTCAGAAGAAGTACCCCACCACCACGTCTCAACTCCCCCGCCTTGTAACCCCTCCTTAGCCTCTACTCCCCTCTTCCTAGTAATTCTTTACTGATTCTCTTGGCTCCACACGTGAATTTTCTGATATGACAGCTCAACTAATCACCAGCCTCCCACTGTGGCATCATCAAATCACCTCACAGGTCATTGACAGGCCTACAAAATAGGTGCCTTTGTAACAAGGTCTCAGCCTGATCCAATCAATTATGACCACCAATATTAAAAGTTAGGTCCTATGGTAGAGAATAAAGCATACAACCACCCTGTATAAAGCAACCTGAAGAATTACTCGGGCATTTTCTTTTCACTTTTTTTTTTTAAAGAGAGAGAGAGAGAGAGAGAATTTTAATATTTATTTATTTATTTGTTTGTTTGTTTGTTTGTTTATTTTGGCGGACACAACATCTTTGTTTGTATGTGGTGCTGAGGATCGAACCCAGGCCGCATGCACGCCAGGTTAGCGCGCTACCACTTGAGCCACATCCCCAGCCCTTCTTTTCACTTTTTAAGAGAGGCTAGTGATTGGGACATTTTCTTTCAGCACAGACTGTTGGGATAGCAGGACAAGGAAATTTTTCAACTATTTGGGACACCTACTGATATGTAAAAATCACATGGAAAGCATTGCCTAATATAAATAACAATGGTTGCTATGGAGAATTTAAGATAAAAAATCTTCATGAAACCACAGAAATGTTTCATTACTTCAGGACACTAATCATAACTACTTTTGCTAAAATCTTTATAACAGTTCTTCATTAAAATGCTGTTCTGTCGGGCTGTAAATGTAGCAGTAGAGCAAACATTTGTCTAGTACATATACAGCCTTGGATCTGATCTCTAGCACCCTCCTCACCAACACACACAACAATCTTCAACTAGCCAGGTGCAGTGACATGCACCTGTAAGTCCCAACTACATGGGAGGCTGAGACAGGAGCATCACTTGAGCCCCTGGAGTTTTAGGTCAAACTAGGCAAACAGAAAGATCCCATCTTTTTTTTTTTTTTTTTGGAGGGTGGGGGATACTGGGGATTGAACTTAGGGGCACTCAATCACTAAGCCACATCCCCAGTCTTATTTTCTATTTTATTTAGAGACAGTGTCTCACTGAGTTGCTTAGCACCTCGCTTTTGCTGAGGCTGGCTTTGAATCTGCGATCCTCCTGCCTCAGCCTCTGGAGTTGCTGAGATTATAGGCATGCACCACCACACCTGGCAAGACCCCATCTCTTTTTTATTAAAAAATAAATAAATAAATAACAAGCATAGCAGCACATGCCTATAATCCCAGCTACTCAGGAGGTTGAGACAAGAAGCTAACCTCAGTTTGAGGCTAACCTCACCACTCAGTGAGACCCTGTCTCAAAATAAAAAGGGGTGGGGTACAGCTCAGTGGTAAATTGTTTTCCTTGTATGTACAAGGACATAGGCTGAATCCCAGTACTTAAATAAAACAAAACAAAACAAAACTCACTTGATGTTAAAAAGTCAAACAAAATTCCATTTGACAATAGAAAAGTATCTACAGTCAAAAATTTTAAATGAAATAATTTCTTTTAACAAATGATAAATGCTGTGACTATTCACAATACAGTACATTATCCTTAAGCAATCTCCTACATATATTGAAAATAACATTTTTTGCTTAAGATAAAAATACTTTTTCTAACAAAACAAGAAAGATATTCATTTATATTCCAAATGCAAATAGCAGACTGTCAGAAACATGTATTCTTTGAAAAGGGTGTGGTAACCAAAAGAATATACACTCTGGACTGACAGGGCTTATACAAAGTAAATGTCAATTTGCTGATCAAAGAGAAGGGTCATAAGAAATTAACATTATAAACTAAAGGAATAGTACTTAATTCAGGATGCTACTTTACCACTTACAAGTTACATTTTTTACTATGTAAGGTTTTTGTTTGTTTTGGTGTTGGGGCATCAAACCAAGGGTCTCCTGCAGGCCACGCAAGTGCTCTACTACTGAGCTATCCCATATATAAGCTTTTTACTTAATTTAAATACATTTCAGTTACACTTAAATGGGAATTAAGGTTGATATGTAACCCATTATAACTTTACCCACTTAACAATAATGTGAAAAGTTGGATGTGGTGGTGTTTGCCTGTAATCGCAGCCCTCTCAGAAAGGAGGACCCCAAATTCGAGGTCAGCCTCAACAACTTAGTGAGGCCTGCCTCAGCAATGTAATGAGGCCCTAAGACACTTAGCTAGACCCTATCTCAAAATAAAAAATAAATAAAATGGACTGGGGATGTGGCTTAGTAGTTAAGCGCTCCTGGGTTCAATCCCTAGCACCAAAAAAAAAAAAAAAAAGAGAGAAAATCATGGAATCAAGTGAACATCACAGTATGGAACAAAAGTATCTTTTGCTATATGACACTAAAAGAGAATATCACTTCTGCCAAAAGTAAGTAATCTTCTAAATCTAGTTCCAAGGAAGCACTGAGGTGGTGGTGGTGGGGGGGAATATTCTATACAATTACCAGGGGGTTCAGATGTGGATCAATGATAGAAAAAATGCCTGCATGCATGAGGCAATAGGTTTAAACCATAGCACCACTAAAAAAATAAAAAATAAAAAAAAAAAAGGACAAAAAGTAATTGACCTATATGTTTAAAAACTGTCAAGGTCAAAAAAATTGAGATAGAGACAGATTGAGAAACTGTTCCAGATTAAAGGACACAGAATAAGAAGCCACAAAAACAAAACACAATATGTGGTCCTAGAATGGACCCAGAATCAGATAAAGAAAAAGTTTTTAAAATTTTTCTATAAACTTCAGTAGGACAACTAGCAAAATTTGGGCAGTCTATAACTAAAGAAAATTATTACACCAATACTGATTCAATCCCTGTGTTGTGATCATGGGAAAGATTGTTCTTATGTCTGTAACTTATAAATGTTTCAGAAAAAAAATATGTACAGAGGAAAAAGAGACCAAGAAAATGTGATATAAAGGTAACATTTACAGAATCCAGTGAAGTGCATAATTGAATTCCTTATGTGACTTTTCTTTTAAGTCTGAAATACTTAAAAAATAAGTTAAGGGCTGGGGTTGTGGCTCAGTGGTAGAGTGCTCGCCTAGCATGCTTGAGGCACTGAGTTCAATCCTCAGCACCACATCAATGTAAAATAAAGATATTGTGTCCACTTAAAATTTAAAAAATAAATATTAAAAAAATAAATAAGTTAATAAAAACTCTTTCACAACATATTCATAGAGAACATCTACCTATTAGGAATAGAAAAAGCAGAAAAATCCCCTGCTTTATAGTGCCTTTTAAAGCTTATTCAGTTTTGTCTAAAAAATTTACCTGATTACAATCCAGCATGCTTCTTGCCATAAATCTGGGGTGATTTCATCATCATCCTCATCATATTGCATATCTACAAAAACAAAAATATTATATGCAATAATATACCACTAGCTTACACCTTAAGCAAACTTAAAGTCAGCTCAGTAAAAAGCAATATTTACCCCATTTTCCTAAAATTTCATCTAATTACATAACAGAATAATACGACTATGTCACATATTCTTCCCATATACAAAGAAATTTTGTTACAAATTTCAATGTTATTTTGCATGAATTTGTAAGTTTTTCATCTTCTCAAGAAAGTCCACAAAATTTTAATTTATAGCTTATGATAATGATAAGTAGAAGAAAGCTCAGACATAGTCCTCTAACCAACAAGGTCCTCAGAGAATGAAGCAGATCAGGCTAAGAGGATAGAACTAGAAAAAGGTTCCAATACCTTTGCAACACCCTAAGGATGGTCTATTACAGCAACATTTCATACACATACAGGTACGACAGACTATATTTTCCAAAGATGACCACAACCACATTTCTCATTCCACCTGCACTTCCATGATGTGATCTACTATCAAGATACAGTGGTCTATGTATCCTCTCCTTGAATCAGAGTGAATTTTCAACTCTTCTGTAATAAGAGAATGCAACTAGAGCAATGCTGCATGACTTCAGAAGTCACATCAGAAAAAGCAATACAGTTTTCATCTTGTTTGCAAAAACAAATGGAGCCCTGAACTGCCATTAAAAAGTATTACTACTCTAAGGCTTCTATCCTGTGAGGAAGTTCAAACAAGAAGAAGCCACTTACAAGAGCAATCCTAGTCTTTGAGTTCTCCTAGTCTGCCAGACATGTGAGTAAACCATCCAGATCCTGTACACACACACAGACTATCAAGTCAACACTAAGGACTTGGCATCTTCCCTGTTGAACCACCAACACTGTGGGGCAGAGACAAGTCACACCTAATGCCCTGTTCAAATTCCAGATTCACAGATTCCAAAAACAGTAATTTTTAAGCAAGTTTTGGGGGTAGTTATACAGCCAATAGTAATTTAAACAACAGGCACCGGAAAAATCATTATGCACTGGTCCTCAAGTATTAGTCCCATTTTCTTCTATAAAAGAATAAGTGTGCTATACTTTGGGATTTTATTCTGATTTATACATACAGTCTACAAAATTTATAAGCTTTAGATTAAAATTCTGATACATATCCACCCGGGTGCACGGGCACCCGCCCCAATCCCAGTAGTTCAGGAAGTTGAAGCAGGAGGATCTCGAGTTCAAAGCCAGCCTCAGCAATTTAGCAAGGCCCTAAGCAACTCAGCAAGACCCTGTCTCTAATAAAAAATATAAAAATGGGGATGTGGCTTGGTGATTACACCCCTTTGGGTTCAATCCCTGGTACCAAAAAAAAAAAAAAAAAAAAAATTGATACATCGACAAAATAAAACTTAAAAAAAAAATACTAATCCTTATGCATGAAGGGGAAGGAGGTGAGGTTAAGAAAGACAGTTATGGGCTGGGGATGTGGCTCAAGCGGTAGCGCGCTCGCCTGGCATGCGTGCGGCCCGGGGTTCGATTCTCAGCACCACATACAAACAAAGATGTTGTGTCCGCCAAATACTAAAAAATAAATGTTGAAATTCTCTCTCTCTCTACCTCTCTCTCACTCTCTCTTTAAAAAAAAAAAAAAAAAAAGAAAGACAGTTATAAAAAATAACAGAGATTTCTAGCTTTGATAAGAGATTAAAGGTTAATATCACTGCCATATAGAAGTATATTCAAAGACAGAAAAAAGAGGAAATGAAGAGGAAGGTTTTAGATATATCTGAGATCATATAGCCCTTTAAATATTTTCCATAGGTAACTAGATACAAATATGAAGCTCAAATAAAAGTTTCATGTCATAAACAAAGTCGAAATCTTGAACAAATGGTTGAGAAAATAAGGGGAATTTTCATAAGGAAAAGACTGAAGACAAGATATTAGGGAATACCTCAGTTTAATAGTCATGTGAAGGAAAATGAACCCATGAGGGAGATTCATGTATTAATTTATCTATTAAATTAATCATCAAATATTTGAGCATGAGCATCTACTATGGCCCAAGCATTAGAGACACCACCCTCAACAAGATAAATATAGCTGTATCCTTGGGGAGATTATGACTTATTGGGGAAATACAGACAAAGTGAAATCAATAAAGCCCAAATGATGTGGACATTTCTAACCAGGATCTGAAGAAGTCAGGGAAGACATCTCAAAAGCTGAGCTAGCTGGGTGTGGTAGCAGCCCTTGCCTGTAAGCTAGCCACTCGGAGGCAGAGGCAGGAGGACCACAAATTCAAGGCCTGCCTAAGCAACTTAGTGATATCCTAAGCAAATTAATGAGACCCTGTCTCAAAAAATGAAAAGGGGCCAGGCACAGGGACACATGCCTGTAATTCCAGCAGCTCAGGAAGCTGAAGCAGGAGGATCACAGGTTCGAAGGTAGCCTCAGCAACTTAGTAAAGCCCTGTCTCTAAAAAAATATATATAAAAAAGGGGTGGGGATGTGGCTCACTGGTTAAGCAACCCTGGGTTCAATCTCTGGTACCAAAAAAAGAAAAGAAAAACAAAAGAGATGGCTCTGTGGTAAAGCAATTCTGGGTTCAATCCCCATCACCACCAATGTATGAAGGGGGGAAAAAAAAAGCTGAGCTAAACACAGACCTCATGTCATGAATAGAACAGTAAATTAGGCAAAAATGAGATTGTGAAGGTAAGGAGTAAAGAAAGAAGTATTTCAAGCGGTAAAAAAAGCTTGTGCAAAAGACTCCATAATGAAAGACGTATGGCATATTCATGGAAAGAAGGCCACTGAAGCAGGAGAGTGAAGTTAGAAGGGGAGTGAGACAAATTTGGTTTACACCAACAGAGGTTTGAGAGACCACTCTAAGATTTGAATAGGGGTATGGCTAGATCAGATGTCACTTCTGAAAGATCACTATGCCCAGTGTGCAGAGTAGCTTGGAGAAGACCAGAAGAACACAAATCAGAGTGTTCTTGCCAAGAGCTGGTGGTAGCATGAACAAGAATGTGGCAATGGGGACAAAGAGAAGTGACTCAGATATGACTTATTTAGAAGACTCTGATCATCAAAACCTGATGGTTAATTAGATACAAGAGCAACAAACAGGAATTAAAACTGATTCCCAAGGAGTTGAGAGCAGTTATGTGTCCCTCTAATCCCAGTGATTCAGGAGGCTAAGTCAGGAGGATCACTTAAGGACAGGAATTTGGGGCCAGATTCTCTAAAAACTAAAATACAATGCCAAGGCTTCTGGCTTCCACAACCAGAAATAAGAGGGTAGTACCATTCACCGAAATGGAGGACACAGAAGGCAAAGGCTTTGGAAGGAGACTGGATAAAAGAACACAGTGAACTCAGTTTAGGCAGTGATGAGTTTAAAGAGCCTGGGTGACATCCCAGATGTCTAATAGTAGTTAGTATGCAGAATATCTGAATTGGGAATACATATCCAAAAGACACACACATACAGGCAGTAACTGAAGTCATAAAAGAATGGATAAGATCACCCAGGAAGAATGTGAATAATAAAAGAGAATGAGAAGGAAAGTCAAACAGGTAAGAAGAATCAAGTGAAAGTGATGTAGAAGAAGAGATGAATGAATTTCCAGGAGGAAGTCTGTCAACAATGTTGGATACCACATAGTTATAGATAAGACTTTTTAAATGCCCATCTGATTTATCAACTAAGAAGTCATAAGTAATCTAGTAAGAGTTGTTTAAAGGTAGCAGCACCAGAAGAATCAGACTAGCATGGGTTAAGGAGACCCTGAAAGATGGAAATTGGAAATAAGGCAAAGCTTGGCTGCAATGAGAAAAACAAAATATTGGAAGAAAAAGCAAACAACGAAAAGAGTTTAACTTGTTTTCCTACAAACAAGTGAGATTTGACATTTTCACATAGAAAGAAGCCAGGTTGAAAAGAAGCAGGTGAAAACTGATAAGGATATACCTAATAAAGATTTTGGAGGAAGGTCTGCACAAATCAAAGGTAGACTCACTGCTGTAGTAGCTTTGATAAACTTACTTTCCACAGGATTACTAAACACTGCTGAGAATGTAAATTAGTACAATGTAAATTAGTACTATAATGGTCACATGGCACCATCTAAAAATGTTTTTAACACACATATCATTCAACCTGACAATTCTATTATCTAGGAATCTATCCTACAAACATTTGAGCAAAATGATTATGTACAAGATAATTCACTACAGTACTGATTATTAATATCCTTCAATAAGAGACTACTTAAGTTATGGTACATCCATACACACTCAATAGCTTTGGGGTGATGAGAATACTCTATGTAGTAATAGGAAAACCCCTACTCATATTACAAAAACCAAAGTGCTGAAAAGTGTGACTGTTACTTTTTTGTTTGTAAAAAGGGGAAAAATAGAACCCAATTTATATTTGCTTAAATATGCATAAAAAAAACAAAGAAGTTAAACTGTTGTTTTTTTTTTTTTTTTTTTGATGGCACTGGGATTGAACCCAAGGCCTCATCCACACTAAGTAAGTGCTCTACCACTGAGCTACATCCCTAGGCCATAAAATAAATGTCAAGAATCTGAGAATAGAACAAGCCAAGCATATAATTATTCTATTCTATTCTATTCACCTATAATCCCAGCCACTAGCAAGGCTGAGATAAGGAGGACTGAGAGTTCAAACCCAGCCTCAGCCTTGCAACTTAGCAAGGCCCTAAGCAACTCAGTGAGACGCTGTCTCTAATATGAAAAAAGGGCTGGGGATGTAGCTCAGTAGTTAAGTGCCCCTGGGTTCAATCCCTGGTACCAAAAAAAAAAAAAAAAATCTAAAAACAGTATCACCTGTGGAGAGGGTTCAAACTGGGCAGTTGGAAAACAAAAATGAGACCTGATACTTTTCAACACTCTTATTTTCCAGCTTGTGAGTGATGAGAATATATTACCCACTCAAAAAGTAAGCTATAAAAAAACTTCTCTTGAATTTTTCTTCCACTGAGATAGTAGTTAAAAAGTAGAGAATATAAGATTTCTGGACAAAAGCTATAAATGAGACTGAGATGTTTCAGCAACTTTAAAAGTTTAAGTTTTTGCTTCTATTTTCTTTATGAGGTGGCTAAGAGAATGAGAAATGTGAGAGGCGGACAGAGAATTGGGAGCTTAAAAGAGAAAAAAAAAATCTGAAATAATAGAAGTGGAGAAGGGAGAGGGAACTTTAAAAATACATTCAAAGACAGGTGTGGTGGTGCACTCCACTAAGCCCAGTGACACAAGAGGCTGAGGCAGGAAGATCTCAAGTTCAAAGCCAGCCTCAGCAAGTTAGTGAGGCCCCAGACAACTTTATGAGACCCTGCCTCAAAATAAAAAACGGCTGGGGACTTGGCTCAATGACTAAACCATGGACACCATCCCAGGTACCAAAAGGAAGAAAAAAAAATACATTAGGCATGACTAAGAATAACATATGTGAAAAGTAAAAAGATAAATTGGCCCTGTTCAGCGGAATACATATAACCTGAGAACTATGTTATCCTGTGGGAGATTTAAAGGCCATCTTTTAAAGCAATTTACTTAAAGACTAATAGATAAGAAGGAAAGCCAAACTAGACCAACCCTCCCCCTCCAAAATCCTTTGTCCCCGCTGTATTTCCAGAGCCTAATACAATGTGAGGCATAAGACTGGTGCTCAAAAATCCAGCTATTCAATAAATCGACTGCGACCTTAAACTGAAAGGCGGAGGGGAGCTCCTTCAAGTTCAAATATGAAAGGTGATATCAGATTGGACAGAAGGAGACGGTGGAGAGAACCAGAACGAACACGACTGGAAACATGAACACACGTTCCCTGACCCTGCGCCTCCCGCAAGCCCAGCTTGGTTCCGGGCCTGAGGTGTGTGGGGAACACGACAAGGGGCTGCCTGCGACGGACGAGGGAGAGAGCCTCAAAACTCCCTCCACCCAGTACCCCCCGCTTCCCTTCTTAAATGAGTCGCCGCGAAATGTGTTTTGAGTGTTCACCTACCCTCGTCTGCGTCATACATATTGGCAGAAGGCTTTGGAGCTCCTAACCCGAGAAATCAAAGATAGGCGCAGGACAGCCACCAGTACCCGCAGCGAGAAGCGAAGTAATTTCCGTCTCCGGAATTCCCAGAATGCTCTGCGTGCCGCAGCAAAGGCCTCCCGCAAACGCCAACGTGAGATTTGCGCCTGCGCGGACAATAGGGTAAAGTTTACCCGGGGAGAGTTGCTGGCGCGCAAATTGTGTTAAGAGGATAGCTTGTTTAGGCCAAGAGTTGGTTGCTGCCGGTCAAAGCTTTCGGTCTGTTTTGTTTTTCACTGTAGTTGTAGAAACAATGACACCCGAAAAACAATCAGTGTATTAATGAAAGGTTTTGGTTGTGGACGTGAGTCCGCAGCATTCTATGCCAATTTTCTGCACTTCTAAAGACAAAATGTGATTTATTAAGGACGACTTGTGGCACATCGTGCTTGACGGTACCTTCTCCACTTTAAGTGGGCTCTAAGGCCTCAGAGTTTCATCGCGAGAACTCACGGGGTTTTACGCGTGGTGGACAATTCCCAAGTACCCCCGGGCTTGGGTCTCGGGTTTCGCGCGGGTCTGGAACACTGGGACGCGCCTGCGCTCGTGGCTCCGCCCCGCTCTTCGTGGCGCCCTTCCCCATGCTGCCCATAAGCCTGGCGGGTAGGCTGCTGTGGCGCTTCCTGCAGGGATTGTCGCCCGCCGTAACGCGCCATGGCCTCCGGGATCCGATCCTGGAGAGGAGATGCGCAGCTGCCTTCTTCCAGTACCCATCCCTCCTGGGACGTGGGCTTCCTCGTGGCCCCTCGGCCACTGGGGACTACGAAGAAACCACTGACACGGAGGAGCATTTTGTGTTCCCGGAATATATCCCGAAGCCCCCGGGGGCACCGAGTCCCGAGGAGCAGTTGCGTAAGATGCTGCAGCTGCAGCAGGAGAAAGAACGACAACAGGATCAGCGGAAGGAGGAACGACTCCAGCAGAAGGTACCGGCCGGCCGCCGCCCGCGCCCGATCGTAGAACTCCCGGATCCGACGGTGCCTCCTAGCGGCCTGAACTGCACGGGCTGCGGGGCAGAGCTGCACTGCCAGGACCCCGGCATGCCCGGCTACCTCCCCAGCGAGAAGTTCTCCAGCGCGGCCCAGGCGGACAGCGGACCTTTGCGGCTCGTGTGCCAGCGCTGCTGGCTGCTGGTGCACCACCGGCGCGCCCTGCGCGTGCAGGTGAGCCGCGAACAGTACTTGGAACTGGTGAGCGCCGCGCTGCGGCGGCCTGGGCCAGCCCTGGTGTTGTACATGGTAGACCTGCTCGACTTGCCCGACGCCCTGCTGTCCGACTTGCCCAAGCTGGTGGGTGCCAAGCAGCTCATCGTGCTGGGGAACAAAGTGGACCTGCTCCCTCAGGATTCTCCCGGCTACCGGCAGCGACTCCGAAACAGGCTGTGGGACGACTGCATCCGTGCCGGACTCCTGCCGGCCCCTGGCCACCGAGGACCACAGCAGTCCAGCGAGGACAAGCCAGGGGACGCGGAGAATTCGAATCCGTCGGCCTGGTCGCGCACGGTGGTCAGGGACGTAAGGCTGATCAGCGCCAAGACTGGCTATGGAATTGAAGAATTGATCTCCGCACTTCAGCGCTCCTGGCGTTACCGTGGCGATGTCTACCTGGTGGGCGCCACCAACTCTGGCAAGTCCACTCTTTTTAACACACTCCTGGAGTCTGATTACTGCACCGCAAAGGGCACCGAGGCCATCGACAGGGCCACCATCTCCCCTTGGCCAGGTGAGGCTTAGGAGGCTCGCATGCTGAGAAATTGGACGTCTGGTCGTGGCACAGGCACCTACTGTTTCTTTGCTTAACGACCAAGTTAGACTGCATGGAGGCTTCCATTTAAAAATCCTCTCATACTTTGTTACACCCCTCTTCTGTATCAACTTACTGCGTCGAAATTAAGTATATGTTGTTTTAAAACAGAAAACACACCAGGGAACAAACAAAGCAAAGTTCCCACTGTCTTGGAGATTTCCCTTCCAGTTTATTTTCTTTGTATGTTTTTCTTGAAAATTGTGCTTCCTTTTTTTTTTTTTTTTTTTACTCTGTGAACCACTCTCCACCCCTCAGTGTTACTGTTCACATCCTGAATTTATTCTTGACACCATTATACAATACATACATAACATCTGAATAATTCGTTAATGCAATATGGTGTTTGGCTTTGTTTTGTGACTTTAAGAAACTTCTGTGATGGGAAACTGATTTCTTCTATGACCCTCTTCATTATTTAAGTTCACAAAACTAACTTCCCCATTTGTTCCCTTGAAACCAGGGTTTAACTGCATTTGGTTAGAGCTTTTTGTTTTGTTTTGGTTTTTTGTTTTTGTTTTTTGCTTTTTTGTTTTGATACCAGAGATTGAACCCAAGGGTGCTTTACCACTGAACCACGTCCCTTTATTTTTTATTTTGAAACTGGGTCTCACTAAGTTGCTAAGGCTGGCTTTAGCAAGTAGTAGAGTCCTTGTCTCTAAAGGGTCTCTTTTCCAGAAGAAGGAAATTTCCTTCTGCCTTGGCCTTCCAGAGGGTTGTGATTACAAGCATGTGCCACCATGCCTTTCCTGGCCCCCTGTTCTCTATCTTGCACTTTCAGTTGAAATATACTCAGAACTCTCTACAGCCATATCATTTTGAATGTACCAAATCTCATCTGACTTATACACAGAATTGTTTTTGTACTGGATAGCCGTATGGAAATGGGAATAATCAGGTTCCAGATTTTGGATTCAAATCTGGGTTAGCCTTTGAGCCCATCTTTAAGACGATTTCCTCATTTAAAGTGACAATAATCTTATAGAGGATTGTCATGGAGGTTGAGGGAGATGAATCACAGCCAACATAATGTAGATCCTAAGAAATGTTCATTTTCCTCCCCTTGATCCCTTTTCTGAAAACACTATTCTTTGGTATTTCAGGTACCACATTAAACCTTCTGAAGTTTCCTATTTGCAACCCAACTCCTTATAGAATGTTTGAAAGACAAAAAAGACTTAAAAGTGATGCAAATAAAGCTGAAGAAGATCTTAGTGAACAAGAACAAAATCAACTTAATCGCTTTAAAAAGCATGGTTATGTAGTTGGTAAGTGCCCTATTTGGGAAAACCCTTGTTGATTCTCTGTTAAAATTCTTTGTTGAGACCTACAATACAGCTGTCTTAAGCTAGCCAGTTTCTGTGGGTAGAGACTTACTTCCTTCTTCTGGAACAGACCCTTTAGAGGCAAGGGCTTTGCTATTTGGAAACCCACACCAGTACAAGTGGTAATGCTCATTGATTCTGTGCAGCAGCTTTACATTAGGTTATCCTTTTCTCCTTGGTAACTTTTTCAGCCTGGCTTTAGTAAAAACTGAATTCCAATGCCATCTGCCTGAGTGTGCACAGCTAGCCTCGCACTTTTATCATTTTAAAAGTCTGACTCTCATTACCTTTGTGGGGAGTTCCACACAGGTATTGTTGCAGTCTTACTTCCATACCCTATAGTTAGTCTGAGTGACTTGTTTGAGAAAAACATAAAAATTGTCTGGAAATCAAAAGCATTAAAGGAGCAACTGATAACCTCAATATCATTCATTTTAGGAAGAGTTGGAAGAACATTCTTATATTCAAAAGAACAAAAGAAAGAAGATACTTTTGAGTTTGATGTTGATTCACTTGCCTTTGACATGGGAAATGAACCTGTCATGGTTGTGGAGAAATCCACCAAACGGATAGAATTGACTCCTCAAGATATGAAAGATGCCCACTGGTTTTATGACACCCCTGGAATTACAAAAGAAAATTGCGTACGTTTTTGGTTTCTTTTAGAAACATTTACTTTCAATTGCAGAAGTACTGTCTTAATTGGTAGAAAGCAAGAAAGGTGCTATACTTCCACTTTAGATTTAGTTCTGATTCATTCATAAAGCAGTTAGGAGGCAAATCTATATGTCATCAAATCTCTACTTTTTTGGTAGACTTCACTGAAGACAATCTACTTGATTATATTTATGATGGTAGTTGTTAGCTTAATTAGATGTTTACAGGATCCTAGATTTTGAGGTTGGAAGAAATCATAAATACCACTGCAGTCCAGCTCCCTATTCCATATTTGAATTCCCTATATAACATATCCATCACAAGGATATCCAACTTGAACTAAAGTAGGAAGTGATTCACTATTAGGTGAAGCAGTAACCCATTTGGTCTTGGACCCAATGTTTGTATTGTACTCAACAGTTTCCCTATAACTTGTACTCATTGTTCCTCAAAACTGTATGGAATCAACATAATACTTATTTCCCTTGAAATATGTTAAATTGTAAGTCCTGTCAAATGAGCATAGTTTAATTTTTTTCCACTTTTTTTGTTTTTATTAGATGAGCATAATTTAGAATAGAATTAAGTGAACCTGTCTTGCCTTTAGGCCTCTTTTTTTTAATATTTATTTTTTAGTTGTAAGTGGACACAATATCTTTATTTTTTTAAGTGCAATTGGCCCTTTATTTAAAGAGAGAGAGAGAATTTTTTTTTTTAATATTTATTTTTCAGTTTTCGGCGGACACAACATCTTTGTTTGTATGTGGTGCTGAGGATCGAACCCAGGCCACACGCATGCCAGGCAAGCACGCTACCGCTTGAGCCACATCCCCAGCCCACAATATCTTTATTTTAATGTGGTGCTGACAATGCAGTGCCTCGCACGTGCCAGGCGAGCACTGTACCACTGAGCTACAACCCCAGCCCCTAGGCCTCTTTTTAATCCAAATGCAGCATCTTATGGGTAACTTCCATTTTGTCTTAATTAAATTCTTTGATTTTGTCTTAATTATTTTGTTCTGTAACAGACCTATTGAATCTCACAACTTTTTATTATTTGCAGTTTTGATCTTTATCCAAGTCATTGGCTCAAGTGGGCATCTGGGATACAGCCTCACAACAGTTGTATTAATCTCTTCCTTTGAGTCTGGCTACTGCCAGTTTTTAATTATCCTAATTATCTCATACCTCCCTGTGAAACAATACCGGTTTCTTAGGTACTTTCCTTTACCTTATCAGGTTCAGTTACTATTTCATTCTCAGAATCATATACTCTTTGGTGTACCACATCATAAACATCAGTTTAACATTTATTGCTCTCCTAGAGTAATCACTCATGCTCAGTCTTTTCTGAGTAACTGGACTGCTTTCCAATGATGTTCTATTACTGTAACTTCACCAACTAATTATTTCCTTTCACACTCATTTAGGTCAAGATAATCATTACTTTAGTCATGTACCGTCATGTGAAACAGTTGAGTCAGAAAGTCAAGGATTTGCAAAATATTCTAGCTAGCAGAATTAAGTCCCTCGGGTTTTTTTAATATAAAAATCTGTCAGATAGCCAGATGCAGTGGTACAAACCTATAATCCCAGAAGTTTAAGAGGCTGAGAGATAAGAGGGTCACAAGTTCAAGACCAACCTCAGCAACTCAGACCCTGTCTCAAATTAAAAAATAAAAAAGGACTGGGATGTTTTTTTATTTCCTGGGCACTGGATATTGAAGCTAGAGACTCACATGCTAGGAAGCACTCTACCACTAAGCAATATCCCCAGACCTTTTTATTTCTTTTTNGGGGATTGAACCCAGGGGCACTTATCCACTGAGCAACATCTCTAGCCCTTTTTTATTATTTATTTTGAGATGGGGTCTCATTAAGTTGCTTAGAGCCTTGCTAAGTTGCTGAGGCTGGCTTTGAACTTGTGATCCTCCTGACTCAGCCTCCTAAACTGCAGGAATCACTATACCCAGCTGAATTAACAAGATTATTTGCCATTTATGCCCTTTTTTTCTTCCTGTGCTAAGGATTGAACCCAGGGCCTCATGTGTTAAGTAGGCAGGTATTCTTTCACTTGCCTATACCCCCAGCCCTCTTTTCTCTTTTAATCTGATTTTTACCTCTTAAATTTTATCAGAATCTTATACTTCCTATTTTTCCTCTTCTATTTTCTCTAGTCTTTAAGAAATCTTCATTTTTAAAGACTTGGTGAATCTTTATTCACCAAGCCGTAATCCCAACTACTTGGGAAGTTGAGGCAGGAAGATAGAAAGTTCGAGGCCAACGCAGGCAATTTAAGTGAGGCTCTGTCTCAGAAAGAGATCTGGGGATGCAGCTTAGCTATAGAATACTGCCTAGCATGCATTAGTCTCTGGGTTTAATACCCAGTACTGCCAAAAAAGAAATCTGTATTCTTATATAAGCCAGAGGAATCATAACTTTTTCTCAGTTTGTGCTGAATATTCAGGGGAAATGAGGATATTGAAGTCCAGAATTTAGAAAGTTCTTCAAACTCTTGACCTCTGATGCATACATGTTTAACCACTAGGACATGAGGTTGCAGTCTATTAATTTAAGCTAGAAACTACTGTTCCCCAGAAGACCTGAGCATGTTTTCTCCCATGGTATTGATCCTGAAACATTTTCAAGTTCATACCAATTTTAACATTGTAGCATAGTGATGACATAGAAAAATATCATATACCTATGAAGTTATTTTGCCACTGCCCAAGACTCAGTTTTGAAATGAGTATAACCACCAGTAAATTGAGATTAATTTAGACAGAATTTATATGTGACTAACTGACATAATTTGGTTTATTTTGAAGTCTAGTATTTTCTCATCACTTTTTATAAATGAATCTCAAAATACCATATTTTCAGTAAAAGTAATTCTCTATTAAACTTACCATTTGCTTCACAGATTTTAAATCTTCTAACAGAAAAAGAAGTAAACATTGTTCTACCAACACATTCCATTATTCCAAGAACTTTTGTGCTTAAACCAGGAATGGTTCTATTTTTGGGTGCTATAGGCCGCATAGATTTCCTGCAGGTAAGAAAAATCTGTACCATTAAAAACTACTAGGTATTAGGATGTACTTTAAAGAAGCATTAACATTATGAATAAGACTGTCAAAATGTTTATATAACTAAGTCATGATTTTATATGTTTGGAAATTTCCATAAAAGCTTGGGAGAAAGGGGGGAAAAAAAAAAAGGAATACTGGGTCTTAAAAACCTTATCATCAAAGGGATATTGAATGCTCTATAAAACTTAGCATTTAAGACCAGATACTGAGCCAGGAGCTGTGGTGCACGCCTGTAATCCCAGCAGCTTGGGAGGCTGAGGCAGGAAGATCATTAGTTCGAAGCCAGCCTCAGCAAAAGTGAGGTACTAAGCAACTCACTGAGACCCTCTCTCTAAATAAAAATATAAAATAGGGCTGGGGATGTGGCTCAGTGGTCAAGTGCCCCTGCATTCAATCCCCAATACCAAAAAAGAAAAAAAAAAAGATGAAATACTATCCCTTTCCTGTGCTCTTGTTTCACAAGGAAATCATAAGATTAGACCTCTTGATCCAGAGCTAGTATGCATTGAAGTAATTCAGCACTTCTTTATATCCCAGATATTATCTTTTTTTATATGTTCTTTTTGCTTGGTATTCATCTGTATAATACCATTTTGGGGATTTTAGAGCATCTGTAGAATCATTCTTCATTTTGCCGAAGTGAAAAGAAGAAAGGAAAACAAAACATAGATATGTCCACCAACATGCAACTTACAAGTACATTGTTATAGTACATTCCTTGGGTTTTGTGTTTTATCATTCTTTGTTGGAAATTTTAGTCTTACACATCTAGAACCCTTGTATATTTCATTAAGGCCCATAGATTTTTAATATTTTATACCTAACTTCAATAGTATCAACAAGTCTGCAAAAGTCCTAGTCTTATGATTTACATGAATTGTAAAATGCACTCCTTCCATATTGTGCTCCCTTTTTTTTTGATATTTATATAATTTGATTACAGCTGCTATTATTACCCATTCTTATGAAGAGTTTTCTCCTTTTTTACTATACCTTGTAATCAAGTTTTTCATTGGGTAAAATAATTTCTCTCCTCCTTTCTTAAGGGAAATCAGTCCGCTTGGTTTACAGTTGTGGCTTCCAACTTCCTTCCTGTGCATATTACTTCCTTGGACAGGGCAGATGCTTTGTATCAGAAGCATGCAGGTCATACATTACTCCAGGTGAGTCAACCCGCTTGACGATTGCACAGTTAGAGCTGGTACACCTTTGATGGTCCTACTGCCCTGCCAAGAAAGCCTGTATTAGACTGGGATTGTGACTCATAGAAGTAGATCGCTCACCTAACATGCATGAGGCACTGGGTTTGATCCTTAGCACCAAATAAAAATAAAAAGAATAAATGTATTGTGTCTTCCTACAACTAAAAAAATAAATAAATATTTTTTTAAAAAAAGAAAGAAATAAAGCCTGTATTGGACAAAACTGTCTGTTACATATCAGCTAGCTAACCTTTCACCTCATTCTCTCTGAGGATTCTGGGTATAAAGCAAAAGGGGCTCTAAATGAAAAAGAAGTGATTTCTAGAAAAGCCACAGAGCTGTATTTAGACTACAGTGTCCAAAATGGTAACCACACTAGCCACATATACATATGCCTACCTAAATTTAAACACATTAGTTAAAATCAAATAAAATTTAAAATATGGTTACTTAGTCACACTAGCCATCTTTCAAGTGCCCAGTAGTCACATCATTGCATAGTTATACTAGACAATGCTGAGTGGAGAGAAATTACAGATTTTGTCACAAATAGGAGATGCTACTGACATCCAGTGGTGAGACCACAGATGATGCTAAACATCCTGTAGTGCACTGCAGATCCCCTCACAATAAAGATGATCTGGTTGCCAGACATAGAAGTTCAAGACCAGCCTCAGGAACTTAGCAAGCCCGTTTCAAAATAAAAATTAAGAAATAAAAAGGTAAGCCTGGCACAGTAGGCACATGCCCATGATCCAAGCAGCACGGGAGGCTGAGAAAGGAGGATCCCAAGTTGAAAGCCAGTCTCAGCAAAAGTGAGGCACTAAGCAACACAGTGAGACCCTGTCTCTAAATAAATAACAACAACAAAAAAAAAATAGGGCCAGGGGCTAGGGATGTGGCTCAAGCTGTGGCGTGCTTGCCTGGCATGAATGCGGCCCGGGTTCGATCCTCAACACCACATACAAACAAAGATGTTGTGTCCGCCAAAAAGTTAAAAATATATATATAAATAGGGCCAGGGATGTGGCTCAGTGGTTGAGTGCCCCTGAGTTCAGTACCCAGTACCCAAAAAAAAAACAAAAACAAGAAATTAAAAGGTAAAATTTTGACTAAAGAGTAAAAAAAGAAAAAGGGAAAAAGCTGGGGATGTAGTTCAGTGTTAAAGCACCCCTGGGTTTAATCCCCAGTACCAAAAAATACATATACTCATAAATAAATAAAAGGGCTAGGGATTAAGTTTACAGTAGAGTGCCCCTGGGTTCAGTCCCCATTCTCAATCTCTCAATCTCAGACACCAATTTTAGCTTATTGCTCCTCTTCTTTCCCGCTATCCTAGCTCCTTTTTTTTTTTTTTTTTTTTTTT
>NW_026000108.1:42738854-42780437 GCF_001458135.2 Marmota marmota marmota | reverse complement strand
ATAATTTAGCAGACCCTATCATCATATAAAAGGACTGAGGAGTACAGAGATGCCCCTGAGTTCAATCCGGTCAATACATGGGGGGGGGGGGAATTTATTAGAGCCAGATGCTTTGGGTTGAGCTGCAGACACAACCCTACATTAGACACTTTTTATAAAGCAAATTTAGTAGTCTTACTGACTTGAGTGTATTTTTTGACATGTGCCTTATTTTAAGGAATACATGCCAGTAGCCAGGGTCATGACTCAATGATAGAGCACTTGAGGCCCTGGGTTCAGTTCCCAGTACCAAAAAAAAAGGAATACATGTCAATTTATTTAGATAATGTGACCTATTCTGAAAATAACTTTATACTTTTCACAAATGCCTTGTATGCTTTATTTCCTTTTTTTTTTAATACTGAGAATTTAACCCAGGGCACTTTATTGCTTAGCCACATCCCCAGCACGTTTTTTTTTTTTTTGCTTGTTTGTTTGTTTTTAGTACACTAAATAAATAAATAATAAATATGAAACAGATTAAAGGCTTAATCCCAAAACTGTCATTCCACCACTAAGCTGCATCCCCAGCCCTTTTCATATTTCATTTGAGACCAGGTCTCCCTAAATTACCTAGGCTGGCCTGAAACTTTGTGATCTCCCTGCCTCAGCCTCCTGAACTGCTAGGACTATGGCATGTGTCACTGTACCCAGCAAAAGGATTCCATTTTTGATCCTGTACACAATTATCAGTGATTTATGTAATATTACAGTTGCAGGGAATTTAATTTGTAGTAGAGACATCTTCATTATATTTCAATGGAAGGTTCCAATGGGTGGAGAAGAACGAATGGCAGGATTTCCTCCTCTTATTGCTGAAGACATAACATTAGAAGAAGGACTTGGGGGATCTGAAGCAGTGGCTGACATCAAGTTTTCCTCTGCAGGTAATTTTACACCAAGTACTTCTCTCCCTTCCACCCCCATGCTTGGAATTGAATCCAGGGCCTTATATATGCTAGGCAAGCGCTCTACCACTGAGCTGCAGCCACAACCCTACACTAGACACTTTTTATAAAGCAAATTAAGTAGTTTTACTGACTTGAGTTTATTTTTAGACATGTGCCCTATTTTAAGGAGTACATGCTCGTAGCCAGGGATATAAATGCTCAATGGTAGAGCACTTGAGGCCCTGGGTTCAATTCCCAGTACCCAAAAAAAAGGAATACATGCCAGTTTTTTTTTTTTTAGATAATGTGACCTATTCTGAAAATAACTTTTATGTTTTTTACAAATGCATTGTATGCTTTACTTTTTTTTTTTTTTGTGGTGCCAGGGATTAAACCCAGGGTGCTTAACCACTGAGCCACATCCCTAGTCCTTTTTATATTTTTTTAGAGACAAGGTCTCACTGAGTTGCTAAGTGCCTCACTAATCTGCTGAGGCTGGCTTTGAACTTGCACGCCTGCCTAGGCCTCCCAAGTTGCTGGGATTACAGGTGTGTGCCACTGTGCCCAGCCACATCCCCACCCAACACTTTTTACACTTTCTTTTGAGAAAGTGTCTCACTGAATTGTTGAGATTAACCTCTGCGACTTGTGATCTTCCTGCCTCAGGCCACCGTGGCTCTTAACTTTTTGAGACAGGGTCTCACTAAGTTGCTGAGGCTGACCTTGAACTTGCAATCCTCCTGCCTCAAGAATCCCAAGTCACTGGGATTACAGGTGTGCACCACTGCACCTGGCTCCATGTTTCTTAACAAGGTAGTTGCTAACAGCATTTTGTGTTCTGTCCCATGCTTCGTAGGTTGGGTTGCAGTAACACCTCATTTTAAGGACAGATTACATCTCCGAGGCTACACACCTCAAGGAACAGTTCTGACTGTCCGGCCTCCTCTCTTGCCATATATTGTTAACATCAAAGGAGAGCGCATCAAGAGAAGTGTAGCCTATAAAACCAAGAAGCTTCCTTCTCTTGTGTCCAATCTGCAAAAGAAGAAAAAAGCAACAAATGTATGACATGGACCTGGGTTCACACTGGATATTAACTATATTCCACATGGTAATATACATTAATTTATATTAAATATGGCTATAATAAAGTCCCTCATGCTGTCATCCTTCCTGAAAACCTTAGGTTTTTTGACTTTTTAAAACTATTCATCACTGGGCTGAACTATTGATAATATATTGAGCCTATATAACAAATTGGTTTTTTGCAGTTTATGTATATGTATGTACCTGTGACCTAAATATATATAAAAAGAATTAATAAGTTCAAATTTTTATTGAGACCAGATTTCATTTATTTTATTTGGAGTCTATAGTTGATAGGGCAGTAAGGAGTCAGCATATGAAAAAATGGCCAAAAGTCCTTCTCCAAAATACTTCGGCTGTACTCCATGTAATCAGTCATCCAAGGATCCATCTGGTGGAAATTTACCTGGCTTCCATCTCTGTCCAAGGAGGCCGTTCAAGTTGTCATCCTTTCCCAGCAAGTGTGAAGAGAGGGTAAGAGTGGGCAACAGGCAGCTTCCCTAATTAATTAAAAGGAGGAAGAAAAGCAGAATGGTGAACAGCTCACAGTCCTTTGGTCAGCCATCATGTGGCTACAAGGAAGCTGGGAAATGGGAGCCATTTTGGGTTTTATCAAGAGAAGAAGGAGAAAATGAACTGGAAGACAAATAGAAATTTACCTTGCACAGTTTGAAAGTGCCTGAAAATCTTAAAAGGATTCAGGCTTTATATTTCTAGCATCTAAGGTTAGTTCAACAAATAAGAGAAAATTTTAACCACTTATTAACATTTGCCTGTGTGTAGCTGAGAAACATTACATCAGTCAGAAGTCTTTACTTTTTGTTATTCTCTGTAAGTAGTACTGTAAATGCATCAGGTGACATAGCGTATGTTGAGATAAAGGCCAGTGGAATGATAAGCTGGGCTGAAATGCTGTTAAATTCTCGACCATGGTCACACAGGTGATGGAAGCTGGGTTCCCCTGTGTGGAGTGGGCTAGCTGAAAAATACTGTGAAAAATCACACAACCCAGAAAACAGTTTTAAGGGGTGGGGTGGGGGGTGCAGAAAAGCTCTTTGACCTTAGGGGTCGAGCTTCCACGCTGGAAAGAAAGAGTGCCTGTGTTCTGCTTTAGTTATATGGGAGAATTTCAGAGACTTTCTACAGAATGTTATTGGCCAATTAAGGTAGGGGGTGAGCTGTCTAGTTCCCAATGGGCCACACCCAACTTCGGAAATAGGAGCCAGTCTTCCTAGCCAAGCTAAGAGTTTAAGTCGAGTGTATTGTGTAATCCATTTGGCGGGGGAGGGTGCACAAAATAGCTCGCAATGCCAGACCAAAATCTCCTTGGCTCAAGGCCCCATGAAGACGCTAAATAGCTCAGGAGTGGCCTCCCACAACCTGTGTTCTCTCCCACCACATGGGAGCCCTATGAATTTCACACTCATGTCTTCTCCCCATCCCTTAACCTCCCTCCCACCAAGTCCCTTAGACTAAATAGAATGGAGTACTTCAGATGCAAGATGTAACTTGTACATTTTACTTTCATGGTGTTTCAAAAGGAGCTACACCGGTATCTGGAAGAAGGTGGTTCTTCACAAAAAAACTGCATTTTAGTAGGTCTGGCATCCCTTGTCCCCAGAAACTAAACACCAGTAGCCACTCCCCCAGACCCCTCAGTTACACCCCAAAAGTACCCCCAACATTTCTAAATACACCTGTAGAGGGCAGTAACTTCCCAAGATGAAAAAAAAAAAAATGATTTCTAGTGGGTTTTTTTTATCTTGGGGAGAATGCAACACCATGACTTTTTTTTTTTAGGTTTTATTTTATTTTTAATGGACATAGTAATTGTGTATATTTATGGTATGCAATGTAATATTTCAAAATATACATTGTAGAATGATTAAATCAAAGCAATTAGCCTTTCACCTCAATTATTCATTTCTTTGTGGTAAGACCAATTAAAATCCTTTTAGCTATTTAGTAAAAACACATGATACATTGCAACCCCTTGCCCCTGCTCCTGGCAGCCACCACTCTAGTCTCTTACTTCTGTGAGTTTGACTTTTTTAAGTTCCACATATAAGTGAGATCATATGGTCCTTGTTTCTCTGTGCCTAGTTTACTTTGCATAATATCTTCTAGGTTTATCCACATATTGAAAATGACAAACTTCCTAATTAAAACACATTCTTAGCCAGGTGCACAGTATGGCACACCTGTAATTCCAGCAGCTCAGGAGGCTGAGGCAGGAGGATCACAAGTTCAAAGCCAATCTCAGCAATTTAGCAAGGTCCTAAGCAACTTAATGAGACTGTCTCAAAATAAAAAAGCTGGGGATGTGGCTCAGTGGTTAAGCACCCTTGGTTTCAGCCCCTGGTATCCAAAAAATAAAACATGTTTTTGAACTCATGAATCTAAGAAGAAATAAAACATATATAGTGACAATGCATGATTTAAAAATAATAATAAACATGGCACATCTGTAATTCCAGCAACTCAAGAGGCTGAGCCAGGAAGATCACAAGATAGAGGCCAGCCTCTGCAATCTAACAAGCTCTAAGTGACTTAGACCCCATCTCAAAATAAAAAATTTTTAAAAAGGGGATATAGCTCAGTGGTAGTGCACCCTAAGTTCAATCCCCAGTACCAAAAATATTTTTTAATAAAATTTTTGAAAGAATGATATAAGTCAATACAGATGTAGCTAAAAGTATATATTGATAATCTTGTCAGTTTAATTTTTTTTTTTTAAAGAGAGAGAATTTTTTTTAGTATTTATTTTTTATTTTTCGGCAGACACAACATCTTTTTATGTGGTGCTGAGGATCAAACCTGGGCCGCACGCATGCCAGGCGAGCGAGCTACCGCTTGAGCCACATCCCCAGCCCAGTTTAAATTTTTTTAAAGGAAAAACTGAAAGAGTTAGTTGGGTGTGGTGATGCATGTCTGTAATTTAGAGGAGGCTGAAGCAGGAGGATTGCAAGTTTGAGACCAGTTTCAGCAACTTAGTGAGGCTCTAAGCAACTGAGTGAAATCCTGTCTCAAAATAGAAACATAAAAACGTGGGGAAGGAGTTGGAGATGTGGCTCAGTGGTAAAGCATCCCTGGGTTTAATCTCCATTACCAAAAAAAATAGTGAGACCTTGTCTCAAAATAAAAAGGGCTAGGGCTAGGGCTCAGATGGTACAGCATACCTTGGTTCAATCCCCAGTACCAAATATATATATTTATCATTAACTTGGCATTTGCAGAGGAACTGAGTTTAAAAACTTATTGCCCTGACAACTTGTGAATATTAATTTTAGAAAACAGAACATGCCCTCTTTTTACTCTTCTCTCTAGTCTAATAGATTTTAGGCTTTTGGACTAATAAAGATTTTTTTAAATGTTCATATTATCAGGAGTCTAAAATTCAAAAGTTTTGTTTCATAAAGCATGACCTAGGCATATCTAAATTATTCCCAGGCAACTTGCTAGTGGTTTGAAACAGTGCAATTTACTAAGTTCCAATTTCATTATTTTCATCTCCTTGGATTTTTGTCTTTTCATCTGTAAAATGAGTTACACTAGATTTTTTTCTGAAGGTTTACTCCTAACCTCTTATGAGTCTAAAAGCAGGAGAGGAAACCAGCAAAGGATGGTTACAATGCCTCAGACAAAAAAAAAAAAAGATACTCCATGCCTAGACTTGGTGGAGAGGTGGAGGGCTTCTACTAAGATCTGGAATTAATTAACTCCATATTCCTCCAACCCAGTGAAGCCTAATTGCCCCACAGTGGATCTTGCTTTGACAAGTTTCTGTTACTGTGTTAATTCCTGAGCTTTTGTTAGTTACTGATACTTCCTTAATCCATTCATCTGAGAATGGAGATTTCTCTTAATCACTTATACTATGCAGGGTGCAGGAGTTAGCGAGCGGTGGTGGCCAGGCAAGGAAGGGAAATTAATGGTAAGGTGTCAGGACAACCCCTCACTTCCACAGAACAAAGAGCTGTACAGTGGCATACATGGTAAATTCACAAGTTCCAGGCCAACCTGGGCAACTTACTGAGACCTTGTCTCAAAATAAATAAATAAAGAAGGGCTGTGGATGTGGCTTAATGGTAGAGTTCAATCCCCAGTACCACACACATACACCATACTGGGCATGGTGACAAGCCTGTAATCCCCAGCAACTCAGGAGGCTGAAGTAGGAGAACTGCAAGTTTAGGGCCAGCATCCAAGACTCTGTCTCAAAATTTAAAAAAGGACTGAGGAACATAGTTCAGTGGTAGTGTGACCCTTGGTCCAATCCCTAGTATGGGGGCGGGGTAGGGAATAAGAGCAGAAAAGATCTAAAACAGTTTTTACTAAAAAGTTTACCAAGCTCTACAACCACCAGGGTTGTACTGTGTAGTTTCCAGAGTATGAATTTGTTACTTGAGATACTCACTTCCCTGACAACCAAGGAGAAGTGCAGCACAGATGCAATCTTTTTTTTTTTCCTCTTTTTTTAACTTGTTCTTTTTAGAAATACATGATAATAGAGTGTATTTTTTAATACTTTTTAGTTGTTAATGGACTTTTATTTTGTTTATTTATACATGGTGCTGAGAATCGAACCCAGTGCCTCACACATGCTAGGCAATCACTGAGCTACACCCCAGCCCCCAGTGGACTGTATTTTGACATAACAGATGCAATCTCTTTTGTGTGTTTCCTGATCAAACACTTCTCACAAAATGGAGAATGGAGGCTGGTTTCCTGCAGATGACTAACTTGGAGCTCCAGCCGTGTCCCCCGTGACAGAGTTGTTATTGCTCGCTGAGTAGGCACCCAGTGCTCAAGCCGAGGCCAGCCGTTCCGTAGACAGCCTCTGATCATTTACCCTGGCTCCCCGCCCACTTGGCTCTGTGTTGTAGAGCAATAGAATCATTTCCATTCTTTCTTGGGCTGTTCCATTTTCTCTTGGCTGCTTTCCTCTTCCCAGGGGGATTGTTTTCTCTCAACTGTCAAAGAATAATGCTTAAACATTAAAAACAAGACTTCAGACTCATGTAAATCAAATAAATAGCACCTCTGCCTGCTCTTGATGTCTCTCCCTCATGTTATGTGCCCCACTAATGCCCTGGAGTGGGAGGAAAATGGTGTGACATTACTATTTTAACATCATGTTGGAATGTGCTTCACCTTTCTTTCCACGTCAAAGAGCACTGTTAGTTGTGGCCAGCCTGGGTAACATGGTGAGACCCTGTCCCTTAACTCTCAAAAAGAAAGTTTAGCCAGGTATGGTGTCTTGCACCTGTAATCCCAGCCACAAGGGAAGCTAAGGTAAGAGACTTTATCTAAAAAAAAAGTTTCATGATCTAAATACTCCTAAATATATACAAATCATCTTCAAAACATCCCCTGCTCCAATTCCCAGGTTCCTGTTTTTCAAAAGCTGCCTTTTACTTCCCAAATAGTTCTCAGAACTTAACCTTCTGGGTAGTCAGTTTAGTGAAAGAATTTTTTTGGCCTTAATGTTCTCACTGGTAAATGCAATAGTAGGTATGAAGTTTAATCACAGACGTGGTGGGAAACTCTGGCCAGTAGCTGTGGTGAATCTGAGAAAACCGAGGCCCTAAAAAATAAGCAGGATGCACTAGAGAGCACATCATCACATGTCAGGGGATTTTGGAAATGAAAGACTGCTAAGATCCTGCCTAACCTTTCAATAAGCCCCTGGAAAACTGCAGGCATTCAATGCATGAATGAATGAATTAGTAGAGTGAAGGGATTTTGGGTTGGTTGGTTGGTTTTTGCCTTCCCTGGAAAGCAGCCAAAGAGAAGATTTAAATTTGCTTAGTAGCATTTACACTAAACCCTTCTAGAGTTTCTTCCTATCCTGCAGAAAGGCAGAATCTCATAGAAATTGTATTTCAGGCCAGGAGAAGTGGCACACACGTGTAATCCCAGTGACCTGGGAGACCGAGACAAGAAGATCACAAGTTTGAGGCCAGCCTCAGCAACTTAGCTATAACCTATCTCAAACTAAAAAAGGGGGGAAGGGTTGGGGCTGGAGGTTGGAGTGTAGCCTGGGGCTGTAGCTCAGTGGCAGAGCACTTGCCTGGAATGTGTGAGGCACTGGGTTCAATCCTTAGCACCACATAAAAATAAATAAATATATATATATGATTTTTTTTATACTACCTATGATTTTTAAAAAAGGACTAGGGGGGCTGGGGTTGTGGCTCAGTGGTAGAATGCTCACCTAGTGTGCGTGAGGCACTGGGTTCAATCCTCAGCACCACATAAAAATAAAATAAAGACATTGTGTCCACCTAAAACTAAAAATATATTTTTTTAAAAAAGGACTGGAGATATATAGTTCAGTGATAAAAGACCCCTGAAGTTCAATCCTCCTTACCCCAAACAAGTTTTTATTTTTTTTATTTTTTTTAAAGTTTACTTGTATTTTATCTATAGTGATATTTTTTTTTTAGAGAGAGAGAGAGAGAGAGAAATTTTAATATTTATTTTTTAGTTTTCGGCGGACACAACATCTTTGTTTGTATGTGGTGCTGAGGATCAAACCCGGGCCGCACGCATGCCAGGCAAGCGCACTACCGCTTGAGCCACATCCCCAGCCCAAAAAAGTTTTTAAATAAAAATAATTTTAAAAGTAATAGTTCAGGCTACTCATAATTACTCTCATAAGATATCCACACACTCTTTGTACTACCCCTTTATGTTCTTATAACAGCATATGATATGTGCCTGACGCTTTTAATAAGTGCTTTACATATTATATATTCTGAGTCCTTACAACTACATGCAAGAGATACTATTACTACTTGCATTTATAAATAAGGAAACTAAGCCACAAGTAACTTGCCCAGGAACACACAATAAATAAGTAATGGCTTTGTGATTCAAACAAACCCACACAGTCTTGTTCCAGTATCCATGTGGGAAGTTTTGGTTTGTACCAGGGATTGAACCCAGGAGTGCTCATCCACGGAGCCACATCCCCAGCCTTTTTTTTAATATTTATTTTTTAGTTATAGGTGGACACAATGTCTTTATTTTACTTTATGTGGTGCTTAGGTGCCTCACGCAGGCTAGGCGAGTGCTCTACCTCTGAACTGCAACCTCAGCACCCCCAGCCCTTTTTTTGAGGCAAGGTCTTGCTAAGTTGCTTAGGGCCTCACTAAATTGCTGAAGCTAGCCTTGAACTTGCAATCCTCCTGCCTCAGTCTCCAGTCACTGGAATCACAAGTGTGCACCACCACAACCAGCTCCATCTGGGATTATTTTTACTTACACAGTAAAACAGCCTTTTTTCCTTTTCATGTGTAGTTCTATGGATTTTAACATATGCATGGATTTGTTGACTATAATTAGAAGACTGCTCAGTCACATCAGCACAATTTTTCCTTTTGATTGTAAAACCCATCACAAGTCTAAAGATGAGAACTCTGAATGTAGGAAGGAAACATCACCACCTCAGAGAAAAGAAACCCATTTTGAAACATCCAAAGGAAATGATAAAATTTCCTTAGAAATTCTGTTCCTAGCCGGGCATGATGGCACATGCTAGTAATACCAATGACTCAAGAGGCTGAGGCAAGATGACTACAAGTTCAAGGCTAGCCTCAAAATTTAAAAAACAAAGTGTGGGATGTGTGCTGGGAATACAGCTCTGATAAGGTGTCCCTGGGTTCAATCCCCAGTACAAAAAAAAAAAAAGAAAGAAAAGAAATTATTACTACCATTTAATTCTCTTTTGAATCCCACCATATACAATTCCACCCTGAACATATTTCTCTGAGCTCTCTCTCTCTCTCTGTGAGATGTGCTGCACCCTTGCCATCTGACTTCAGCAATGCTGTCCAAACCTAAAGGAGTGTCCCAGCACGATTTCCATTCTGTCTCACCACCTCAGACAGCTTCCTATTGCCTTTGCTTCCCTGGCTGCCTGGGAAACTCACATTGCTAGTGAGCTTGCCAAGTACCACGGACAGATCACAGCATGAGTGGAGATCCTGACCCACAATTCTAATCAAGAAAAGAATAAATTAGAGACACTGGGATGGAATGCAAACATCCAAATTATACCGCTAAACTATCATAGAAGAGAGACTGTAATTTTAAATACTTGTCCTATTAGTGTTATTAGAATTGGAGGAACTGTAGCTCTTTTTGACTTGCAAATCAATCCTTTCAAACACCAAACTGTTAATTTGGCTGTGAACTTGTTTAAACGACCCTGCCCTTTCTACTTGTATAGCACTCATACCATTTCCTGTTCCTTATAACATCTTACTTTTACTAAAAGGGGGTTCTTAGTTGCCTAATTAAAAGCTGTTATCACCAGTTTTTCTCAGCATTTGGCATATGGCCTAAAAAGATTCCTTTTTTCCTTAAACTGTATTGTGAATATGAAGGCAAATTAGAGAAATGGGAATCGCTTTCCTTCGAAATACTAGATAAAAGATGTATTTTTTATTGAGACTCTAAAGAAATGTCTTTTTTTATTGGATAAATCAAGCTTTATGTAAAGCTAATTCTAAGAAACGTGTTAAAAATTTTCAGCTTAAGAACTTGGACAAGAGGCTGTTCAACAAAGGAGAACAATGTGTAACTGTCCATTTACCCATTAACTCCCCCGTTGGGCATGGGGTAAGCCACTTCTAGGTACAGTTGCTCATTTGTTAATTGAAAATTTTTATTAATGGAATTTGAGGACACGATTACATTTATGCCCGTAACTATTGCTTAATAACAAACCACCCAAAACTTAGTAACTTTGAGCATTTATTTATCCCATTCTATATTTTGTCAATTTAGTCTGGGATCAGCTCAGTGGTTCTGCCCTACAGGACATGCAGGCTGACCTCATTCACTGGAGCTTTGACTGAGATGGATCCAACAGCTGGCAAAGCCAGGCCTCTTCCCGCTGGTGGCTCTCTACCTAGGGTCTCATCAAGTAGGCTCCTTCAGGCTTGTTCACAAGTGTTAAGAAAGAACACCAGAATAGAGGCTACAATCCCTCAGGAGGCTGAAAAAATCACTCAGCACCAGTTCTACCACATTCTATTGGTCAAAACAAGTCCCAGATTCAAGCCAAATGTAAGGGCTGCAAAGAATTTATGGATTTTTTTGGGGGGAGGGAGGTTACCAGGAATTGAACTCAGGGGCACTCGACCACTGAGCCACATCCCCAGCCCTGTTTTTTATTTTATTAGAGACAGGGTCTCACTGAGTTGCCTATCTCCTCGCTAAATTGCTGAGGCTGGCTTTGAACTTGTGATCTCTGCCTCCAGAGCCACTGGGATTACAGGCGTGTGCCATCGTGCCCAGCGATTTTTAAAATTTTTTTTAGTTGTCAATGGACCTTTATTTTATTTATTTGTATGCAGTGCTGAGAATCAAACCCAGTGCTTCACATATGCTACGTAAACGCTCTACCACTGAGCCACAACCCCAGCCCAAATTTGTGGATTTTTTAATACACCGTGAAATTTCAGTGCGTTGATGACTTTGGGGATAATACAGTCTAAATTTGCAATTTTTTTTGTTTGTTGGTTTTGGTGATACTGGGGATTAAGCCCAGGATCTATCTATCCCTGCTACATTCCCAGACCTTTTTATTTTTTGATACAGGGTCTTGCTAGATTGTGGAGGCTGGCCTCAAACTTGGGATCCTCAGCCTTGGCCTCCCAAGTAGCTGGGATTACACGCGTGTGCCAACATGCCAACATGCGCCAACCAGAATAGAGGCTACAATCTATTCTTATGACCTATATAAAAAGAATGCAAGGTATACTTATCAAATAAGTTTAATGATATTCTAAATTTACCTCATATAGCTGCTGTATGTTGTGGACTTATTTCATCGTAAATCCTGTTGGTATATTTTGTGTTTTAACTATACTTGTGTTTAACTATACTTTGGTAGTTTTCAATTTAAAAAAAAAAAAAAAAGCAGCTCTCAGATTTATCCTAGGCTATCTCTATCCCCTGCCCTCCCTGGCAAGGCAAGCAGTGCTTCTACTAGCAGAAAGGAAGCCAGCTATCTTGAATTCTCTGAGGTGGGGAGGGTAACAATACCCAAATGAAGAAACTTTCTATCTCAAAGCAGTATCCTGTGCTCTCCAAGAAGGAAAGGGAGTTAGGATAGAATTCAAGAAGAGGGCTGAGGCCTTATGGCTGAAAGTAGTTTCAGAACCCTTGTCACACCGGCAATCTACAGTTGTTTGGGGTTTTTGTTTGGTAGTACTAGGATTTGACCAAGGGGCACTCTACCACTAAGCTGTATCCCCAGCTCTTTATGCTGAGACAGATTCTTGCTAAATTGTCCAGAATGGCCTCAAACCCTCCTGCCTCAGCCTTATGACTACCTGGGATCACAAAGTGCATGCCACCACGCCAACAACCAGCACTTCTCATTTCTGTCCCTTCCCCACGCCCTCTCATCCTGCAGGGCACAGTGGGCTCAGAGGGAGAAGCGGGAAGCCGCATGAGTCACTGAGGAGGTAGGTCTCTATCCCTAACCCAGGCTTCAACTCAGGGTTTTACTAGAAGCTTTAATTCTGGGATGTTTAGACTCGATCAATTATTGAAAATCTAAAAGCAACAATTTGAACAATCCCGCCAGTTAGTGTGAAAACTCACCAAAATGAACATTTTTGTGGTAGTAAGTTGCAAAGAGAAAGAAAGTTTTAAAAGCTTTATGAATTCATTTCATTAGACATTACAGATTAACACATTCAATGAAAGTGACCAAATATTCTGGCAGGATTTAAAATGCAAGGAGATTGGGGCATAACAGCCTCAGATTTCCTAGGCTCTTAACTGCAAAGTACATTTCACACATACAAGAGCACAGCCTAGGGCTGGTGATATAGCTCAGTTGGTAGAGTGCTTGCCCTGCATGCACAAGGCCCTGGGTTCCACCCTCAGCAAAACACAAAAAAAAAAAAAAAGAAAGAAAGAAAGAGGGAGCGAGCAAGCGGGCGGAGCCTAAGGGAACTCCAGAATGATCCCATCCTCTGGAGTTCACCAACTTGGGAAACCATAGAGATAGAGGTCTACACCCTCTGATCTCATCTGAATGCCTGGGCTGAGCTGGGCTGCCTGCTAGCAAGCCATCTGCTGACCAGAGATGGAACTCCGGCCAAAATCAGCTCAGAATTCAGTGTTGTGAGCACACATACTGCACTTGAGAAACACCAAAAAGATGTCCAATGAAGAGAAAATGTTACTATTATTGCCATCGGTGTAATGACTGCTGTGACTGCAGAGAGACAGGATGTGGGAGGACAGCACAAAGAGCAGCTTACATCTAAAAGATTTTTTGTTTTGTTTTTGGGAACCAGGGATTGATCTCAGGGGCATTTGACCACATCTCCAGCCCCTTTTTGCATTTTATTTAGACAGGGTCTCACTAACTTGCTTAGTGTCTCACTTTTGTTGAGGCTGGCTTTGAACTCTCCATCCTCCTTCCTCAAACTCCCGAGCTGCTGGGATTACAGGTGTGTGCCACCAAGCCCAGCAACTTTTATAGTTTTATTTTCCTGCAGTATTGAAGATTGAACCCAAGGGTCCTCTACCACTAAGCTACATCCCCAGCCCTTTTTTATTTTTTTTTTTTAAATTTGAGATAGGATCTTGCTGACCTCAAGCTTTTAATCTTCCTACCTCAGCCTACTGAGTAGCTAGGTTTATAGGCAGGTACCACTGTGCCTGGCCATTTTTTAAAAGTTTACAAATGAAGTGAAATTCAATTCCAACCAAGATGACGAATCATTTGGGATGTATTGCTCCCCTGATCCCCTTCTACCCTGTCCTGCTGCTTAGAGAAGGTAGTCCATTGTGTTCTCACCACTCCAGTAGATTCCAGGAAAGTGGGAGATAAGGACCTCCAACAATAAGTGGACCAAACAGGACAATTTGAGAGGCTTACAATACAGGAGAATTACAGGGCCCAACAGCATTTTCAAACAAATCCAAACCTTTGAACTGTGACACATTCTTACAACCTTAAAGAGCTAGCCACATAACATAGTGGCTTAAAGTTCCAGTTTATTCTATATCAGATCTGCATAAATTGAATCAGGGGACTTTTAACCCAGTTCACTTTTATCTCAAGGAAGTGAAATTAATCTGGCTTGCACTGATAAACTCCTGTCTTTAGTAAACATAAACTGGTAGCTAGATATTATGATAAAGGGACCAAGGTAAGACAAACTCCTTGGTAACTCATCATTGTCGTTGCCAAGAAACATTAAGCATACCAAATATATACATCTGTGCAAAACAACTTTGACACTGTAGGACCTGGGTACTATTGGCAAATTTCTAACTTTAAAAACACAAGCCCAGCTGAGCATAGTGGTGCATACCTGTAATCCCAGAAGCTCAGGAGTGTGAAGCAGGAGGATCACTTGTTTGAGGGCAGCCTCCATAACTTAGTGAGGTCCTAAGCTACTTAGGGAGACCATGTCTCAAATAAAAAAGAGCCAGGGATGTGGCTGAATGGTAAAGTGCCCTTGGGTTCAAGGCTCAATCCCCATTACAAAAGAAAAAGAATGCAAGTAGAGGAGGACATGGTGGTACAGACTTTTGATACCAACTTTGTGGGAGGCTGAAGCAGGAGGATCACAAGTTTGAGGCTAGCCTCAGCAACTTTAAAAATTCCTTGTCTCAGAAAATAAAAAAGGCTGGGGATGTAGTTCATCGATAAAGAGAATCCTTGGGTTCAATCCCCAATTCTACCAAGACAAGAAACCCAAGCATAAACAAACTTAGTCTTGAGGCTAAAAACAAATTACTTCTGGGTTGTCAGTTTTGGTAATGAGAATGCCTCTATAATAATAATAGACATTAAAGTTATTTGGGCTGGGGATGTAACTCAGTGTTGGCCTCACATGAATGAGACCCTGAGTTCAATCTCATTAACTGCAAAGAGAAGACACAAATAAATGAAACAATTAGGATATTATTCCTCAAGATCACCTCTTCAGTTGACAGAATCTTGGCCACTGATAAATTTCTATTTTCACTTATCCCATAAGACCTCCCATCAAGTTTCCATAAATTAAAAAAATTTATAGTACTGTCATGACTTAAACAGAAGTTTGATTTACATGGGTTTCAATATATTGTTATAAATGGGGCCCTTCAGAGTATTAACAGACTGTAAGTTACCCCAATCAGGGAACTACAAAGGGCACCCACGACCAATCAGTGGCTAAATTAGGTAAAGGCAAATGACCATTGCTGATCATAACACATGAATCCAGCTAACAATCTCAAGTCTACACCAACATTCAGTAGTAAAGTAAGGGGGGAAAAGGGAACATTCTTGACAGAATATGAGCTAATATACAGGGTATTTTAACAGTAATAATTGATTCAAACAAAAATCAACAGATGTTACAAACACTGGTTTTGAAGAATAAGATAGTTTTAATGTGTCTTCCCATAGAATGTCGATTATATAGAAAAACAGAGCAGAGAAATCTGGCAGAAAACATCTTAATTAAATGAAAAAAGTTAACATAATCAGGCTGGCTAGAGATATAGCTGTGTGGTGGAACAGACACACTAAGGAGGCCCTGGTTCCATCTAAAAGTAAGACAGCAAGGTGACTCACACCTGTAGTCCCAGTTGACTCTGAAGGATGAGGCAAAATAAAATGATCACCAAGTGTGAGGCCAGCCTCAGCAATTTAGCCAGGCCCTGTCTCAAAATAACAATAAATAGGTTTAGACATAGCTCAGTGGTAGAGTGCACTCCTGGGTTCAATCCTCAGTATAAACAAATAAATAAATATGTAATTCTAGTGTAGCAGGTAAAGCATGAATGTATAGTCCATGTAAAAACAGGGTAAGGATCTGAGGACACAGCAAAGGACCAGAGGAAGACTCTGGTAACAACTTTTGTACATTAAACATAAATTAATGACTTAAAATAAACTTGCCACATATCCCAGTCAGGTATAAACTTCTATTTCCCTTGTCATAGATTCTACTATTCCAATAAAAATTAATGCTTTAGAAATTCATTGTGGGACTAGGGATGTGGCTCAGTGGGACAGCACTTGCCTAGCTAGCATGCACAAGGTCCTGGGTTCAATCCCTAGCATTGGGAGGGGAAAAAAGGCAGTTCATGGTGCTGTTAACTGTACATATCTGTGATTCCAGCAACTTTAGAGGCTGGGACAGGATGATTCCAAGTCCCAGGCCAGCCTGCTAAATTTAGACCCTGTCTCAAAATTTAAATTTTTTCTTTTTTGCTATTAAGGACTCATGGGTGAGGGTGGGGTATGACAGTGAGTAACTCACCAATCCAAATATCAAGTATCTCTTTGCTCATGATTCAGGACTCTCAAGACTACTCACAGCATCAAAACAAAATACCATCACATTGCCTTGTTGCTTTGCATAGCCAGGGTTTCCTCAACTCACTCTCCCCTCTCTGGACTGCACAAACAAAAACGCCTAATGCCTTAACCTATAGCCTGGACTGTTTCTTTCCACTTCAGGGTAAGCAGAGTCTAAGATGATGATGTATCACCAACCCTGGGGTTTCATTCTTTCTTTTTTTTAAAATATTTTTAGTGTAGATGGACACAATACCTTTATTTTTTGTAGTGCTGAGGATCAAACACAGCACCTCACATGTTCTAGGCAAGGCTTTACCACTGAGTTATAACCCAGCCCCTTCATTTCCTTTTATACATCAAAATGTACTAATCCCAGGCCTGCCACTGAAGAAATATGAACATTTAAACTGTATCCTTACCTGAAGTAGGAAGTGATTACTATGTAAAACCAGTGATTTTTTTTTTTTTTTTGGTTTCTTCCCTACCTCCACTTCCCAAAATACAGCACATCTGATTACAGGTGTTGGACTGCTACCCACAGCACTGTTACTCCACACAATAAAGATTGAATGACCTTCCTACCTACAGCCCTATCTACAATTTTATCAGTTATATTAAGTTCAATTTCCTTGACTCTTATACCAATAATAAACAAAGGCATCATGCTTTTTAAAACTTTATTTCAACATAACTATGCTTACAGAAATACACTCACATTGGTTAATAGAATGCAATTTAAGTTTTAACTTATCCTACACAATTTCAACCAAAAACTTGGTACATGGTTTAAGATTTTAAAAAGAATTTGCAATCTGGCTTATTTTTATCTATTACAAATGTATATAAAAGATCCACCATCAAATGCTGCTAAAGAAAGCAGCAAGAACCTTGAGAAATATACCTTTGGTTTGCCTCAGAAAAATAACACGTATTGCACTGTAAAAGTTTATAAAATTGGTGCAACAAAACATTGTTGTTATGTTACAATGCCAGTTCAGAAAGTTCAGTAACTAATGGATGCAGAAGGGGATGGGAGGGTGCCTATGTACACATGTGGTACTGTAAAAGCTATCTGATTTAATTAATATAGTATGTAGATTATAAATCTACACAAACCAAGATTCAGATAATTTCTTAAATCTGAATTAACACTATCAGCTCACTTCATCTGCTGAGGTCAACAATTGAACTTGACACACTGGCTTTAAGTTTTTTTGATATATGCAAAGTAAATTTCCTCCCCCAGCTTTTCAGTCCAGAAGTGACAGTATACTACAGGCAAGGTATTCCTTCCATCTTCAACATTCATGGGGTGACATGTGATGAGGTTAACTGGGGTTTTAATTTGTATCAGCATGCAATGCAAACGGCCCCCAGAGTCAATGACCACATGCCGTTATAAGTGACTACTCTAAAAAATAAAATGGCCCTTCTTGGAAGACTAGAGCAAAACATCCAGCTACAGTTATAAGAAGCCTTATCAAAACAATTTTAGCTCCTTATGAATGACACCTCAATAAAAATAAAAGTAGCCCCCGAATAAGAAGCAGCTCTGATAAAGAGGAAAATATAACTTAAATATATTGGAAACCAATGGGAATACAGGTTCAAAAATAATTAGATTTTCATGACTACCTAGGATTAGGCTTATAATGCATTCTAGTACTTCAAGTTTACCACTAGTTACTAAATACCAATTTACAAATAACATGTTTATTGTTCCTTTATCAAAAGAGAAAGTTCTAGCTTCAATTCTATTGTGGGGAGGGCACTAGAAAATACAAAGATTCAAACAGTTCCATGCAAATATCACATTTTTCAAATGGAAGAACTCCCAACTGGACCAGAAGTTCCAATTACTAATATATTTTTCATTGAAACAATTTTTAAAAAGTACAAATACATGGCATTAAGGTTCAGGACCTAATATAGGCCTGATAATCAAGTCCTTGTTTTCTGGAAGAAAGGCCTCAAGTCCCAATCAATTTCCAGTAACAATGTTTTACACATCAACTTAATAAGGGGTTTTAATTTCCTTCATATTTTTGTCTTCAGCATTCTAGTCTTAAAGGCTAGATTAGAAATTAGTTCAATTCCCCAGAAGGCAAATTTCTTTCCTTTACAGTATGAAAGAATCCAGAAAGACCTCTTCCCCAAGCAGATTCCCAATCTCTAATCTGTGCTTAAAATGAATCTTTTTCAATATAATGTAAAAGGTAACTTAGGTAAAATGTGCTCATTAACATTAAAAACTAGTTGTTAGGAAGACTTAACTAGCTGTATAATTTAAGGTTTAAAACATAAATATTTGCAGCTTGATCTCCTGCTGACAATGATTGTCGGAGCCTATAATTCAACATTTATAAATTCCCATTCATACACGCCAAACACACCGTTATCACACAACTTACTCATGTCTTGAGAGAATCTTCTTAAAATTCTTTGGCCTCCCAGTCAATTCCAAGTTTGAGCAACTTTTAACTCAAACTTCACTCTCAGATTAACAAGTTTTCCACCCATACATTAATGCTTGTCCTAATCTTTCATGTTGTACTGCCAAAATCTGAAACCTACCTCAAAGAGATAACCAGGTAAAAGAAAATTATCAAAATATTCATGAAGGGGGTTATTTCAAAAATAGAACATGGGAGGCTGGAATTCAAGATTCCCTATTGGGATCACACTTTATTTTACTGAAATGAACTCCTAATGTTAATACAAATCCTATGTTGGATTCTTTCATACTCTCTGGCAAATGGCCAAAGAACCTACAGAACAGTTTTGGAGTACACACCCTTTTTCATACAAAGTGCCCCTATAGGCACATCAGGATAGCTGCAATTCACTTGAGGCCTCACCTGTAGAAGAGGCTGTCATAGGGACAGCCAGGACACCCACTAGTTTGTGGAGATCCCTGAGAAAGTATGATTTTTAAAATCTGGACTGTACTGAAGTTCACCAGCTTTCTTCGCTGTATTCACAGGAAACTGCAGCTGACTTGCCAGAACTCATGCCATCTCTCATTCTAGATTTGCTGTATAATAGCTATGGCTTTGGAATCTCACAAGTGATGTCCCATACAACTTGAAGGAATGATTGCGTCTCCTAATTCTAGGTTTGCAATTTCCAAATCTCAGTTACAATTCTTTATTCAGCTAAGTAGCCACATGGACACCAACCATTTAAGAGAAAAGGTTCTCCCCAAAGATAACATTACAGTTAAGAAGTAACTGTACCATAACAGGCAAAAAAAATTAAAAAATAATGTAACTGATGGTTGGTATTTGAGATTAAAATGTGTTTTAAAAATAAAAACCTCTTGGTTTTATTTATTGCAAAATCAAGAAAGACAGCTGTGAATTTAATATATTCTTTCAAAATAAATAACTTAATGTGAAATACAGATTCTGGCATAGGTATAAGATATGAAAATCATAATGAATGGATTGAACCTGCATGTTTCATTTGCTCACAAACTTGCACACACTATTATTCTGCAAAAAAGACAATTGCAGCAAAGAAAATAAAAACTGCCCTTTTGCAAACAAGCCTAAAAATATTCCTGACGAGGCCAAAATAAACATGCATATATATGTATAAAGTGTTACTGCTCAACACAAATGCTATTTCTAGAAAAATATAACTGCATAGGTTAAAAAAAAACAACAAAAAACAAAAACAATGTGCAACATCTTAAGCCATTAAAGCACCAAAATAAAAAAAAAAAATTTAAAAAACACCAAAATCACTGTTTTTATGACAATTAACACAAAATATTGATCAAAACTCAGCAAGTAAATACCTGGACTGATACAATGTCCACTGTTGGGCTAATTTTTCTTCAATTTAAATGTCTTTTTTTCATCTCTAAAGAAATCTTAAAGTGCTAACTTTATATAAAGCAGGCAAATTGTTCAAGTAATTTGCTATCAAGCCAATTTTTATAGAGCTAAATAAAAAAGGAAAAGTAAACTAAAGTGATAGAAGACAGACACGGAGGAAAACAATGTCAAGCTGTAAATGGACAAAGCAATAGAATGCTATTATATCATCATGGCCTTCTCATTTCAATTGAACATATAAGCTAAATAGATTTAGGTATCTGCTGTTTTTTTTAGTACACTAAACTCCCTTGGATTTGCTAAAATTTATACAACAATCAACAGGTATATATGAAGTCCTAAGGAAAAGGATGCCTCTTAAAAATCGATACTCGACACTAATTAAAGCAATCTTAAAAGGTTTTTCTACTATTATAAATGAATATAAAAATTAATAGCTCTTACAAACCAAGAACTGGAACCTTGTCCCAATCTTTAATTACTCCTGCCCTTTAGCTGCTTTTTCAAGGAAATACACATTAACCAAATGGCGATTGAGGTGTTTGCTGTAATCTTTTTCTTTCCTAAAAGAACGATCACAGAAGATGCAAACAAAATCTCCCTCAGTCCCTTTGCCTGCCAAGGCTTCTTTTGCATCTTTTGTACTAGCTTCTTGTGGAACTGGACGAGCCCCATGCAATCCAGAATCATCACTACCCTCTGACATGTTGTCACTTAGGTCACTTCCGTCATGACTGTGGATACCTTCATCTTCATCAATTTCCTGAGACTCATTTACTGCCACAGTAACAGGAGGTGAAGCCAGCACAGTTTGGGACACTGCTTCATGTTCGCCTATTGGTGGGGGAAGAAGCAATGGTGAAACTGGTTCTCCAACTGCTGAGTCTTTATCAGGGAGATTCTCTGCTGGGTTATGATCAGTATCCATTTCCACTTCACAAAGCATAGCTGAGTCAGTCTGATGCTTATCAGCTAAAGTTTCACCCCCTGGCATATTCAACTTTTGTCCAGAAGATGAAACACTAGTACTAGATTCCTTGGTACAGGAATCGGCTACACTCTTCTCTGCTTCTTCTGTTCCTACTTTCAGAAAAGGGTCTTCTTTGTTTCCTTCACCTTCTGAGAGTAATTTTTGGTCTTCTGACTCCTCCTCTCTTAAGTCTTCCTTTGGCAGTGGTGTTGATGATGCCAAAAGTTCCTGTGTGCTTTTATTTTCCTTTAGAATCTGGCTATCTTTAACAGGCACTAAGCCTACTTCAATAAGGACTTGCTCCTTACGTGTCATTTCACTCTGCATATTGGACCTTTCCTTTCTGTTATCTTTTCGGGGAGAAGTCTTTTTGGGAATTGGCTCATTGTGAAGAGGAGGATCTATGGGAGGAGACAGCTCCATCTGAGCAGGCTCCTTCTGAACAACTTCCATCTGAACAGACTCCATGTTAACAGGCCCCATCTGAACAGGTTCCATGGGTAGAGGCAACTCTATCTGCAGAGGCCCCTTCTGAACATCCTCTGTAAGAGGAGATTCCATAGGAGAGGGCAGCTCCATCTCAGCAGGCTCCTTCTGAACCTCTTCCATATGAGCAGACTCCACAGGAGGGGGCAGCTCCACGTGAGAAGGCCCCTTGTGAACAACCTCCTCCATGTGGACAGTCTCCATAGGAGGGATCAGCTCCATGTGAGCAGACTCCTGGTGAACCACTTCCACCTGAGCAGGCTCTACTTGAACAAGCCCCTTCTGAACCACCTCCATGTGAGCAGGCTCTACTTGAACAGGCCCCTTCTGAACCACCTCCATGTGAGCAGGCTCTACCTGAACAGGTTCCATGGGTAGAGGCAACTCTATCTGCAGGGGCCCCTTCTGAACATCTTGAACAGGCCCCTTCTGACTAGTCTCCTTTTGAACAGGTTCCTTCTGAGAGGTGTCTTTCTGAGAAGGCTTGCTGCTTTTTTTACTTTGTTTATTTTTTAGGGTTTTCTTCTTTGTATTTTTTTTCACGCAGGTATTTTGTTTTTTATTCTCCTCCACTTTGTTATCACCCTTTGGTACTTCCTGACTATTTTTGGATTTACCTTCTATCTTCCTTTTCTTTTTTGTCATAGATTCCTCATCATTCACAGGATCATGCATGGAATGGGCTTCAATTTCCATCTTCCTTTTGCTTTTCTTGGCTTTACAGGATTTTTCTGAATTATTTCTTGTATGCACATCCATGTCTTTAGCTTCTGTTGCTGACTTGCGAGTTCTGGTAGTGACCTGAATCATTGAAACATTGCTACAAGGTTTTTTCTCTTTTGAAACATTATCTTTTTTCTCCACTTTTACAGACCTCTCATTTTTCTTTCCAGCTACATCCCCTTTTATTTTCGTTTGCTCTGTTTCTGTTTTTTCATTGGTAGTACTGTTATCAAGTAAGTCAGCCTCTCGCTTTTTGGTTTTCTTTAATTTCACTTTTGACACATCCATTGTTTTATTAGGACAAGTAGGATGCTTAGATTTGAAATGATACTGTAGATTACACTTTTTGGAAGCTGCATAGTCGCATACAGGGCAATTAAACTGCCGTGGGTTCACATGTAGCTCTACATGTTTTTTGAAGTTGCTTCTATCTGCTGTTTTGTAGTCACAGTGGGGGCAATTAAGAGGTTTAGGCCCATTGTGAACCTGTCTTGCATGGCGAGTTACTTCATGTTGATTAGAGGCCACATAACTGCATTGATCACATTTAAATGGCTTCTCACCTAAAGATAAATAAGAGATGTTAGAAGACAGATTAAAACAAATTCAAGATTTAAATATGCTCATAAGAAATTATACATATAAAATAATCACAAACACTATTGAAAAGAATGTATCATGCACCTTGCATTTACTGTATTTATTTGTATAGCTTTTCTCTATCCCTTGACACTGATTCTCAAACCAATAGAGGAATAAATTATCTGTCCACCATCATCTTCAAAAAATGTTCCATAAAGCTGGGCACAATGGCACATGCCTATAATCTCACTGACTTAGAGGCTGAGACAGAAGAATCTTAAGTTCAACTTAAGTGAAGGGCTCAGCACCTTGGTGAGACCCTGTTTCAAACTAAAAAATTAAAAAGAGCTGGTGAGGTAGTTCAATGGTTAAGTACCCTGGGTTCAATCCCCAATACCCCACCCCTCAAAAAAGTTCCATAAAGTTAAGGCTCTGAAGCACCATTAAACAACTGAGATTCATCAAGAAATGGAATTACTAGAAAAAACTCAACTGAGGGGTGGATGTTAATTTTGAGGCAATGTCACTCAAGAGAAAATAATTCTAAACTTTTTTGTTAAGGGAAAACAAATGTATACGGAGTCCATTATAAAATCCCCACACATTTCTAAGATATATCTTGGGAGAAATATCTTTTACTCTGGAAAACACTCCCAGTCCCTAAGTACAAAGGTTTTAAAATTCTGCTGTAGCCTAACATAAAGAGGAAAAGGTTTTCTCTTGAAATTTAAACCTTTTGTTCATTACGGCTCAGTAAGTTTTACTCAACATGCTTTCTAATGCCAAAGCTGCTATTTTAAAGTAAAAATATAGCTAAAGTAATTATTCAGAAAACTTCTGTGATTTTTTTCCTCTCTCACCTTTTCTAAAAATGGGCACTTAAAACTAGATACACGAGAAGCCGCATACAAATAGATACTGTAACACAAGCAAACAGTCATAATCACAGATACATACAAAACCAGAACCACCCCCATAACCCAAATTAAAGGCATAAGAATAACACATTCTACCTGAATACATACCCATCTAGATCACTTTCTAGTAAATATTATCAAATGGTATCCATACCCCACTGGTCCAATGGAATGCATAGTAGAGAAATGGAAATTAACATTTATGAAAATTCATCTCTCAAACATTCTCAAATTCATATCAATCTTATAAGTTTTTCATAAAGCAAAAATTCAGAAATATAGCAAAACCATGTAGATGTTAAGCTTTCCATGATTAGAAAATTATTATATAATACTAAATGACAAAAACACACTTCTCCAGGTATGTCAGATTAGATATGTCACTAATTAGACAACTCTTTTTAATGTCAGAATAATGTGGTTTCCACAACATGCTACTCTATAGTTGACCCTACAGGGTTGACTCCAATGAATGATCTAAATGGAGACAACATTTCCTTAACATATGTAGATACAGTTAGGTCAGGTGGGGCATGCCTGAAATCCCACCCACTCTGTAATCCCACCCACCCGAATGGCTGATGCAAGAAGATACTGGGTTTGAGGCCAGCCTAGGCAATTTAACAAGACCCCGTCTAAATAATTAAAAAAAAAAAAAAAAAAATTGCTGGGGATGAATCTCAGTGGTACAGCACTTGCCTAGCTAGCATACATGTCTGGTTCCATCCCCAGGACATCACAAAAAAAGAGGGAAGGGTTGTTTTCTTGGTTTTATTTTGGTACTGGAAATTAAACCAGGGGTACTCTACCAGAGCAACATCCCCAGCCCCCCCTTTTAAAAAAAAAAAAAAAAAAGGTGAAGGGCTAGGGATGTGGCTCAAGCGGTAGCATGCTCGCCTGGCATGCGTGCAGCCCAGGTTCGATCCTCAGCACCACATACAAACAAAGATGCTGTGTCTGCCGAGAACTAAAAAATAAATATTAAAAAATTCTCTCTCTCTCTTTAAAAAAAAAAAAAGGTGAAGTGTAGCTCAGTGATGGATCACCCCTGGGTTAAAACCCCTAGTATCACAAAAAAGAAAAGCAAGCAAAATACCAAACATCTGGTAAATTCAAATATATTTGTTTCATGCAAAGATACTAACTCAGCAGGTACACAAGACACCATAAACAGGCAGCAGAAAGCTAATATGGCCTCCTAGGTTAATACTGAAGATTATAATTATAAAATGTAAACTATATAGCCAGATGCAGTGGTACACACCTATAATCCCAGCAGCTCAGGAGGCTGTTTTAGGAGGATCACGAGTTCAAAACCAGCCTGAGCAACTTAATAAGGCCCTAAGCAATTTAGCAAGACCCTTTTCTTAGGCTAAGGTTGTGACTCAGTGGTAGAGTGCTCGCCTAGCATGCATGAGGTACTGAGTTCGATCCTCAGCACCACATAAAAACAAAATAATGTGTCCACCTAAAACAAAAGATACATAAATAAATAAATAAATAAATAAATAAATAAATATTTTTTAAAAAGAGCCTTATCCCAAAAATGGGTTGGGGTGGGGCGTGGTGGCACATTCCTATAATCCCAGTAGCTTAGGAGGCTGAAGCAGGAGGACAGTGAGTTCAAAGCCAGCCCCAGCAAAAGCCAGGCACTAAGCAACTCAGTGAGACCTCTCTAAATAAAATACAAAATACGGCTGAGGATATAGTGGCTCAGTGACCAAGTGCCCCAAGTTCAATCCCCAGAGTAAGCCCCTACCCTGCCCAAAATGGGTTGGGGATGTGGCTCAGTGGTTAAGCACCTAAGTTCAACTCCTATACAAAAAATAAATAAATAAAATAAAGTGATCAGCCCTATATCTAAAGGTTTTGTATCCATGAATTTAAACAATTCCATATTTAAAGTATATAAGAAAAAGATTATGGGGGGCTGGGGGTGTGGCTCAAGCGGTAGCGCGCTCGCCTGGCATGCGTGCAGCCCAGGTTCGATCCTCAGCACCGCATACAAACAAAGATGTTGTGTCCGCAGAAAACTAAAAAATAAGTAAATATAAAATTTAAAAAAAAGAAAAAGATTATGTATTTACTGAGTAGGTAGACTTTTTCCTGTCATTATTTCCTAAACAATAAAATATACTATCAATTTTAAAAAGACACCATAAACATTTAATGAGTTTATACAAAAAGGACACAAGTGTTATCATCCTAACCCTGACCCTTCATCACAATGGGTCCACTAGATGTGGCTACAGATTAAACACATCCCAAGGTAGATATCAAGCATTTAATTTTCAATTTACAAGTAATACAAAGAAGCTGAACGCAGTGATAGATGATGCCCCTGTAATCCCAGGAACTTCAGAACCTAAGGAAAGAGGATTGCAATTTTGAGGCCAGCCTCAGCAACTTAAGAGACCCTGTCTCAAAAATTGAAAAAGGGTGGGGATGCAGCTCACTGGTAGAGGGATTTTAAGTTCAAAAAAAAAAAAAAAAGAGGGACAGAAGAAAAGCAAAATGACATCATGAGAAAGCAATCAGACATCTAGAAGGGAAGACATTCCACAGGAAAAATGGCCATATTTCTTCAATGCCTTAATATTGCCTTCTATAAGATGAGAACAGTAGAACTTTACAACATAATAATATTTATAAAGCTAAGATGAATTAACCTATATAAAGCACTTAAACATTTTATGTGTTGGCTAGAGTACAGTTATCCACATGACACAATGTCTACCATTAACCAAGCCTGATATTAAATCCAAGTTACCCTTGGAGAATGAAGTCAGGAAGTGTTCAGAAGTAATAAAACAAAAATTTTGATTAAGGGGCACAACCCGATAGCTCAGATTTAGAAGAACTCAGATGTAGGGGTACATGCTTGTAATCCCAGCTATTTGGGAGGCTGAAGGGGGCCAATCATGACAATGTGGCAAGACTCTGCCTCAAAATAAAAAATAAAACAGACTAGGGTTGTAGGTCAGTGGTAAAGCATTCCTGACTTCATCCCCCAGTACTACAACAACAAAACAAAACAAAAAATCCTCCTAGAAAAATAAGCATATAGAAAAAAAATATATATTCAGTTTCAGGAGTCCCACCCACAGAATCCAGATTAACAATCCCCATTTAAAGCCAGACACAGTGGTGCATGCCTGTAATCCCAGCAATTTGGGAGGCTGAGGCAGGAGGATCTCAAGTTCAAGAGCAGCCTCAAAAACTTAGCAAGACCCTGACTCAAAATAATAAAATAAAAAGGGCTGGAGATGTAGCTCACTAATAAAAAAGCAGCCCTGGATTCAATCCACAGACTAAAAATTAAGCAAATAAGCAAGCAAGCTGGGCATAGTGAAAAAAAACCCTACAATCCCAGAGACTCAGGAGGGTGAGTCAGGAGGACCCTAGAGGATCACAAGTTTTGAGGCCAGCCTGGGCAACTTTTGATACCGTCTCAAAATAAATAAAGCTGGGCATGCTGGTGCCTATAGCTTCGGAGGTTAACACAGGGGATTGTAAGTTTGAGGTAAGCCTCAGCAACTTAGCAAAACCCTGTCTAAAAATTTAAAAAAAGGGCTGGGGATGTACTGTAGCTCAATGCAAAGCACCCCTAGGATCAATTCCCAATACTAAAAATGATAATAAAAAGAACTTCTTTATAATAGTACTTTCTAACAAAAATAACATCAGCTTACTGAAAATGGTGGGAAAGTTCCCATTTTCTACCAACCTGAATGAGTACGCATATGTCTAGTTAGATGAGTCTTCTGAGAACTTGAATAAGGACAAAGTTCACATTTATATGGGCGTTCTCCTGCAAAACAATAACGAACAGTTTTTAAATATAACAAAATAAGTCAAATACATTGTCACTAACAATGTAACAATATTCACTACTGACCACTATATAATAAAGACTTTTTTCCTCTTATTTCTAGCAGAGCCTCAACTTATCAAACATCAGAAATATAAATGGTTCATTTTAGAATTTACTATATATATATATATATTTTAACTTTGCTGACAAACAATACTGTTGGCTTTCTGAATTCTTATAGCCCTTTGCAATTTTTAGTGAATATATATATCCCATCCCCCATACCACTGAGTCACATCCCCAGCCCTTTTTGTCTTATTTTGAGACAGAGTCTTGCTAAATTGCTGAGGCTGGCCTCAAAATTCCAATATACTCCTGTCTCAGTCTCCTAAATCACTGGGATTACAGGTATGAGCCACCACACCTGGCACAATGTCAAATATTATTACATTAAAAATTAAACTATTATCTGGCTAATGTATCAAGAAATATTTAACAGGAATTATTCTTCTGCCAGGTATGGTGGCACACACCTATAATCCCAGCAACTACAGAGGCTGAGGCAGGAGGACTGCAGGTGCAAGGCCAGCCTCAGCAACTTAGTGAGGCCCTAAGCAATTCATTGAGATCCTGTTTCAATATAGAAAATAAAGAGGGGTGGGGATGTGGCTCAATAGTTGAGTGCCCCTGGGTTCAATAGCATGGTGGCGCATGTCTGAAATCCGAGAGTCTCAGGAGGCTGGTGAAGGAGAATAGTAAGTTCAAGGTAACCTCAGCAACTCAAAGAGAACCTGCCCCCCAAAATAAATAAATAAATAGATAGATAGATAGCTGGGAGTGTAGCTTGGTGGTAGAGCAAATACATTGTCATTAACAATGTAACAATATTCACTACTGACCACTATATAACAAAGACTTTTTTCCTCCTCTTTTCTAGCAATTGAACCTAGGGTTCATTTCCCAGCACCAAAAACAAAGAGAAAAAAATTCTACTCAAATATTCTGATGCTACTAGTTGGGTACTTTTTCTGATCCTTATAAATGATGAATCTACCATTTGAAATCACTGGCTTAAAAAAATAATATTTAAGTGAGGATGAGCTTGCTTTAAACTAAAAATGCATGTGGTGATCGTTACATTTATAACACAGCTATGTCACCAATTCTGAAAGAAATTATAAAATCTGAGAACTGAAGTTAAGAGCCCAGTGACTTATTATTAAAGAACTTAATACTTGCTGGGTGCAGTGGCACACACCTGTAATCCCACAATTTGGGAGGCTGATGCAGGAGGATCACAAATTCCAGGCCAGCCTCAGCAACTTAGCAAGCCCTAAAGCAACATAGTGAGACTTTATCCCAAAACAACAGCCAAAAAACCCCCACAACAATGGGCTGGGGATATGGCTCAGTGGTTACACACTCTTGCATTCAATCCCCAGTACCAATAATAATAGTAATTTAATACTCCCTGCACATGGTGGCCCATGCCTGTAATCCCAGCTATTCAGAGGACTAAGGCAGAATGATTGAGTCAAGTCTAGCCTTGAGCAACTTAATGAGAGCCCACCTCAAAATAAAATAAAATGGGCTGGGATTGCAGATCAGAGGTAGAGAATTACCTAACATGTGCAAGGCCTTGCGATCAATCCGCAACACAGGGAGAAGGGTGGGGAATGTGGGCTATTCAGGGCAGTGGCCCACACCTGTGATCCCAGTGTTTCAGGAGGCTAAGGTACAAGGATCTCAAGTTTGAGACCAGCCTCAGCAATGTAATGAAACCCTGGGCAACTTAGCAATACCCAGCCTTAAAATAATTAGGACTGGGAATATAGCTTAGTGATAAAAATGTGCCTGGATTCAATCCCCAGTATAAAGAAAAATTGTTTTCATTTTTAGCCTCAGGATAATAATTATAATCTTAGGCAAATTACTTAGGAGCCCAATTTCCAGTTTCCTCATCTATAAAAATATCAGAAGCTTCATTCCCATTATAGTGGTGTTTTTTGATTGTTTCTTTGCATTCTTGGGGATTGAACCTAGGGGCACTCCACCACTGGGCTGCATCGCCAGCCCTTCCTAGGCAGGTTCTCACTAAATTGCTGAGGCTGGCCTAAAACTTGTGAGCGATCCTCTTGCCTCAGCATCCCAAGTTCCTGGGATTACATGTACCAACCAGCAAAGCTATTTTGAGAATTTGGATATTACATGTAAAGCATTTAACACTGTACTTCGCACATGTGAAGCCCTAAATAACTATCCGTTATTGAGCCTGTGAGGCACAGTTCAGTGTTTGAGCACTTCCTTAGTATGCAGAGGCCCTGGGTTCCATCCCCAGAATGGGGGGAGGGGGATATCAGTTATTAACTTTGCCTACACAACAAAAACAGGTCAAGGAAAAGATGGCATGAAACTAAAAATGGAAATGGTCAAAAAACATGTTCCTAATGACCATTCCATTGTAATTAGCTGGTAGGCTGGAGAATACATGGGTGGATGCTTAAGAGGGTGGGTGGACTGACTACTGCAGAGATGGATGAACAGAACCTTTGGTTATCAATCCACAATGGTTATCAATGCCCCTGGGGTACTTGTCTACCTAAATGAGATGGCTAGAACTCTCATCTGAAGGAAAGAAGCAATGCCCACTTCATCCTAATGAGTTTCTCATTTGCACTGGAGCTCCTAATCCCTTCCAGCGCTTCCCAATCCCCTGGATTCTCTCTTTGCTCCTTTACTTCTATAAGCAATACATATTCACTTATTGATCATCCACTCAATAAACAGGCCAGAAGCCACAGGTCATGGGCGTTTTTGCCTGTGTGCATGGGGGGGCCTGTGTGCATTTTCAGATATGGAAACCGAAGCTCAGAAACAAGCAAGCAGCCTATATGCTGCACAGATGGGCTCACTATTTTCCCTAAGCCCAAAATGGGCCGAGGACCATCAGGCTTCCACATCTAAGCTGTGCTGCAAAATGCCAGGCCCCCACATGGAGGACCCCATAAGGTGGAAACAGTCATCTCTCGCCAGAACTTCCCATCAAGGTCTCCACAACTGACTACCCCACACCCCATCCCCCTACAGCTCTTTTTTGTTTGTTTGTTTGTTTGTTTTAATGTTTTTATTTTTTAGTTTTCGGCAGACACAACATCTTTGTTTGTATGTGGTGCTGAGGATCGAACCCGGGCCGCATGCATGCCAGGCGAGCGCGCTACCGCTTGAGCCACATCCCCAGCCCCCCCTACAGCTCTTGATTCCAGGGAAGAATTAAGACAGTTTAAAGAATGTTAATGTATTTCTACATAGATATATAAATAGCCAAAGCATGTGAAGAAATGCATATCATCAATATAAAAGATAGATATCCAAGTGCAATGGCACATACCTATAACCCCAGCAACCAAGGAAGCTGAGGCAGGAGGAGCACACGTTAAGAGGCCAGCCTCTGCTACCTAGCCAGGCCCTGGCCCTTGGCATGTTACTAAGACCCTGTCTCAAAATAAAAAAATAAAAAGGGCTGTGGATATGGCTCTGTGGTAAAGTGCCGCTAGGTTAAATCCCCAACGCCAAAAACAAATGAAAAAAAAAAATCGCAAAAATGAAGATTTCATTCTTACAAGAATAGGTTATAACCAGAAATACAAAAATTTGGGTTTTTTTTCCCCCCCCTGATAGTACCAGGGATAGAACTCAGGGGAGCTCTATTGTGGAGCTACATCAGTCCTTTTTTTTTTAACAGATACATTTTCTTTATACCTTTTATTTATTTATTTATTTTTATGTGCTGCTGAGGATTGAACCCAGTGCCTCAACATACTAGGCAAGCGCTCTACACCGAGATATAATCCCAGCCCCTGGTTTTTTTTCCCCTTTTTGATAAAATAGGGTTTCCTTTAAAAAACTGTCCAGACTGGCCTAGAAATTGTGATCCTCCTGCCTCAGTCTCCTGAGTTGCTGGGATTAGGAGTACACCACCAAACCTAGGTTAACATTACTGGAGAGTTTTTAGGATATAGAGAAATTGGAGATCTCATTCACTGCAAGGCCATTTTGGAAAACAGCTTGGCAATTCCTGAAAGGTTAAATGCCAACAAAAACAAATGCCATGTACTCTTATAATAAACAGGCTGGGAACGTAACTCAGTGGTACAGCATAAGCTAAGAATGTGCATGCTAAGACTATTCCTCTCCAGTACTGTTAAAAAAAAAAAAAAAACCAATTAAAAATAGTCGAGAGCTATGTTGCACACCTATAATCCCAGCACTCCAGAGGCTGAGGCAGGAAGATTCCAGTTGGAGGTCAACCTGGGCAACTTTAAAAAGGGATGGGGATATAGCTTAGTGGCAAAGCATCCTTGGGTTCAATCCTCAGTACCAAAGTGTAGTAGTAGTAGTAGTAGTAATAATACAGACAATAGAGCTGTGAAGTAGCTTTGCGACACATGCATTGGCCACAGGTTCAATTCCTTATAATGCTTTTTTGAAAAAAGAAAAAAGATTTAAAAGTAAATTATTATCCTCAAGTGATCTTTCATGTTAATCTATAAATTTGTTTTCTTTTTCTGTTACCTTTGTTTTGAATTACATGTTTTTTTAAATATTTACATCCCAAACAGTTCCCTAAATTACTGAGGTTGGCCTCAAATTTGCAATACTCCCCTGCCAAGAGGCTGGGATTATAAACTTGCACCACCCCACCCCCAGCTTTTTTTTTTTCCTACTGGGCACTGAACCTAGGGGCACTTTACCACAGAGCTACAGCACCAGCCCCCCTCACTTTTTTGGGGTGATAGGGTCTTGCTAAATTGCCCAGGCTGGCCTTGTATTTGCAATGCTCCTGGCTTCAAGCCTCCCAAGTCACTAGTACTTTTAAGTCATTTCTAATATAGAAGAATATGGAAAATGTACAATTGCACAAACTAAACATAACGCTTCTAGAGCTAGGCATGGTGGGACATACCTATAATCCCAGTGAACCCAAAGCAAGGCTGAGGCAGGAGGATTTCTAGTTTGCAGTCAGACTCAGCAAGTTAGTAAGGCCCTAGGCAACTTAATGAGACCCTGTCTCAAAATAAAAATAAGGGCTGGGGATGTGGCTCAGTGGTTAAGTGCCTCTAAGTCAATCAACAGTACCAAAAAACCAACAACAAAAGCCTACTTAAGCACTGATTTTTCAGTCACACACACGGAACAAATAAGTTACCTTTTAAGTTAGAACTTGTAAACTGGTTAAATATCATAAAATTCAATTCCCAGTACAACCCCCGCTCAAAAAAAAAAAAAAAAAGCAAAATTAACAGTTTTCATGTAAGAGGTCAGTTTAAACAAAAAGTAATCCCTAGTTGCCCTCCCCACCACAATGATAATTACCTGTAGAATAATGAGATTTCTGACCTTCTATATGACCTCAGGCACAGCATTCAAATCTATGGTTTTCACTATAAACATGACTATTACCATATAGTGTTCCCCAATGGAATGTTCAAGATTAGCATAGGAAAAAGGGCCCAACCGCGTGCACTCAGTGAGAATGGTATAAATTCATTAAGTCAATCTGAGAACTAGGCTACCTAATAGTACAGAGGAAATAAATGATTCCAGCACTCATTTTCTCTCTACTCTAGATGAATTTTTTTATAAACATATTTTGAGAATGATACATTTCATACAATATACTCAGAATTTATATAATCAAACCATTATCCTTTAATTTATGTATTAAACTAAAAAAAATGTAAAAAAGAAAGAAAAGTAAAATAAAAAAAGAAAAGTACCATGGAGGAGGAGATGACAATGAAAGTAAATATGAGCTATGAGCGGAGGGGAAAATCACTTTTCTCCTTTTGTAGGACTTTTGAACCCAGGGAGACTCTACCACCTCACTAAGACCCCGGGGTCATTTTATTTTTGAGACAAGAGTTTCACTGAAATGCTAAGGCTGAAAAAAAAATTAATTAATTAATTAATTAATTAAATTGATGAGTTTGGCCTCCAACTTGGGATCCTGGTCTCAGTCTTCCCAGTCACTGGAATTATAGACACATGCCACAAACTGCCAGGAAAAAAAAAAAAAATGTAAGGCAAGATGTTCCAGTGACTCAGGAAGCTGAGACAAGAGGATCCCAGGTTTGAAGGCCAACCTTAGTTACTAAAAGTGACACTGTCTCACTCAAATGGGCGCGGAGGTGGGGGCGGGGAGACCAAGGGTGTGCTTCAGTTGTAGAGCCCACTGGGTTAAATCTCCAGGATCCCCCTACAGAAACTGAAGTTAAGTCAGGTGCAGTGGTGCCTTGCTATAATCACAACTATTAGAAGGGTGAGGCAGGAGGATGACAAGTTGGAAGCCAGTCTCAGCAATTTAGAAGACCCTATTTCAGAAAAGAAATTAAAAGGACTGGAAATGTAGCACAGTGGTAAAACCCCTGACTCAATCCTCAGAACTGCACCTCCCTCAAAAAAAAAACATAAAGAGGGGAAACCGTTACAGACAGATGATATAGTACATGCATAAAATACAGTAATTACAAATTAGTCATCATGGCTGGGGACGAGGACCTGGGTTCAATCCCCAGTACTGCCAAAACAAAAAACAAGAAACACACACCAACAGCAAAACTTCCTGTTCTCTCCTTATTCCATTTTTTTGCCTGTCTAAAACTGCTCTTACATCAACAAAGTTAAATTTGCTGTTTTATATTTTTATATTTTAAAAATATGTATTTAAAAATTTATATTTTTAGCTTTTAGGGGAAATTGTCAAAATTGTTTGGTAACCCAGCTTCTCTAAGGTTAGTCATTACCTGTGGGATCAACATTATCAGTTTTTGCTTGTTCTTTTAAGAAGGGTCTTGCTACGTTGCCCTGGCTGACCTGAAACTTCTCTGGCTTCAATGATCCTCCCTCCTGAGTAGCTTGGACTATAGGTGCACTCTATAGATAAACAATCTTAAATTAGAATCTGAAGTTCCAGAAAAACTGTTAAATGAATATGAAGTACTTATGAATGAAGTATATACAGTATTTGGGTTTAAAGGTGAGGGGCTGGGGATGTAGCTCAGTGGTTCAGTGCTTGCTCAGCTAATGTGAGGGCCTGAGTTCAATTCCCAGTACTACAAAAAGATTGATTGTAGATGAGGTTAGTTTAGTCTAACCCTTTGTCTAATACATACTGGTAAGTGATGAATGGGGTAAGATTCCCAAATAACTTCCCTCGCCTATAGTATGTATTTTTGTATTGTTTGAACTTCGCATTTATTCATTCATTCATTCATGGTACTGGGGATCGAACCTAGGTGTGCTTAACCACTGAGCCACATCCCCAGTCTTTAATTTTTATTTTATTTTATTTTTGTGGTGCTGAGGATTGAACTCAAGGGCTTGTGCATTCGAGGTAAGCACTCTACCAACTGAGCTATAGCCCCAGCCCTTAATTTTTATTTTGAGACAGGGTCTCACCAAGTTGCACAGGGCCTCACTCACCACTGGCCTCGAACTTGCAATACTCCTGTCTCAGCCTCCCAAGTTGCTAGTATTACAGGTGGACACCACCACACCCAGCTGAACTTTACTTTTGAATGGAATGGTTACAAAGCATGGTGACATCACAGGTTACAACAAATTTCAAAGACTGGAAAATTTTTCCTGGACTACATTTTAAAGCTTTCAACACATCTGCTGGGGCCTGGAAATCTTTGAGGTCCTTCTTGCAATGGAATTTCTGTGGCTTTTGTTATTGGAACTGGGGACTGAACCCAGGGTGCTCTACAAATGAGTTAATCTCCAGCCCTTTTTTCCTTTTTGTGAGGCAGGGTTTCTATGTTGCAGAAGCTGGCCTAGAATTTAAGAGTCTCCTGCCTCAGCCTCCAGAGTCCCAGAATTACTGTACGAGTCACCCACCATCATGGCATCCACAGCCCTTATTTTGGCACAGGGGCTGGCTAAATTGCCCAGGCTGGCCTAGAAATTGCAACCCTCCTGCCTCAGCCTTCAGAGGAATTACTAGCAAGTACCACTGGGCACATGGAATTGTAATTGTAATGGAATTTCACCTGCAAGTTTTAATTAAACCCCATTTTACCTATGGGATTCTGTTATGTGGGGTGCTAACCCTTACAAAGGAAACCTGATATAGACAACACAGCACAGCCTCTTTTCATCTCTTATCCAAAGAGTACAATACTAGGTTACTCTTTATCCATTTTGTTCAGACCAGTCAACAGGCCTCAAAACTAATAACTTTTACCAAGAAAACATAACAGAAATGTAAAAGTTAAACAACAAAAAGAAAAGGGAAGGAAAGAATGTGAAAATTAACTACCAATAGTGAAAGACATTTTTTTAATGTCATTTTTTAAAAAATGGAGACCCCACAGTCAGCTGGGCACAGTGGTGCACACCTATAATCTCAGTAGCTCAGGAGGCTGAGGCAGGAGAATCACAAGTTTAAAGTCAGCCTCAGCAATTTAGTGAGGCCCTAAGCATTTTATCGAGATTGTTTAAAAAAAATAAAAAGGGCTGGGAATGTGGCTCAGTGGTTAAGCCTCTGTGTTCAATAGCCAGTATTAAAAAACATGAAAAGGACAAGGCATGTAGCTTACTGGTAAACACCCCTGGTTCAATCCTCAGTACAAAAAAAAAAAAAAGAAGTGAATAATTTGAGCCAGCCTATAATCTCAACTACCTGAAGAGTTGGCAGGAGGATTCCAAGTTTGAGGCATGGGCAAATTAGCAAAACTTTTTCTCAAAATAAAAAGGGTATTGGGGACGCAGTTCAGTGCATGTGTGAGGCCCCAAATTCAATACCCTGTACAAGGGAGGGAGGGAGAGAATAGAAAACAGAGGGCAGGAAGGAGAATAATCAACAGAGTTGGAGAGAAATGGGAAGTGACTGCTAAAGATGAGGTTTTTTTCTGATTTAAAAAAAAAAAAAAAGAAAGAAGTCCTAAAACTAACTATTTTAGGTGTTGGATGCACAACTCTGAATACACTAAAACCTGTTGAATTCAACTCTCTACCGTATTATATTAATTCAGGTTATTAGTGAATATATTCCAAAAAGTCACCACTTAAAAAAAAAACTCAAACATGCCAAATGTGACAAAATAGTGAAAACCATTGAGAGCAGATAATGGGTATATGCTTCTTAGCATTTTCTTTAGTTCTGAGGAGTCTGAAATGTTTTTCTTTTGGGGGGCTGGAAATTGAATCCAGGGATGTTTTAATCATTGAGCTACATCCCCAGTTGCTTTTGTTTTTTTGAGACACAGTCTTGTTAACAAGGAGACTGGCCTTGAACTGTAATCCTCCAGCCTCAGCCTCCCAAGTAGCTGGGATTACAGGCGTGTGGCCACTCCCCTGACAACTTTTCATATTTTTAAGAAAGTTCAACACTTCTTAGTGCTAGGGATCAAATCCAGGACCTCAAGCATACCAAGTAAGCACGTGCTATACCTAGTTACACCGGTGGCTGGGAAGATAACATCAGAGATTTAACCCAAGAGTACCCCACCACTGAATACACTCCCAGCCCATTTTATTTTTTAATTTTAAGACTGGGTCCAAGTTGTCCAGCTGGTCTGTAACTTGCCATCCTCCACCCTTAGCCTCCCCAGTCACTGGTGATTATAGGAATGCACCACTACCCCTGGAGAACCTCCTCAATTCTTGATAGTTGTACTTAGGGACTAGAAATGTTCTCTTAACCTGAATGCATTAGAACATGGTAAATATAACTGTTTCTGAAACAAAAAAATAGTTCTATATCCACATTTGTTTTCTTAGGAAAATGATTTCAATCGGAGATCTCATACATCTTTTAAAAACTAATTTCTCACTAGACATGGTCACGTACACCTGAAATCCCAGGGACTTGGGAAGCTGAGACAGGAGAATTGCAAGTTCCATGCCAGCCTGGACAACTCAGCAAGACCCTATCTCAAAATAAAAAAACTCCAGGGAGGCTGAGGCAGGAGGATCACAAGTTCAAAGCCAACCTCAGCAATTCAGCAAGGCCCTAAGCAACTATGGCTCAGTGGTTAAGTGACCCTGGGTTCAATCCCCGCCTCCCCTCAAGGCTGGGGATGTTGCTTAGTGTTAGAGCACTCTTGGGCTCAATCATTAGACTCTCAAGCAAACAAACAAACAAAACCTAACTTCTTATATTTCATGGTTTTAGGGAGAATTTTCTGGGTTTTTTTGTTCTGCTTTTGTTGGTACAAGGGATTCAACCAAGGTCTTGATGCCATGTTAGACAAGTGCTCTATATCCCCAGCCTCTAATTTCTCACATTCTGATACCTTTTGGGAATAAAGACAAGTTGTTCCACTTAGGAACTCAATACCACAAGTCAAATGCTTTCACAAGTGAGGTTTTTGTTAAATGCTGCTATGGAAGATTAATTATTGGATTTTCCTTTTGTATAAGCCCTCAAGTCTTTTAGGAAACTATGCTACATTTTAGCTATGTTCAATGTCACATACATACATCTACAAACTTAAAAGCAGTCTAATTTAGGGAAATAGTTTTTAGAATATAAACAATTTGTCCAAGGTTGCAAACAGAGGAAATGATGCAACCTGCATCCCTTTTCTGAAGCATTATTTAGCAGACCGTCAAATTGGAAATCAGAAACAAGAGTTAAATTTATGGCCTAGAAAACATCTCTTACCTGTATGAGTTCGAACGTGCTGAACGTAATTGTTTTTTCTGTCTGAAAAATAGTTGCATTTACCACATGTGTATACTTTCCTTGGAAAATGGTTTCTTAAGTGTTTCCTCCAGTGATACTCGCTTACTGTTGTGTAAGTGCAAATGATGCACTTGTAGACTCGCTCGTTATCTCCAGCTCTTGTGTGGTGTTTCAGGTGCGCAGTATAGTGATCATATCTATTGGTATTGTAGCCACAGCGGTCACAGCGAATGGGGCCCTTAGAGAAATCTCCCTCTTCAGCAGTGGAAGAGCCAGATTCTCTGGCTTTTGCTTGCTTCTCTGCACTTTCTTCCACAAAAAACTTCTTGGCACTATGAACTCTGATATGATGCACAAATTGTTCTTCAGATTCTGCTTCATATTGGCATGGCTTACAGCGAAAGGGTTTGGTCTTCAAGTTCTTGCATTTGTCCTCTGCTCCAGGTGTTTCATTAGGAAGATCTTTATTTGAGCTGTAAATTTCTGGAGCAGCTGATGCCTCAAATACAGGCTGTGGTTCTACAACACTGGCTTCCAAACTTCTCAGTTCCATGTTTTCGAGTCCATTAGGTTCACCTTTTATTTCAGGAGATTCCTCAAGTCCTTCTCCATCACTATCTGAAAAGTTGTTATCCCCAACAGGCATCAATTCTGCCATCTGTCTTTCTTCACCAACCAGGTAATCACAGCAGCTGCCATTCACTTCCCCAGTTAAGGCCACGTTTGCTAGCATGATAAGCTGAGGAGCAGCCAGTTCAGCTTTGGAGAGGTCATGCAAGTCATACATGTCGTTGGGCAAGGCCATGCCAATGTTGCCACTGCCAGTGAACAGCCCTCCTCCTCCAGAAGACTGCCCCATCACCTGGGTAGCCATAACTGTATTCTGAATTAGGAACAACAACAACAAAAAAGAACACAAGAGCAACAGTTTAAGCACAATGCTTAGGAGCCTAAAACCAAAGCATCATTCTAATTCTGCTCTTTTTTGGGGGGGGGCGGGGGGGAGACATAGTACTGGGGGATTGAATCCTAGGGTGCTTTATCACACTGAGCTACATTCCCAGTGTGACTGGGTCCCATAAAGTTTTAATTTTATTATTTAATACTGTCCATTTGCTTTTTCTGAGACTGGATCCGGCTAAATTGCTTGGGTCCTCCCTAAATTTCGGAGGCTGGCCTGGAACTTGTAATCCTCCTGCCTCAGCCTCCCAAGTGGCCATGACCCCCAAAGTTCTAATTCTTCCTAACTGAAAACTACATAGTTCTCAATATAACCTCCAAAACTCAATGAGTTTTGATAACTTCTAAAAACAAACCTTAAAATAGTTTTAATTCCCAATCCTCTTACTTGAGTCACACACACAAACTTCCTCTACCCCTAAAGAAAATTCTGCCAATTGTTTAACATAATTCATTCATTAACTAGGTCTACCACTGACAAGCAAGTACACTTTTTTTTTCTGGTGGTGGTGGGGAAACCTACATTCATTTTTTAAAAATTATTTTTATTGTAGGTGGACACAATACCTTTATTTTGTTTATTTATTTTTATGTGGTGCTGAGGATCGAACCCAGTGCCCCAAGCGTGCCAGGCAAATGCTCTACCACTGAGGCACAACACCAGCCCCCTATACTCATTTTTAATGTTAATTAAAAACTGTTTAAGCTCACTGTTGGTGGCATATGCCTGTAAAACCAACTATTCAGGACTTGAGGCAAGAGAATCACAGGTATGACACCCTCTCAAAATAAAATGAAAAAGGGGTAGAAAGTAGTTCAGTGGTAGAGCACTTACCCAACATGTGCAGTGCCCTATGTCTGATTCCCACTATAGGGGAAAAAATATATTTTTAAAAACCCAACACACTAGTATTTTCCTTCCAACTTTCCTCTACAATACTTCAACGGCCTGAATTAGAAAGCCAAGAAATTAACAAGCCATTCTGTGCATGTATAAGTACACAAGTCTGGAAGGAAGCCTATAATAACTGGTCAATTTAATTGAATTTCATGTGAACGCAACTAATTTCAAAAAGAAGAAAAAAAAACTGCGAGACAGTATCACTTAGTCTCAATTTTTTGATGACTCCCCACATTTAAAAGCGGAAAAAAAGTATGGGCCTCTTTTCCTATGAAAAGGGAAGTTTGGCTTATTCGAAACTTCACAAATGAAGGTTAACTTTTTTTTTTTTTCAAACCCCCTAATAAAACAATCACACAACTCAACGCCACAATCAGCAACTTTCTTCCATTGTGCTTGACTTGGCCTACTTGCCCAGTGGAAGCCATTACAAGATCACCTTCCTGAAAACAAGTTGGGTTTTTAAATGATCTTAACCAAGTTACTTTCCAGTCTAAAAGGTGCTAGTCTCCAGTCCGTGTCTTTCTGCAAATCAGAAAAAGCAAAGACACAGAACTAAATAATAAAGTTAAACCGAAACACATTAAGCAATCCATTCCACCCAAGTGTATAAACCCGTTTAGTTATTTGCACCAACAAAAGTTGGACTCAAATGCCATCACAGAAAACGGAGGGCAAAAGCAGTTCCAAGGCTTAACAGCGCAAGCTATTCGGAAATTTAACCCAACATCGACCTTCCAGATTCCCCAACCCACCCTACCCACGACTCTTACAGGAATTTTAACATTTGTCAGGAAGACCTTTTGGGCACTGCCTGAAAGCCCAACGTGTTCCACGAAATTCCTATGTGCTGCTGCCACCGGCGCCTGCCTCGGCGGCGGCATTCCTAACTGAAATAGGCATTCGGCCATTTTCTCAAAATACCAAACACAAAGCAGCTCTCTGCAAACTCGGGAGCTCTCGCTTCCTCACCGCTCCGCCCGATCCCTGCACACATTCGCCCACCAACTCACCGGGGTTGCCCCCACCGCTCGTCCTGAACCTCTTCCTGTGCTCCCCCAATTCAAACGGTGGAGGTGAGCAAACTCGGGGCTCCAATCCCCAACTGAGTCCTTCCCGAGAGAGACAGCCCCCTCCGCGGCCCACGGGCCCGAGTCCGGGAAAAGGGCGGAAAGTTACCGTGTGGCCGGCGCCCGAGCTCCGCCGACCGCCCGGCTCGCCCTCCGCGGAGGCTCCGCGGGCGCCTCCGCGAGGCGCGGACCCGAGAGCGAGGGGGCCCCCACGCGGGCCGGCCCCCCGCGAGGAGACCGGAGGTCGGCTCCGGGCCGTCTCTCAAGGGCCACCA
>NW_026000108.1:42721935-42738351 GCF_001458135.2 Marmota marmota marmota | reverse complement strand
TGCGGAACACGCCCCCTCCGCCGCCCGCGCGCGCCCGCGGGACACGCCCCCTCTGCCGTTCGCGCGCGTGGCCGCTAGGCGCGCCCCGCCCCTCGAAGAAGGGCAGAGCTCTTGGCTTGGGTGGCTAGGGGAGCGCCCAGGGGGGAGCCGCACCTAATCCACCAGGCCGCTCACTCCTGCCCTGAGGTCAGAAAAGGGGCGGGCCCCTCTCCCTTTCTCGATTTCTTTTATAAACAAACAACAAAAGTTACCCGGAGCCCTGGCGTGCTTGCATGAGAATAGAGCTGTTAAAAGAAAAATGTGCAGGCTTTGACCATTCTTTAGAACTATTGTCATCGGCCTCTCAAGTCGAAAGCGCTCGAAAATACCCTTCAGAATCTTTTTAACTCTACCCATCCTTACCTTAGCTAATTAAGCTTAGTTTTAAGCTTCTGGGGTAAAATGCCTTCCAAATTTCAGACTATAAGCGGGGACGGGGGGAATGCGATCATTTTGTGAGTTACGACAAGAACTTGTTTCAGCGAGGACTCAGAACAGTGAGAATGAGGATTGAGGGGCACGTTCCTAGACGGGTCATGTAGCAGATCACTTCTGAGCCTGGAAAGCACGATTTGGGTGGAGGAATTACTCTCACGTTACAGAAGGTGGGGAGAGCAGTGAGGAACCAGAGGCTGCCTGGGACCGCGGTGTCCTGAGACTAACCTGACTTCCGCATCATGCAGCTAACGACGATCATGCCAAATGCCTGGCACAAAGTAATATTCTTTTAAGGAGAAATTTCGTATACCCCTTCCTTTCTTTTCTCACCTGAAATGCCTTTTTAGCCTGCCCCCCCCCTCCAAAAGAAAAAAAAAAAACGTGGAGAGGCTTTGTTTAAGGTTTTGGTTTTGGTTTTGGTAAGAATTTTGTTTTTTGGAAAGAGGCATTTGCGATACTGGGGATTCCTAGGCAAGTGCTCTATCACTAAACTAATCTTTTTGTTTAGTTTGGTTTTGAGATAGCTTCTCACAAAATTGCCCACGCTGGCTTAAAACTTGAGGATCCCCTTGCCTCAGCCTCCTCAGTAGATGGGATTACAGGCCTACCCCACAACTCACACTTTAAAATGGTGGTGTTACATCATGCATGTTATTGAGAGGTTTGTTTTGTTGTTGGTTAGTTGATTGTTTTTCTGGTGTTTTTGCCCCATTCAAACTTTACTTCATGTATTCTTTGCTGAACTAAAATCTGACTTAAAGTTACATGGCTTTTTGCCCAAGGTACAATTCTGGCCTCTACCAAGACTGTCAAGGAACTGAACTGTTTTCTTTGCATTCCATATCCTAAATTAAGGTAAAAATGAACACTTCCCCTTCTAGGCCCCTAAACATTTCTTTTTAAACTTACTAGATAAATGTCCTTGCTTTCCTCAGTCTGACCACTTATTGGAAATGTTCTATTAATTGCGAATTTATTCCCACATATTGTGATGCAAATAGAAGAATACCAATTGGGCAGCTGCATTCATTCAAAATTAGCAGAGGCCCTTGTTCAAGGGAGGGCATATTCAGAGTGACCCAAATTATAATGACATGAAGGCCACAGGTCACGTCCAAGGCCGAATTACAAATCAATAGGTTTACTTGGGAGAAGCTGGTGTTATGAAATTGAATTATTTTTTCTTTAATTTAAAAAAAAATCTAACTTGAATTCTTAATTATTTTTCAAGAAGCTATATTCAATTTGCTGCATCCAAAATCTATGATATTCTGCAAGATAAAGTCTTTGAAATATGAATGAGTTCTCCTTTTTTTATATGGGTTCTTTCCTACATATTGAATTCATCTGTATTTTAAAAATTTAATTATCATATGTTCTTAATCATTTTTCTCTAGAGGTTTATTTCAAAAGTTTGGTAAAATATTGTTTTGAGCTTCCATGTGCTTTTTATTTCTAACCATGTTTCATTTTTTTCTATAGAAAAGAACTTAATTTTCCTGAATCCACATTAATGTTACACTGAAGTTCAATAATTCGCTGTAAATGTTATGTCTAACTCAAGTACTGATTAAAAATTAGGGTACAAGCCAGACACAGTGGCTGACATCTGTAATCCTAGTAATTGGGAGGCTGAGGCAGGAGGATTGCCAAGTTCCAGGCCAGCTTTAATAACTTAACCAGACACTATCTCAAAATAAAAAATAAAAAGGGCTGGGGATATAGCTTGGTGGGAGAGTATCCCTGGGTTCAATCCTTAGTATCAAAATATTTTGTGTTCTCTGTAACTTTGTTATGAAACTTTCAGTAGGGTACAAAAGGTTGTGATAAAATAGAAAGTGTGATGGACAGGGAATCAGGAATCTGCATATTTCTTCCCTCCTTGCTTTGAGGAATCACTTATTTGAATTTTGTCTGCAAAATAAAGAGGTTGGACAAGTTATGTGTAAAATTCTCAGAAGCTTAAATACTTGTGGTGTTTTTTATTCTGCTTAAAATTTTGAAACTTATGCATGTATTTCCTATCACAATTAGGACATTTTTTAAGTTCACATTACCTGGCATTCTTGGTTTCCTCTCTATAGTTATTTGATATCTCTGAAGACACATCAGCCAATGTGGAGAAGTATTGGCCTCAAGATTGATTATATCACCAAGCATGGTGGCACAAGCCTGTAATCCCAGCAACTCGGTAGGCTGAGCAAGAGCATCACAAGTTTAGGGTAAGACTGGGTAACTTAGTGAGACCCAGTCTCAAATGAAAGTTGAGAAGTGATATGAATGTGATTCAGTGGAAGAGTGCTTGTCTAGCACGTGTAAAGACTTGGGTTGAATCACTAGTAACACCCGAGGGGGGGATAAAAAGACTGAAGGTATCTTAAGACATATATTTAAGGCCTGGTTTGGTCTGGTTTAATGCAGCATCATCTACCCTTGATCCCAGTTGACTCTGACCTTTAGTTCTGTTCTGATAACTGGAGCACGGTCTCTTATCTACCCTGACATCAACAGCTCCAGGGAAGGAGGCAAACAAGGAACTTGGAGTCTGAGCTGGGCCTTTCCTGCCTGCTTCTGGAGCCCAAGTCACATTTGGAATTGCTCTCCTTATTGTCTTCCATTGGCCACAGCCTCTTTGAATCCAGGCTACCTCCTCTCAGATCCACTGCTCTCATTGCTGTTCCCCTTCTGAAAGACTGCGCAGTACCCTTCTTTCCCTGTTGCTCATTGCTTCCCTTCATCCATGTAAATACCGTCTTCTCAGTGGCCCCATGATTTAAAATTATAACCCTCTTCCCTTTACATCAATTTGATTGCCTTTCCCTACTTTGTGTTTTTCTCTAGCATTTAAACCTAACTAACATGCTAGGTATTTTGTGGTATTTTATTTTTTGTGGTGCTGGAGACCAAACCAGGGCCTCTCAGTCATGCTAGGTAAGTGCTCTATCACTGAAATACTCCCCTAGTCCCCTCCTCCCCACCCCCTATATATTTTTTTTGGTCCTGGAGATCAAACCCCAGGCCTCAAATATGCTAAACTAGGGGAAGGACTGCCATAGAACTGCACCCCTGGCTCTGTTATTTTATTTGCTTACACTATTTATTGTTTTTCTTCCATCACTGGAATTTAAGCTCCAGAGGGCAGGCAATTTTGGCTTTATCTCCAGTGTCTATGACTTGTTAGTTGCCCAACAACTATGGCTACAGGATCCTAACTTGGTATGACAGTCTTTCCAAATGAAGACTCTCCTTACCAATGTTGACACTCCCAATTGTTTCTTGAATGCATAAATAAATTTTCCTGATCCCTATGCTCTTCCTCCTGTCACGTTTTGAATTGTTCTCCTTATTGTCCTCCATTCAGCCAGGCTGCTCTCCACTCAGATCCACTGTTCTGATTGCTGCTTGACCGTCTTCTGTGTGCCTTGTTCCTAGCACACTCCTAGTGGTACACATCAATCTCTGGTTGGATTTTCTTTGCTGGATATTAACAGTCTGTTTGGACCTTAGGTGTCCCTCTATTTTCTCTTTTTGTTTGTTTTTGGTATGGGAATCGGACCTAGGGGTGCTTTACCACTGAAAGACATTTTAGAGACAGTCTAGGCTCTTGTTTTATAGATGAAAGGAGACAGGCTTGCAAGCATTCAGCTTGTCCTGGTTTATGGGAGTGATTAAAGCAAAATCAGGAGTAGGATACAAGCTCATATTTACAACCAATCCAGTACCCTGGCCCTATCCTACCCCCTCCCCATTGAACCCAGGGGCACTTAAGCACTGAGCCAGCCCTTTTATTTTTTATTCTGAGTCAGGATCTCACTTAAGTTGCTGAGGCTGGTTTCAAACTTGTGACCCTCCTGCCTCAGCCTTTCAAGTCACTGGGATTTCAGGTGTGTACTACCATGCCCAGCTCACATCTCCTGTACTTTCTCCAGTGTTCCCTTTGCTCTACCCTGACTGCTGCAACCCCATTCCAGAAATTAGCTTTTATTCCTATGAGCCCTATGAGTCACTTTGTTCAATGGCTTTAAAGAAAGTATATTTGGAGTTAAGGGACTCTTCTTCTGTCTATTAGAGATTGATAACAGGGCCTTTGGAAGAGCCAAACCACTGAGCTACATCACTATATAATTTTTTTTAAAGTGATTGAACCTAGGAATGCTTATCTACTGAGGCACATCCCCAGCCCTTTCTTTTTATTTTTTATTTTAAAACAGGGTCTCACCAAATTGCTTAGAGACTCACTAAATTGCTGAGGCTAGCTTTGAACTTGTGATCATTCTTCCTCAGACTGGGAGTCACTGGGATTACAGGCTTGCACCACCACACCTGGCTTCTTTACTTTTGTTCTTATTCTTTTTTGTTGTTGTTGTTTCTGTACTAGAGATTCAACCTAGGGCCTAGTGCATACTAGGTAAGCATTCCACCAATGAGCCACAAACCCAGCTCCCCCTTTTTTTAAGATAGTGTTTCACCTGGGCACAGTGTCACTCTGGAGGCTGAGGCAGGAGAATCAGGAGTTGGAGACCAGTCTCAATTTAGCCAAGCCCTAAGAAATTTAATGAGACCCTGTCTCAAAAAAAAAAAAAAAAAAAAAAAAAANGCTGAGGCTGGCCTGGGACTTGCAATCCTCCTGCCTCAACCTCCCCAGTTGCTGGGACAACAGTGTGCACAACCTCATCACCTTGCCAGGCCCCTAGTGACTTTTGAAAAAGATAAATGGGCCCCTAGGAAAAATAGATGGTTTGCGAAGATGTGTTTTAGGTGTGCTATGGAGACTTTCATTTCTGGTGATAAGGGTCAGTTTTCTTTTTTTTTTTTTTTAATTTTTATTTGTTTTAATTAGTTACACATGACAGTACAATGACCTTGACATATCATACATTTGAATCAGATGAGATATAATTTCTCATTTTTCTGCGTGTACAGGTTGCAGATCACATTGATCATGTAGTCACGTATATACATACAGCAATAATAATGTCTATTTCATTCTACTGTTCTTCCTTTCCCCCCATCCCCTCCCCTCCCCTCCCCTCCCATCACTTCTCTCTACCCAATCTAAGGTGACTTGAGAAGAGAGAACAGTGGAAGAAAGGAAGAGGATAGTGGGAAGGAGACAGGGGAAAGGGTAGAACTACAGAATGAAATTGACCACCCTATGCTGTGTGCACGTATGAATACATCACAGTGAATTCCACTTTTATGTAACTATAATTATAATGTACTAACTACAAGATAAAATAGCCAGGCACAGGTGGCTAAATCCCCAACGCTTTTTATTTTTTATTTTGAGATGGTCTTGCTAAATTGCCTAAGGCATCACTAAATTGCTGAGGTTGATTTCAAACTTGTAATCCTCCTGCTCAAGCCTCCCAAATGGCTGGATTACTGGTGTGCACAGAAAAATTATGGGCCCAGAAAAATTAAAACTGTTTTAAAAGGGTCACTTAGCTTAAGCTTTCATTTATATAACATTCTGGAAAAGGCAAGATAAGAGACATGAGTCCTGTCAGGGGTGTCTGGAGCTGGCAGTGAAAGTGAAGGAAGAGGCCTGACCACAAAGACTGAGCAAGGGCACAAGGGAATTTTTTTTTTTTTAATATTTATTTTCTAGTTTTCGGTGGACACAACATCTTTGTTTGTATGTGGTGCTGAGGATTGAAGCCGGGCCGCACGCATGCCAGGCGAGCGCACTACCGCTTGAGCCACATCCCCAGCCCCTACACAAGGGAATTTTGTGGGCAACATAAATGATCCATATCTCAGGTCTGGCAATGGCTACACAACTGTAGCCATTTCTCAAAATTTGTAGACCTGAACAGTTTAAAAATCAAATTTTTACTGAGTACAAATTATACCTCAATAAGTCTTATTTTTAAGAAACATAATTGTTGGGCCAAGTGCACATGTGTAATCTCAGCTACTGGGAGCTGATGCAGAAGGATCATGAATTTAAGGAGACTCTGTCTCAAAATAAAAGAAAATAAAAAGGCCCAGGAATGTAGCTCAGTGTCAGAGTACCCCTGGGTTCAATCCTCAGTTGAAGTGGAAAACAAAAACTATTGGGGGGTGGGTATGGCTCAGTGGTGCAGTGTGGACTTAGCATGAGGGAGGCCCTGGGTTCAATCCCCAATACCCAAAAAAGGAAGGAAGGAAGGAAGGAGCGAGGGAGGGAGAAGGAGAGAGAGAAAACAATTGTGAGCAATTGATGCTAGTTTTAGTTATTTGTAATATTTAAGTAAAATGCTCAATTTCTTTCATAAAATGTCATTGTCTGAGAATAATGTCTTTCCTCCTCATAGAGTCGCTATTAATTTATACTTTAAAAAAATCACTTCCAGCAGAGCACAGTGGCACAGATCTGTAATCACAGCAATTTGGAAGACTGAGGCAGGAGAACTGCAAGTTTGAGGCCAACCTGGGTAACAATCAGAGACTATCTCATTATAAAATGGCTAGGGGTGTGACTCAGCAGTAGAGAACCTCTGGGTTCAGTCCAAGTACCACACATCATCATCACTATCATCATCATTATCACTTCCTATCCTTAAAGCTGTTAAGGTAAGATAGTGGTGTGTAGGTAGGTAAGGTAGTATAAAATGGGTTTGACCTTCTCCAGTTTATAACCTAATTGAGGAAGTGAAATATGTTCTGCCTAAGTAAACACATGGGCGGTAAGAGCTTTTTAGTGTTCCAAAGAGAACTGCTTCCAGCCCAAGGATGAGCAAGCTTCAAGGATTTTCCCTTGCTGGAAACTAAGCAGTCTGTGGGCACAGTTTACATGAAGAGTCCAAAGTGCAAAAATCAACTACTTTAAGGTCCTTATGAATGGGCTGGTTCAGGAGGGACAGAGATTGGTCCTTCTGAAAGATGAAGATGCAGGAGAAGGGTCCACTAAACCAAATTGGCAAGACAGCTAGAGTTAGAACAAAATAGGACTGAAGCTGAAGAGCCTGGGATCAGTATGGGACACATACCTTTTTATAAAGGGTGAAGAAGTCTCTCAGAAAAGCACAATCACAGCACTATAATCCAATTAGAATCCTGGTTGATAGTCAAACCTTGAGCTAATCAAGTGCCCAGATGAAGTCCAAATTCCTGCATTGTGCTTTGTGCTTAGAATAATGTCTTTTTTTTTTTTGAATTGAGGATTGAACCCAGGGCACTTTACCACTGAGTTACATCCCCAGCCCTTTTTACTTTTATTTTAAGTCAGGATCTCACTAAATTTCTTAGGATCTGACTAAATTGCTGAGACTCACCTCAAATTTGTGATCCTCCTGCTTGAGCCTCCAGAGTCATTGGGATTACAGTTGTGAACCACTATGCCCAGCAAAGAGTGTCCTTCTATAAGAAGCTAGTCTGCATGCATTCTGGAAAAGAGGAAAATAACAAGGGGAAAATTGGCACTATTCACTTAAAACTGTCCAGGGAGGATTGAGACGCTGAATCGAGCAGATAAAAATGTATAATCTAGGTTTAGGACAAGGACAATTCACATGGATTTTCTATGGTTTTATAATAGATGTCCACGTTACTTATCTCTCCTGACATTAAGTCCATGCTCACTGAGTAACATAATGGTGAATATAACTCCCCCATCCTTTGATTTAAAGCCGTAATTAAGTCATTTATAAATTAGCTTTTTTTTTTGCGGGGGAGGGGGTACCAGGGGCTTTGAATTTACCATCCTCCTGCTGCAGCCTCCCAAGCCACTAGGATTACAGGTATGCACTATTGCAACAGGCTATTGGTTGGTATTCTAAAGTATGCATCTCCATAATGCCAGGATAGTCTTATTCCAAGGCTTTACAGATGCAATTAAATTAAGGATCTTAAAATAAAGTGATCATCCCAGATTATGTGAGTGTGTCTTAAATCCAAAGACAAATATCTTCATCAAAGACACAGAGTAGAAGGCAATACTGTTTTATTCAACAGGAATTTATTAAGCACTTTCTCTGTTGAAAGCACAAGGATGGTGTGGAAATGGAAGTCAGGTACAGAAACAAAATCTTTCTGGTGCTAGGCATGGTGACTCAGGAGGGTCACAAGTTCCAGTCCAATCTCAGCCATTTAGCAAGAACCTATCTCAAAATAAATAAAATAAAAAATTAAAAGGACTAGGTATGTAACTCAGTGGTAAAATGCCCCTGAGTTCAATCCCCAATATGAAACGTAGAAAAAACTTAAAATTACAAGTTGACTTGCATTATATATGTATTTTTTTTAATCAGTGCTGCCCTAGAATGTTATTTTCTTCTATGGGATTCTATTAAATGGCTGAGCAGCTTCTTTCCCTGAAAATCTCAACTCTGCCTTCTATAAAGTTAAACCAATACAATAGTCAAGTGTTGTGGCACACACCTATAAATCCAATGACTCAGGAGGCTTAGGCAGAAGGATCACAAATTCCAAGCCAGCCTGAGCAATGTAGTGAGACCCTGTATTACAATAAAATTTTTAAAAGGGCTGGGGATCTAGCTCAGTGATAGAGCACTTGCCTAGCATGTACAAGGCCCTGGGTCCAATCCCCAGTTCCACTACCGCTACCACCACAACAACAGTAGCAGCAGCAACAACAAACCCCTGTGGATACCAAAATCTGAGGATCCTCAAGCCCCTTATATAAAATGACAGTTTTCACATATAACCTACACACAAACTTTTTTTGTTGTTGTTACTAGGGATTGAACCTAGGTTCACTTAACCACTGAGCCACATTCCAGCCCTTTTTATGTTTTATTTTGAGACCTGGTCTCCCTAAGTTGATTAGGGCCTTGCCAAGTTGCTGAGGCTAGCCTCAAACTTGCAATTCTCTTGTCTCAGCCTCCCAAGTCACTAGGATTACAGGTATACACTACCATGCGCAGCCACACAAACTCTTGGATTTGTTATACCATTCTAGATTACTTATAATACCTTATAATGCAATGTAAATGTTCTGTAAATAGCTGTTATATTGTAATGTTCAGGGAATAATGACAAGAGAAAAAAGTTTCTACATATTCAGTATAGACATAGTTTTCTGAATATTTTCCATCTACTTTGCTTGAATCCATTGATGGAGAACATGAGCAAATGGAAGGTCAGCTGTGTGATTCTGGGAAGCAAAGTAATACAGGAGAGAATGTACAAACTGAGTCAGACAAGCCTGGGTGAAATCCTGACTTTGCCATTTACACTTCAAGCCAGGTGTGGTGGCACACACCTGTAATTCCAGTTACTTGGGAGGCTTAGGCAGAAGGATTGCAAACTCAAGGCCAGCCTGGGCAACTCATGATACCTTGTCTCAAAGTAAAAAGGACTGGGTATATAGCTCAGTGGTAAAGTGCTTGCTTAGCATGTGCAAAACCATGGGGTCAATCCCCGGAACAGTAACTTAAGAGGCTGAGACAAGAGGATTGCAAGTTCAATGCCAGCCTCAGCAACTTAGCAAGACCCTGAGCAACTTAGCAAGACCCTGTCTCAAAATAAAAAATAAAAAGGACTGGGGATGTGGCTCAGTGGTTAAGTACCCTGGGTTCAATTCCTGGTATGGGGTAGATGCACCTTAAGCAAACCCCTTAAGTCCTCTCAGTTTCAGTTGGTTTTTGGTTTTGTATGAAATAATTGTTTATTTTCAGAAAAGCATATAACTCTCATGGTTAGATCTACAATGAGACATCTAATTAAAATTATTTTTTAATTTTATTTACATTAAGATTTAACAGGGGGCTGGGGTTGTGGCTCAGTGGTTGAGTGCCTGCCTATCATGTGCGAGGCCCTGGATTCGATCCTCAGCACCACATAAAAATAAATAAATAAATTAAAGATATTGTGTCCAACTACAACTAAAAAAATAAATGTTAAAAAAAAAAAAGATTTAACAGGTACCAGATGCGGTGGCAAAAGCTCATAATCATAGTGGCTTGGGAGGCTGAGGCAGGTGGCTCTCAAGTTCAAAGCCAGCTTTAGCAATGGCGAGGTGCTAAACAACTCAGTGAGACCCTGTCTCTAAATAAAATACAAAATAGGGCTAGGGATGTGGCTCAGTGGTTGAACTCTGTGCCCCTGAGTTCAATCCCTAGTGCCAAAAAAAAAAAAAAAAAAAAAGATATAACAGGCTTGCATAACCAATTTTTTAGCTTTTCTGTTATTATATTTTCCAAACAACTCTATGAGATATAAACCAAATATTCATATTTCCCAAATGCATTAAATGAGGCAAAAATATGGACTGACTTTCTTTCCTTCCTGGACTTACCATGGAGTTATGACTGGGTAAACCCATCTTTTCTTGCTAGTTATTTTTGTTTTGTTTTGTTTTGTTTGTTTGTGGTGCTGGGAATTGAACTCAGGGCCTCCCCTGTGCTCACTACTCATTCTACCACTGAGCTACACCCCAAACCTCAGTTTCTGAGTCTGGAGAATCAGATTAGTAAACAACTTAACAAGGCTGATGTGTGAATCAAATATTATCACAGAGAGAGAGCACCTGGCAGAGTGCCTAGTATACTGAGTGCTCAGTAAATGTCTTCTACATTTCTTTGGTCCCAGTAAGCCATGATGTTTAGAGACTGGGGAAGAGGAGAACAGTGAGGCCTTCGCCTTGCACTGGATGGTACATTACTGTTTACAGGTGTTTAATTTCATTCACTTTTGCTCACGACAGCTCTGTGATGTAATTATTACTGTCAATCATTAACCTCTCAAAACACCACCAAAAAAACCTTTGATCGAGTGAAGACAAGTTTATCAGGATGATGCCACAAGAAAGAATGGCACCTTGGCAGAATTTTAATAGTCATAGGAGAATAATTATAGGTGTTTAGGTCCAGATTGGATGACTTTTAAGGCAGAGAACTGAATGGGCAAAATTTATAACATGAGAGTATAGAATTGGTGGGCATAGCCAAGTGAAAGTCATGAAACAAGTTTTTTTGTATATCTTCTATTTGGTACTGGAGATTGAACCCAGGGCCTTGCACATACTAGACAAATAAATCCCTAGTCCTTATTTTAAGTTTTTTTCTTTTTTTAAAATTTTAATATTTATTTTTTAGTTTTCGGCGGACACAACATCTTTGTTTGTATGTGGTGCTGAGGATCGAACCCGGGCCGCACGCATGTCGGGCGAGTGCGCTACCACTTGAGCCACATCCCCAGCCCCATTAATTTTTATTTGGGGACAGAATCATACTAAATTATCCAGGCTCACCTCTAATTTATGATCCATCATCCTGCCTCAGTCACCCAAGTAGCTGGGATCATAAGTATAGGCCACTGCACCTGGCTGTTTATTTGTTTGTTTGTTTGTTTTGGTACCAGAGATTGAACCCAGAGGCACTTTACTACTGAGCCACATCCCCAGCCCTTTTTATTTTTTAATTTTGAGACAGGGTCTCTCTAAATTGCCAGGGCTGATCTCAAACTAGTGATCCTCCTGTCTCAGCCTCTAGAATCCCTGGGATTATAGGATTTTTATTTATTTAATGAATGATTCCCCAACCAGACTATAAATTCCATAATGTCAGTTTTTGGTTTTGTTACCATTGTAGCTTCAGCACCTAGATGGTGCCTGATACAGAACGGATTTTCAAATGAATATTTGTGGACAAATGACAAGTTAGGAATAAAAAGAAGTTCACAATTTAGGGGTGAGCGCAGACTGAGAAGTCAGGGGAAAGATGAGAGTATGTTCTGGAAATGCTAGCTAGGATGGAGAGATGGGGGCCCTGGCAGTCAAAGAGACCCATTACATCGGTACCTAACCCAGGCTGGGTCAGAACATGCTTCCTAGAGCAGGCAGTGATTTGTGAGGAAATCAGAGTTCTCTGTAGGGGTGGGAGGGAACTGTCCCAGTGAGCTGTTGAGATTACATGTTAAGATCTCTACTTGATATCCCCTGATGCACCTGGCCTGTGGTGAGGTGCTACATGATTAGAGAATAATCAGTGAAAATTTTCTCACTAACAAGTATTAGGTCCTCTTGAATTGAAAGTCCACATAAAATGGATTTTTCACACTTGGATAGAAATTTGTTGCAGGGGACACTGGGTGGGCATTGAACCCAGGGGTGCTTTACTGTTGAGCTACATTCCCAGCCCTTTTTTTGAGACAGAATCTTGCTAAGTTGCTGAAACTGACCTGGAATTTCCTCAGCCTCCTGATTTGCTGGGGTCACAGGCGTATGTCACCCAGCTGGTCTCTGCCTCTATGATGCATTCGTAATATGTAGTTTCAGGAATAATATAAAACTTCTCCACCAACAGAAGGAAGGTCTTTAAATGGATATAAGGTTTGGGGTTTTTCTTTGTTTTGTTTGAGGTTCTGGCATTAAACCCACATGCCTTACCATGTGCTAGGCATGTGCTCTACCAGTGAGTTACACCCCAGCCTGAGATATGGTTTGGGCTGAAAAGATAAGCTTAAGAAATCTGCTTGCATATGCAGATTCCTTCAAAGTGACCTCTAAAATTCCCTTGAACCTGGTTTTAATTTAGACAGGGATGCACCCTGCACTCCTTAATGTCTTATCAGGAAACCTGGTTGAAAATACCACACACATTTTCCTTTCAAATTGACACATTTTGCTGAAATTTTCTTTGGTATTTAGTTGTTTTCTTTTTTTACATGTTTTAGGAGTTAAAATTTTCATCTCTTTGCCAGGAGGTGGAGAATAAGGTTATAAGGCCCTTGCTTAGCATCTGGATGGCCGTCTTAATTGACAGACATTTTAAGGAAAAAGTGTTTGCTTTCCTGCCCAAGGGCATTTCTGAGAAAGGCTCACCACTTCCTCATACAAGTCCAACCCCTAACCACCCACATTAGGACCCACCTGGCTCTGATTCCTGAGCCTCGTCCATAAAAGTCCTAGAACTCAAGCCTGTTTTGCCTCTCTCTCCTGTAGGGATAAGACCTTTAAGTGTTTCTCTGCCTGGTCTCCCTCTTTCATTTCTCGCTTACCTGTCTCGTTTCTCACTTTCCCTTCAAAGGTGGTCTGATTCTCTCTGTAAAACACCACTATGACTGATGTGAGGGATTAGGGAAGTGACACAGCCTAAATGAAGTTTAAAATACACAAAGGTTATTTCTCAGCTCAAAGCCCTTCATCTCATACAGGGGTGCAGTTGGTTAATTCCCAATGTCCCATAGCACAGGAGGGATACTTGTTAACTTCAATTAATTGTATATTTCAGGGGCTGGGGTGGTGGCTCAGTGGTAGAGCGCTTGCCTAGCATGTGTGAGGCACTGGGTTCGATTCTCAGAACCACATATAAACAAATTCATAAAGTTCCATCAATAACTAATAATTTTTTTTAAAAAAATTGTATATTTCAAAGTATCTAGTAAAGAGGATTTTGGATGTTCCCACTGTAACAGGGGTTCACTTGATGCTTTGACTATATCCCTTGTCACTTTGAAACTTACATGTTTTTTTTTCTTTTTCCCGAACTTCTTCTCACTAGCTTTCTCTTTTCAGATTTTTCTCCTCCCTGATCTTCTTTCCCCTGTTCTTCTCCTTTATGATCTCTCCTCCCTAATCTCATTTTCTCTGAATCACCTCTATAAAAGCCCCCTGTTCCTACTGATGGGCAGAATCACAGCCTTTGGGACAGGAGTGCCTTGTGTTTTTCCTTTGCTAAAAAAAAAACATCTTTTTCCTTTAACTCCTCGTTATTGGATTGCTGTTGGGGACAAGGACTGAGCTTTCAGTAACACCAATACAAAGAAATAATAAATGATTTAGGTAATGGATATTCCAGTTGATCTGATCAGATCATTACAATCATGTAATATTGAAATATCACTGTACCCCATAAATGTGTACAATTATTATGCATCAAGTAAACCTAAAAATATAAATTAAAAAACCTTCACAAGCTGTGGTGGTGCTCATCTATAATAACTCAGGAGGCTGAGGCAGGAGGATTGCAAGTTTTGAGGCTAGCCTTGGCAACTCAGTGAGACCCTCAGTACTAGGGAGAACCTGACTCAATCTAAAAAATAAAAAGGGCTGGGGATGGAGCTCAGGGGTAGAGTGCTCTAGGTTCCATCCCCAGTTCAAAAACAAACAAAACCCTTTATCTCAGAGCAGAACCAAAGAGGGAAAGGGTTGTTATTATTTATTATTATTTTCATTTTTATAGGTGAACAGAGTCTCTTCATAGTGCCCATAATACTGGTTGTTGTTTTGTTTTGTTTTGTTGTATTTTTCCCCTGGCACTGGGGATTGAATCTAGGAGTTGCTTTACCACTGAGCTACATCCTAGCCTTTTAATTTAATTTAATTTTTTAAATTTTGAAACAGGGGTCTCACTGAGTTGCTGAAGTTGGCTTTGAATTGTGATCCTCCTGTGTCAATTCCTCAAGTTACTGGGACCACCATGTCCAATTTAAGAACAATATTTTTGGAGATGAGATCTGTTCCATGCATGTTCCATGCAAGCCTGTAACCCCAGTGACTCAGGAGGCTGAGACAGGAGAATCTCAAGTTTGAGACCAACCTCAGCAACTTAGTTAAGACCCTGTCAGATCAAAGCCAACCTCAGCAATTTAGGGAGGCCCTAAGCAACTTAGTGAGACTCAGTCTCTAATAAAATATAAGAAAGTCTGGAAACATGGCTTAGTGGTTAAGTGCCCCTGAGTTCAATCCCCAATACCAAAAAATAAAATTTAAAAAACAAAAAAGTTTGGAGGTATATGTGCCTTAGAGATATTCTCTATCTCTAAGGCACATATACCTCCAAACATAACTATACAAACCATGGATCACAATCATTACTCAATAAATGATAAATGTTAGTTCCTTCCTTTGATACTGTCTGAAATATCTTAAGTAGGATGCCTGAGTGTAGAAAGTGGAAATGGTTTATGAGAGACAGCCTCCAGGGCAGCATCATCACTCCCATGAGCTGAGGTTTCCTCTTTCCTGCGTCCGAATTCCCCAGCTGTAATATTAAGAATCATCTTGTTGGGCTGGGGATGTGGCTCAAGCGGTAGCGCGCTCGCCTGGCATGCGTGCGGCCGGGGTTCAAACCTCAGCACCACATACAAACAAAGATGTTGTGTCCGCTGATAACTAAAAAATAAATATTAAAAAAAAAAAAAGAATCATCTTGCATTCAGAGGAGGCAGTTGGGAACCTGGCTGAGATCTGAGATGGAAATGCCCCCTAAAAACGTGTGATGCTGGCCTTATACAGTGGAAAGGAAAACCATGTATTTCACTGTGAGCCGTCTGACCCTCAGGGCCTCCCTTCTCCCCCAGTATAGCCCTCAGCAGTGCCTGCAGCCTTTGGCTCCACTGATAGGAGGCTGGGCAGTTGTTACCGAGGCAATAGTCTCCATTGTTGTGGGCCACCTCCCAGGGTAATTGACAGCGACAGGGGTTAGGCAAGGGAGAAAGGCCACAGAACAGACATCAAAGGCAATTATCGCAAAACCCAGCTTGCTGTGAATGGAGGCAGCCACTCAGAATGTCATCCTGGAGATAAATTCCTTAGACAGATTAAAAATTTTGATAGTCACCAAGGTAAAAATGAAACCCCAGGGCTTTCTATGAAAAAGACATTTTCACCTAAAGCATACCAGCATCTGCTTCCTGGGGTTGGTTATTTCCTGGTTTGCAAATACACCCCTCCCCAGTACCTCAAACAGGGTTTGATTATACTTTGAAGTGGTCACATCTGTTTTCCATTCCACAGTAAGTTCATACATTCCTGCCAGCTTGCAGCAAATACAAATAGTTATGCAGCACCTACTACGTGCACAGCATTGCTTCAAGTAATATGAAAATTTGACTACAGCCGGGGAGCATATGAATGTAAACTAGAGATTTCACATTAATTATCAATTATTATTATTATTATTATTATTATTATTGTCAGTTTTGGCTTCAGTCCATCAGAAAAATTCTTCTCCAACTGGCCATTAAAAAAAATCATGTAAAAAATCATAT
>NW_026000108.1:42718000-42721610 GCF_001458135.2 Marmota marmota marmota | reverse complement strand
TTTTTTTTTTTTTTTTTTTTTTTTTTTTTTTGTTGGTGGGGATTGAATCCAGGGGTGCTTAACCACTGAGCCAAACCCGGAGCCCTTTGTTTTTCTCTTTACTTTGAAACAAGATCTCACTGAGTTGCTTAGGGCCCCACTAAATTAATTGCTGAGGCTGACTTTGAACTTGTGATCCTCCTGCCTCAGCCTCCTATCAAGGAACTACAAGCGTGTGCAAGATCTTTTCTGTCAATGAATATCTAAATCTTTTTTTAATATTTATTTTTTTTTTAGTTTTCGGCGGACACAACATCTTTGTTTGTATGTGGTGCTGAGGATCGAACCCGGGCCGCACGCATGCCAGGCGAGCGCGCTACTGCTTGAGCCACATCCCCAGCCCTGTGAATATCTAAATCTGCAGGGCTTTTTTTTTTTTTTTCATATAATATATCACTAGCTAAAATTAAGCATTCTTTTTATTTTTTCAGCACTGGAGGATTGAACCCAGAGACATTTTACCATGAGCTACATCCCCAGTCCTTTATTTTTATTTTGAGACAGGTTCTTAGTAAACTGTTGAGGGTCTCACTAAGTTGCTGAAGCTGCCCTTGAATTTGAACTTGTGATCCTCCTGTCTCTGCCTCCTGAGTTGTTGGGATTACAGGTATGTTCTATGGCACCAGGCTCTTTTTCTTTAGTAGTACTGGGGATTGAATCCAGGGCCTCACATGTGCTAGTCAAGCACTCTACCATGGAATGACATCCCCAGTTCTTTTCAAATTTTATTTTTAGCTGGGTGTGATGGTGCATACCTGTAATCTCAGCGATTTGGTTAGGCTGAGGTCTCCCTGTCTCAAAATAAAAAATAAAGATAAAAAGTCCTGCCAGGTGTGGTGGAAAAAAGCGAGAATACTGTTTGTTTCCTATTTAGGGAGTTGGGTTTTTTTTTGTGTGTGTGTGTGTGTGGGGGGGGAGCAGGTATTGAACCCAGGGGGTACTTAACCATTGAGCCACATCCTCAGCCCTTTTAATTTTTTAACACATTCTTAGGAACCTTTACTTCAAGTTGGGCATCATGGTGTATGCCTGTAATCCCAGCATCTCAGGAGGCTAAGGCAAGAGGATCACAAATTGGAGGCCAGTCTTGCAAATTTAGCAAGACCCTGTCTTAAAAAAAAAAAAGAAAATAATAATAATGATATGAAGGACTGGGAATGTAACTCAATGATAAAGTGCCCCTGAGTTTAATCCCCAGTACCAAATAGATAAAGATATAAATAAGCTGTCTGGGGCCAGAGTTTTAGCTCAGTGGTGTGTATATGTTTAGTACTGCCCTCCCCCAAAGCTATTCTAATAGATTTAACCAAAATAACTGGAAATATAATATAGTCTTTGCAAGAAGTTGTCATAAATCTTCCCATGACTGAAATTCAAAGAACTTTGCTTCTTTTTATGGCACTGGGGATTGAACCAGGACTTTGCATGCTAAGTGTGTGCTCTACCACTGAGCTGCACACCTGGTCCAGGAAATTCAAAGAACTTGACCACCTGAAAATATCCAGTGCAGAAGTAAAGTTTGCCTTGCCCATCAACTCCGATGGATACCTTGATATTTCTAATACTTAGGGTCTCGCTAAGTTGTTGAGATTGGTCTCCTCCTGCCTCACCCTCCAAAGTCTCTGGGATTACAGGCATGTGCCATCTCACCCAGCTGTATGTGGCTTTACAAAACAAAATTTAAAAAATAAGGAAAAAAAGTCCTTCAGAGAAAAGGAGTTTTCTCTTGATGTTAACAAGAGTTTACTTCAGGCACTGTCAAAGTGCAGTAGGGAACTCAAAGATGTCATGACAGGATCCCTATCCCAAGTCCCCGCCTTCATAATTTGAAAAGCAGACTCAGTACAAAATGAAAATACGGTGCGCATCAGCTGTTTATTTATTTAGGGACTGGGGTTGTACCTCCATGGTAGAACACATGGCCATATTTGATCCCTAGCACCACACACAGACACAAAAAAAAATAATAATTTCAAGAGAGACAACAGAGTATCAAGCCAAACACAAGGCATTGTATACAAGTCATACCAAGCCCTTAAAAATGGGGCTTGGTACAACTGTATAGGTTGCACATTCATGAAGCTGTTCCTGAACAAAAACCATTAATAACATAAAGACCATTAATAAGATAGAAAAATGAGCCGGGTGCAGTGGGCACACCTGTAATCCCGGTGGCTCTGGAGGCCGAGGCAGAAGGATTGAGAGTTCAAAGCCAGCCTCAGCAATTTAGCAAGGCCCTAAGCAACTCAGTGAGACCTTGTCTCTAATAAAATACAAAATAGGGCTGGGGATGGGGCTCAGTGGTTTAGTGCCCCTGAGTTCAATCCCTGGAACCACTCCTCCCAAAAAGAAAAGAAAAAAAAAAAAAGTAAATAAATAAATGCTAGAGAAAGTCACATCTTTATGGGGGCAAAGAGGTGTGTATATGTAGCTTTGAATAGGAATTTGGAAATAAAAAGAGAGATATCTCAAAGGAAGTGCCCATAAAGCACTGGAAAAAGCACTCAGGAACAGTTGAACTCCTGAGGGAAGCAGTCCTTGGCTGGCACCCTTGACCCAAGCCCCTTTCTGCAAAAGTAACACAAGGGCACTGCACAAGCTCTGGGAAAACTGGCACCAAACCATGTAGCTCTGCTGCACCTGCATCTGTCCAGCCTAGCAACCCTCCCTCTATAAATACTAACTCCCAACACCAGTGGGTTGCTGTCCCTCCCTCTGAAGAGAGTCCACATTCTCCCTTGAATGAGTATTCCTTGCTTCATCTAAAAGACATCTCTTTCTTGAAATCACCTCCATTTTCCTCTCAATATTTACCTACTTTTCTTATTTTTTTTTGGGGGGGGGTGGAGGTGGGTACTGGGTATGCTTTACAACTGAGCTACATCCCCAGCCCTTTTTTCATTTTTTAATTTTTGACAGGGTCTCGCTAAGTTGGTTAGGGCCTCACTAAATTGATGAGGCTGGCTTTGAACTTGCAATCCTCCTCCCAAATTGCTGGGATTACAGATGTAGGCCACCACACCTGGCTGTATCTACTTTCTTAAATAAAATTCTGTCCATGCCTTTGGCATGTGCTGGAATTCTTTCAGGTCACATATGACAAGAAACCCCCTGGTCCTGAGACAAGTTCTCCCTCCTCCAGGAACTCCTCAAACCCTTCTCCAGAGACATCTCTTCTGCATGACAGTCCTGGCTGGGGTGGGAGAAATGCCCATGGTGCTCAGGAAGTAAAAAGAAGCAATTAGATATCCCATACTATAAAGAAGGGGCTAAAAGATTATACACAATTTTCTAACACTCATTGCAAAGGCTGAGGAGAATGGGGAGTTGAGATAGGGTGATTGTTCTGTGAAGTTGTATATTGTTTGAATCTTTTGCAGTAAGTCCCCAGTTTGAATCTTTTGCATTTGTAATTTGAATGATCACTGTCCAAGGAGCTCAAGTTAGAACTTACCATTCCTTTGACTCTTATATTAGCAGTCAGGAGGTAAGCAAATCTTTGGAGTTAGTTCTCTGTTTCTTTTTCTTTTCTTTCTTTTTTTTTTTTTGGTTCTACTGGGGGTTGAACAGA
>NW_026000108.1:42715432-42717853 GCF_001458135.2 Marmota marmota marmota | reverse complement strand
TTTTTTTTTTTTTTTTTTTTTTTTTTTTTTTTTTTTTTTTTTTGCTACTGGGGATTTAACCCAGGGGTACTTTACCACTGAGCCACATTTCCATTCACACACACCCCTTTCCTTTTTAAATTTTGAGATAGGGTCTCACTAAGCTGCTTAGGGGTCCTCACTAAATTGCTAAAGCTGTTCTTGAACTTGTGATCCTCCTTTCTCAGCCTGAGTTATCAGGCATGCTCCACTGTTTCTGGCTAGTTCTCTGTTTCTACAAGAAAAATATATTAAAACTTAGTAGTATAGCTTGGTACAGTAGCGCATGCTTGTGACTTGGGAGGTTGAAACAGGAGGATGGCAAGGTAGCAAGACCCTAAACAATTTAGTGAGACCCTGTTTCAAAATAAAAAACAAAAAGGGGTGGGGAAGTGACCCAGTAGTAATGTGTCTCTGTTAAATCCCCAGTACCCAAAAAATAAAAAATAAAGAATTTGGTGACATAAAGTAACAACAAACATTTACCAGCTCAGGTGATTTCTGTGGGTCAGGAATTTGGGAATGACTTAGCTGAGTGTTGCTAGTTTCATGGTCACTTATGGAGGTGTAGCTGGGACTGCAGTTTCACCTACAGGCTTGGCTGGAGATAAAAGATCACTTAGGAAACAGCTCACTCTCTGGGCCTGGTGGTGCATGCCTGTAATCCCAGCAGTTTGGGAGGCTGAGGTAGAAAGATGTTTACTTCAAAGCCAGCCTCAGCAATTTAAGGAGGCCCTAAACAACTCAGTGAGAACCTGTTTCTAAATAAAAAATAAAAAAGGGCTGGGGATTTGACTTAGTGGTTAAGCGCCCCTGAGTTTATCCCTGTTACCAAAAAAAAAAAAAAGAAAGAAAGAAAATAGCTTACTCATGTGGTGGCTCACCTGGTGCTGGCTGTTAGTAGAGGCCTTCCTCCCCATGTGGACCTCTCTATAAGACTCAACTGTCCTTATGACATGGTGGTTGACCAAAGAAAGCAAGTCAAAAGTTGCCATGTCTTTTATGACTTCGACCAGTATTTGGTAAACTATAAGTGACTAAAAAAGCTAGCCTACCAGCAAATGTTTCTGTAAAGGAAATTTTGCTGGGCATAGTGGTGTTTGCCTATAATTCCAGAGACTTGGGAGGCTGAGGCAGGAGGTTAGCAAGTTCACAGCCAGCCTCAGCAATTTAGAGGGGCCTTAAGCAACTTAGTGAGAGCCTGTCTCAAAAAAAATAAAAAGGGCTGGGATGTAGCTCAGTGGTTAAGCGCCTCTGGGTTAAATCCCCAGTACTCCTCAAAAAAAAAAAAATGTGGACGACAACTATAGAATACCAAGTGGCAGGGTCATTTAGGGCTATCTTAGAAGCTGGCTACCTAATACTTCCCCTCCTAGGGACTCTTTAACAGCTCTTTCATTATACCAAACACCTCAGGTGGTAATCATCCGCTCCTGGGTCATTCTCCCACACTGTACTGCTAAGGTGCCTGGAGGTCTTTGGCCTTGTACCAGCACAGCAGCAGCCATGGCTTAATAGTTGCAAAAACTCAATGCATGTTTGTACATAAAGTTATCATGTACTTGATTGGGAGTGGCAGGAAGTTCCACTTTATTGGGCAGGGGGTGTTTGAACAAGGTTTGAAGGAGCAGTTTGATTTGATTTAGAAGAGGGTTTTTGTTTGTTTAATTGTTCTTTCAGTGCTGAAGATTGAACCCAGGGCCTACATGTATGTCAGGCATGCACACTACCAGAGAGCCACATCTCTAGACCTAAGAAAAGGGAGAAGGCGGAAGGTGATAGAGGAAAGAAAAAATTATGAGCTGTAAGGAGCAGTTTAGCAGCTGATTATATATTGTTTATTTGTTTGCAGTAATGGAAAATGAACCCAGGGAATTTTTACCATGGAGTACATCCTTAATCCTTTTTATTTTGATTTTAAAAAAGGGTCTCACTATATTTGCTGAGGCTGGCCTGGAACTTGTGATTTTTCTGCCTCAGGCTCCCAAGTCAATGGGATTACAGGCATGTGCTACCATGCCTGGCTTGTCTCTTTTCTTGATGAATTATCATGATATGCTTCTTCTTCCTTCCTTCTGTGGTACTGGGGGATGAACCCAGGGCCTTGTGAATGCTAGGCAAGTGCTCTACCACTAAATTACCCAGACTTTTTTTGGGACGGGGGGTACTGTGGATTGAACCTAAGGCACTTTACCATTTAGCTATATCCCCCCAGACCTTTCTATTTTTTATTTTAAGACAGGGTCTCACTGAGTTGCTTAGGGTGTCACTAAATTGCTGAGGCTGGCCTCAAACTTGCAATCCTCCTGCTTCAACATTCTGAGTCGCTGGGATTTCAGGCGTGAACCACTGCGCCCAGCCCTAGCTTTTTTTTTTTTTTTTTTTTTTTTTTTTTTTTTTTTT
>NW_026000108.1:42705999-42715002 GCF_001458135.2 Marmota marmota marmota | reverse complement strand
TTTTTTTTTTTTTTTTTTTTTTTGGTACCAGGGATTGAACTCAGGGGTACTCGATCAATAAGCCACATCCCCATCCCTATTTTGTATTTTATTTAGAGAAGGGTCTCACTGAGTTGCTTAGTGCTTCATTTTTGCTGAGGCTGGCTTTGAACTCACGATCCTCCTCCCTCAGCCTCCTGAGCCACTGGGATTACAGACGTGCACCAAAGGCCTACATTTAGAGGATGTAGCTCAGTAGTAGAGTACTTGCCTAGCAAGCATGAAGCCCTAGATTCAGTCCCTATCACCACAAAGAAGAAAAACAAAGAGAAATACCTTTTATCATTGGGACTCACTATAAAAGTATACAATAGATTGAGTTCCCTGGAGGCAGAGCTGAGAGAGAATTGCATGCACTGAGTTTATCGAGAAGTACTCCAAGAGGAGCACCTGTAAGAGAGCAAGGGGAGCTTGCTACACATGATCTATTTTGATATTTCCTACTTTCTCATTTTTTCCTTTCCTGTTTTTTCTTTTCTTTCTTTCTTTCTTTTTTTTTTTTTTGGTTCTACTGGGGGTTGAACCTTTTCTGTCTTTATTCCCTAAACAACACAGTATTACAACTATTTACATAGTACTCACATTGTACTATGTTTTATAAACAATCTAGAGATAATTTAAAGTATATGGGAGGGCTGGGGATGTGGCTCAAGCGGTAGCACGCTCGTCTGGCATGCGTGAGGCCCGGGTTCGATCCTCAGCACCACATATCAACAAAGATGTTGTGTCTGCCGATAACTAAAAAAAAAAATAAATATAAAAAAAAATAAAGTATATGGGAGAGGTTGAGGCAGGAGGATTGCAAGACCTTCTGTCTCAAAACTAAAAAGGGCTGGATGTGGTGTTGGATTCCTATAATCCCAGCAAGTACATAGGCTGAGGCAAGAGTATCACACATTTGAGGCCAGCCTCAGCAATGTAGGGAGGCCCCAAGCAACAAAGTGAGACCCTGTCTCAAATTAAAAACTAAAAAAAACCCCAAAACGGTCTGGGGATGTGACTCAATGGTTAAACGCTCCTGGGTTCAATCCTCAGTACAAAACAAAAACAAACAAACAAAAAAACAGTATATGGGAGAATATGTTTGTACCTTTTCTATAAGAGACTTGAGTATCTGTAAAATATCCAAGGTGGGTCCTAGAACCAATCCCCAGAAGATATCAAGGGACAACCGTACGTAATCTGAGAGTCTTCTCAACCCAGGCACAGGAAGTGTTCCAGCCCCCCTCATCCTTGAGTCTTTTAGCCAGGGCCCAGACCCATATGGAACAACCTTGTCATGGCCTTTCCAAATTCTTGACTCCTAGAATCTGTGAGCATGATAAAATTATTATTTTTTTCTCTTTTGCAGTGCTGGGGATTAAACCTGGGGCCTCCCACGTGGTAGACAAGTGTTCTACCTCTGAGCTCCTTCCCCAGCCTCTGTTTGCTCTCTTTTCTTTTTGTTGCCTAGGCTGGTCTTGAACTCACGGAATTAAGTGATCCTCCTGCCTCAGCCTCCTGAGAAGCTGGTAAAATGGTTGTTCTTTTACACCCCCACCTATAATGGCCAAAACCTGAAAACACCTCATTGCAGTCCATGCATATGATGAAATGCTCTATAACTATCACTATACACAACATGGATGATTTCACAAAAATAATGTTAAGCCAAAGAAACCTAATGCAAAGAATACTTACCATATGGTTTATTTATATTAGGCTCCAATAAGACAAAACTTATCTCTTTTTTTCCCATGCTGGGTGTAGAACTCAGGGCCTCATACATCCTGGGCATGTGCTCTATCCTAAGTTATATCCCTGGCAGTGGTTAGCTTTGGAGGGAGGTAGGAACTTGGAGACCACAGAGGAAGGTTTCTGAAATGCTAATAATAGTGTGTTTCTTCACATCAGGCTGGTTATGGGGGTATGTTCATTCTGCTAAAATTGTTGAGCTATACCCTTTTTTCTGGTATCTTGCTGGGGATTGAACCCAGGGGCACTTCACCCCTGAATTGCATCCCCAAATCATTTTTTTTTGTCCGGGGGGGGGTACCAGGGATTGAATTCAAGGGCACTCAACCACTGAGCCACATCCCCAGCCCTATTTTGAATTTTATTTAGAGACAGGGTCTCACTGAATTGCTTAGTGCCTCGCTTTTGCTGAGGCTGGCTTTGAACTTGTGATCCACCTGCCTCAGCCTCCCAAGCTGCTGGGATTACAGGCGTGCACCACCACGCTCGCTTATCCAAGTCCTTTATATTTTTTTCATTTTGAGACGGGGTCTTGCTAAGTTACTGAGGGCCTACTAAATTGCTAAGGCAGCCCTCAAACTTGGGAGCCTCCTGCCTCAGCCTCCTGAGCTGCTGGGATCACAGGCGTGCACCACTGTGCCCAGCTGAGGTGATAAATTTCCTGTGCTCCACGCTCCACATTATGATGTACTTCCTTGCCACAGGCCTAAAGGGAATAGGGACAAGTGTCCATGGACTGACACTTCTGGAACCATGAGCCAAAATATCTTTCTTCCTTAACAGTTGATTTTCTTAGGTATTTGTCACAGCAATGTTAAGCTATATTATTTGTATAGTGTGTGATAGTTCTTATATTTGTATACAATCTGGAAACCATTGTTTCAGAGAATTTCCAAAATTCTGGTGATAAAGTCATTTATCTGTTATAAAACCATTCCCTATTCTTGAGATCTACTTTTTATATATTCTGGGGAGAGGAATGAGGAGAAATATGACCATTTATTTATTTATTTATTTATTTATTTATTTATTTTAGTACTGGAGATTTAACCCAAAGGTGCTTTACTACTGATATACATTCCCAGCTCTTTTTAAAATTTTTAATTAATTTTTTTAAAATAAAAAATACAATATCTTTATTTTATGTGGTGCTGAGGATCAAACCCAGTGCCTCACACATGCTAGGCGAGCGCTCTACCTCTGAGACACAACCCCAGCCCTCTTTTTAAATTTTTTGAGACAGGGCTCACAAAGTTGCTTAGCGCCTCAATCAGTTGCTGAGGCTGTCCTCAAACTCATAATTTTCCTGCCTCAGCCTCCCAAGCTACTGGGATTACAGGTGTGTGCCACCATGCCCAGCTTGAATATGATTTTTGTAAAAACCAAAAAATCTATTTGCATTTAAATTGCCTTACAAGATTGTGAAATGTTTAAATATAAGCTGCAGTTTTGATTATAAAGCCTGCCAGAGTTTTCCCCAATGGAGTGGATTTTCTAACAGCGTGTCCATCGACACTGCAAAATACATTTCTGTTGAAAATCTTACCACATAGAAAGGAACTGATTTTTAAAAAATTTCCAAAGACTAATTTAAACACAAGTGAAGCCTTATTTAGATTGCTTTACCATTATGCTCCTTTTCTAATTTAATACTGGATAAGATCGTAAATTATAGAAGAATGAGTTATAGGTCATTGGCCAGAGGGCCGGATAAGAAAGAAACAAGAAACTAACGTTGTGGAGGCTGACAGCAGTAGTAGAGACATGTTTTAAGACCCCCAGTGGATGCCTGAATGATGGAAAGTATTGAGCCCTAAATACACTATTTTTTTTCTATATATCCATACTTATCGTGAAGTTTAATTTATAAACTAGACATAGTCAGAGGTTAGCAATAAAAACTAGTAATAAAATAGAGCAATTATCACAATGTACTGTAATAAAAGTTGTGTGGATGTGTTCTCTCTCAAAATATCTTACTGCACCCACCCTTCTTGTGATGATATGAGATGATGCAAGGCATGTCATGAGATGAAGGGGGTGACTGACCCTGGCATTATGACATAGCCACAGACTATCATATAAGGGTTACCTGCACACAGGCCCTGGAGATGCTGGACAAAGGGATGATTTGTGTCATGAGCGAAATGGCATGGAATTTTATCATGCTACTCAGAATGGTTTGCAATTTAAAACTCATATAACTATTTATTTCTGGAATTTTCCATTTAACATTTTTGGAACAAAATTGACCACAGGTATCTGAAACCATGGAAAGTGAAACAGCAGATAAGGGTTGACTATTGTATTTGCAGGACTGTGCTAGGCACTGAGCCGATACACTTAACTTCCTTGAATCGTCACTCATCACTGCAAGGCAGATGGTATGATCTTAGTCTTATTGGTGAGGACCCTTTGTTCTAGCAGCTGAACTAACTCAACTGCAGTCCTGCAGCCAAGGAGGGAAAAAGCTTGGAAGAGGTTAAAGTGCATCTGTCTCCAAAGCCCACCTTCTTGACTAGACCAGACTGAGAAAGAACAAAAATGAAGAATGAAGGATGTGAGCAGGAGATTAATACTAAGGAGCCTTGGCATTCGACTCCTCTGTCTTAGAAATACCTGGGGGTGATTCATTCTTTTGTATCTCCATTAGACACCCGCACAGAAAGATTCAAGTCAGAGGTCTGATTAGAGTTTCAGATCCCAATTTGAGCTCTCAGATGGTTAACATTCCTTATGGAAATGGCCTTGCAAGGAGTTTTTCCAAACGTGTCTGTGGGAGCAGTCAAGTTCTAACCCCGATTATGATTGCAAAGGTCCGGCTGCCTGGCCACACTTCCATGGGAAAATGAAACTGACAGATGAAGGGAACAATTCCAAGAATAATTCTGGCACTTGATTTAAGTCTGGAAAATAATTTTCCTTCTTATTTGGGCAAGGAAAATGCCTCAAGGACAGTAAGAACCTGCGGGAGGGGACCAGCTGAGAACCCCTTTTCCTCTTCTCCTCTGCCAGGCTCAGGTCTGTAAAACAGTTGAACTATTTGCCACCTTCCTGAGTCTTGTTCTCCATAGTTTATAGCTGAGCTGGAAATATGCACATCATTAAGGAAAAAGATTGAGCCAAATAGCAAGACTTTGGAGTGAGAGAAACAGTCATCTTTACAAGCACAAGAATTTAACTAAAATTCCAGCATCATCTATGAGGTAAGTTTTTTGAGCCTAAAGAATTTTTTATTTTGCAATATTGAAAGAATCACTTTTGGAAAAATCATTATTTTGCAATCTTCTGGGAGTAATTGAAAATTTCTTTTTCACTTAGCCATTGTATAGAGTACAAAAAGAGATAAAGGAACGTCTGTACTAAAATGTATTCCCTGTAAATTGGTATAATTGCTATGGAGTCTCCATGATATTTATCAAAATCACAAACTTTTGTTGGACACAGTGGCCCACACTTGTACTCAGGATTGTAATCTGTACCAAAAAAAGGATTGCAATCTGGGAAGCTACAAATTCAAGTAATCTTTTTTTTTTTTAATATTTATTTATTTTTTATTTTTAGTTTTTCGGCAGACACAACATCTTTGTTTGTATGTGGTGCTGAGGATCGAACCCTGGCCGCACGCATGCCAGGCAAGCGTGCTACTGCTTGAGCCACATCCCCAGCCCATAATTCAAGTAATCTTAAGAATGTATTCAGAGGTTTTATAAAATGGCAGCTGTATTTATAGTTTTAAACCATAAGGGGGTAATTATATCATGTTAGTTAGACTCATGGCCAGTGCTGGAAGTAAAACCATCTAGTGAGAAAGGAGTTGGGTGCACCTCAGTCTCTTGGAAGGGGTCCCTTATACTGACGTTGAGGTTAATAGTTTCTATGGAAACTCATATGGGATGCGTGTTTCTGTTTCTAGTTCAAATGTTCAGTTGCAGAGTCCGAAATCTGATTAGCAATAGCTTCTGACTTCATTTTAAATGCCCTGAACCAATGCTACTCCATTTTGACTTTTTTTCAACAACCCCAAACATAGCATTTACCATATAATAATGTATTTTCCTCTCTTTCATCTTCCCTTATGAAACGACAAGCTCCTAGGGAGTAAGAATGTCCGTTTTGTTCATCTTAGAATTTTTAGTCTTCCAAAGCTTTAGGCATACAGTAGACTCTCATAAATGTTTTTCGAATGGACAAGTATGAATGAGGATGAGTTTTACAAACTAGACATAGAAGTGAAAAGAAAGAAGGCATTCATTAGGCTGGGTGTGCCTTTTGGAGAATGTGAAATTTCAGACACAATTCATGGAAGGGTCAGGCTTGGCAGGACTTTTTTTACCCTGGAAAATAGGAGCCAGGTCTGTGGAGACAAAGGTGAGCTTAGGAGGCTAGGGTGGGAAGCCTCCTTAAGTTGGGACAGTGGTTACAAACAGGAAAAATTTCAGGAAAGTATGGTAGTGTGTGTGTGTATATATATATGTACTGGGGATTGAACCCCTGCTTTACCACTGAGCTATATCCCCAGACCTTTTTAATTTTGAGATGGTGTCTTACTAAGTTGCTGAGAGTCTTGCTAAGTTGCTGAGACTGACCTCAAATTTGCAGATCCTCCAGCCTCAGTCACCTGAGTTACTGGGGTGACTAGCATGTGTTAACATGCCCAGCAAGAAAGTAGAAAGCTTTTTATTTATTCATTTATTTTTTTGCTTTCTGAGTTCTATTTTTTTTTAGAGAGGAAGAGAGAGAGAGAGAGAGAGAGAGAGAGAGAGAGAGAGAATTTTTTAATATTTATTTTTTAGTTTTTGGTGGACACAACATCTTTTATTTTTTATTTTTATATGGTGCTGAGGATTGAACCCAGCGCCCCGAGCATGCCAGGCAAGCATGTTATTGCTTGAGCCACATCCCCAACCCTGAGTTCTATTTTTAATATCAATTTTTGATGAAACTACTTGTGATCCTCTTGCTGCCTCAGTCTCCTGAGATTGCAGGCTTGAGTCACCGGTGTTCAACTTCTTCAAAGAACCAGTGTTAGAGCTGAGTATGGTGATGCTGCACACCTGTAATGCCAGCAGTTTGAGAGGCTGAAGCAGGAGGGTCATGAGTTCAAAGCCAGCCTCAGCAACTTAGCAACACCCTAATCAAGACCCTCTCTCCAAACAAAATAAAAAGGGCTGGGGATATGGCTCAGTGGTTGAGAGCCCCTGGGTCCAATCCCCAGTACCAAAACAAACCAAAACAACAGTATTGTCACCTCATATTGCTTGGGTGCTACTTCCAGCATTGTTTCTAGAATTTTGGCCTAAAAGTGGAATGCTTTGATGATGGAGAAATACAGAATGATTAACTAATTGTGAGGAAAATTGGGATTTACATATGTGTACCTTTCCCAAATTGGGCTTCCTCAGAAAAGATTGCTCACCAGGAATCCATGCCCATGTTCTCTCTGAGTTCCATAGGAGAGGCACAAAGGTCCTTTAGTGCTCAAGACTGTAAGATCCTTGAAGCTCAGGCTATGTCCTATTTATTCCTGAAGCTGCCACACAGCAGACACTCAACAAACACAATTGTACATTTAGTAGAAAAGTTGCCACTCACATTTTCTGGAATGATTTCTTCCTCATGCCCTTTCCTTTCCTGGTAAATCCATGAACTCTAGGCTCACCCCTGCAAAACCAAACCAAACCAAACCAAACCAGCATCCCTGGAAGCCATCCCCCTCCCTACTCACTTCCTCCCCCTTGACCTTGCCATCAACCTTTGAAATTCCCGACTATTCTTTTTCTTTCCGGAATAAAAATGAAAGTGATTAGGTCCACTTTCATATTCATTCCCTCCTTCCCTGCTTCCAGCTTCCATAGTTATTATTATTTGGTACTGGGGATTGAATGCACCCTGCATTCAATCCCCAGTACCAAATAATAATAACTATGGAGAGATAAGCACCTGAACAGAGAATGTTGGTAAGTTGCTGGAGTCTGTTGCAGTGCTGGGGGGCATAGCTCATCACTGAGAGCTACAGCATAGCTGTGTTAGTGAGAAGAATCAGGCTCTGCTGGCTGTGACCCTCAGAGGTGACCATGGTAGGCATTTCCCTGATGTGATTAGCTGCTAACACTAAAACAAGCTTTTTTGGGGGGTCAGCGGCGGAGGGGGGCTGCAGAGGTCTGTAACTTATGCAAACCCCACCTGCCCACCAGGAATGGAGAATCTGGTTTCCTCTCAAACTCTGGTTTCACTGGTTCTCCAAGGATGTTTTCAGGCCACTTTCCCTCCCTCCCTTAGGTTCCTTCAGAGTCTCGTCTTATTCCCTTCCCCACAATAAGCACAGGCATTGCCAAGGGTCCTGTCCCCCCATCCACCCCTATAGGGGATTGATTGAACCCAGGAGTGCTCTACTACTGACCTGTGTCCCTAGCCCTTTTTATGTATTTATTTGTGAGACAGGGTCTCCTTAAGTGGCTGAGGCTGGCCTTAAATTTGTGATTCTTTTGCCACACCCTCCTGAGTCACTGGGATTATAGGCATGAGCCACCCCACCCAGCTAGGGTCATGTTAACCTAAATTTGGCCAGAGTGTTCCATACCTTGACTGTCTACATAATGAACTGCAACCTAACTTGTATATAAACTAATGGAAAGCCTAATTTAGGACTGAACTTTCATAACAAATATATGGGTCTTAGCCAATCACAGCAGCAAAGTTTCAGTCCACCTCAGACCATGTCCAAAAAAGACAAATGCTGAGTTGTAACCAATAAGCCCTTTCTGTAACTCACGTCCACTTCCTGTCTGTAAATGCTCCCTGGTTGGGCTTTTGCGGAGTGAATCTCTCTGAAACTGGCTCTGACAGCTGCCTGATTGGTGAATCATTCTTTGCTCAATTAAACTCTTGTTACATTTAATTGTCTAGAGCTTTGTTTGTTTGTAGTGCTGGGGATGGAACCCAGAGTCTCACAGATGCTGAGCAAGTACTCTACCACTTCCTACTGCCCAGACCCCAGCTCTCTTGAAAAATAGTTCTAAAGTTGATCCCCCCACCCCCATTCGAAAACCTTCCTTCTCAAAGTGTGGTCTACTTTGGTTTGAGCACTGTCATCACTGAAAGCTTGTCAGAAATGCTGAATTTTTGGCACTATCCAGGTTTTCTGCATCAGAACTCACATTTAAAAAAAAAATCAGGATCCAGTACTGACTCATTTGCAAGTCAAAGTTTTTTTTTTTTTTTTTTTTT